>NW_010972875.1:6143099-6318250 GCF_000737465.1 Haliaeetus leucocephalus
CGCCACGGGACCCCCGGGGGGGGGGGGGGGGGGGGTCAGGCAGGCGGGTAGGCGGCCTGCCTGCGGGACCGGGTGCGCGGCTGGTGGGGTGGGAGGACACCGGTGCCGGGCTCCTGGGCCGAGACCTGACGGGAGGGAAACGTGGAAGCAGCGGTCGTGGGGGAGCCCGCGCCAGTTCGCGAGGAGGCTGTGGCGGAGCCACCCGCGTCGCCGTACGGCCGTGGGGACACGCGAGCCGGCAGGAAAACGGGGCTGCCTGCGGCTGCCGGCCTTCGGGCCTCGTAGCCGGCCTCGGCTCCGCGGGCAGCCGCCGGCCCCCGGGTGCCCCCCGCCGCCTGGGGCGGAGGCGAGGCGAGGCGAGGCTGCCGCGCCGAGGGGTGTGTGGGGGGGGGAATACCGCCCTCCAGCCGCCGCGCGGGGTGCCTCAGTCCTGCCGCGGCCTGGGGGGTTCCGCCGGGCAGGTGCCGCCCCTCAGGCCGAGGGGGACGTGAAGCCGTCGGTTCTCGGCGTGAAAAGGCAGGGCCGCCACCAGCGACCTGTCCGTTTTCAGCTCCCGGTCGGACTCGGAGGTGGAGGCAGGTCCCCTCTTCCTAACCGCGGGTGACGTTTTGAGGGCGTCACGGGGTCTGGTCCGGGAAGGTGCTGCGGGGACCGAAAGGTCCCCCCTGCAAAACCCGGCGGCGGCTGAAGCTGGGTGGTGCCGCGGCCGTCGTGTGCGGTGGGAAAGGGCGGTTTGTGCTGTTTTGTTTTTAAACGTCCCCTGGGCCACGAGGCCACCCGTGCGTGTGTTAATCTCATCGGCTGAGCTGCTCTGGAAGGAGACCGGAAAGAAAAGGTAGTTAAGACCGTGATAGTTCAGGGTGGTGATTGAGGGAAGGGGTGTAAGCTTTTACGTACTTTACAGTTTTACGGCAAGTAAGTAGAGTTAGGTCCACAGAAGTCACAAGGAAATCCCTGAACCTTCAGGGAAGTACAGAGGGGTGCATAGTGCACAGGGGCAGGTACAGGATTAGGCCACAGTAATAGGTACTGGGCTTAGGAGTGAAAACATGTTCACAAGGATGGGAAAGAAAAATCAAAGTTCCTAAAAGGAAATTATTGTTTGGTCAGAAGTACAGCTACTGAAGAAAAAAGTACTTTTAATATAAAAACTACTGTTATTTTCATACTAAAATAATACTTAAAATATACTCATGTCTCACCAATGACCATAGTATTGAGAAACCCCTTATTTAAAAACATATTTGTCTTAATATCATCACCAAGAGATAACAGAATTGTCATCACCCCTGTTTTCATAAGTGATGGATTGCAGGAGAGAGGCACTAAGTGATTTCCCCAAGATCAGAGTGGAATTTAATTCTCTTAACTCCTTTGCATGCCCTAAAAGCTGGTCCGAAGCCATCATTTTAGACTGAGTCTTTACAGTTAGTCTGTGGACAGTTAATATTTACAGGAGCAAAAGCTAGGACTGACAGACAAGGATCACATTCTTTTGTTAATTGCCACTAGCGTGGATGATCTGGATTTCAAAGGCAGTAGCCACAGCTGATATATATTTCTAATGAAAACTAGACCAAAATCAGGACCGAGTGCCCTACATAAGTACTCAAAGACAGTCTAATCTGACATTGCTGTCCCATCTCCCTGTGCCAACAAGAATGCTTTCACAGCTGTAAACCAGATTGGGAAATCCAATAATGTTATTGTCTTTGAGTTAGTAAAAAGTCTTGCAGATCAGTGAGTCGAACCAGGTTCAGTAAGTACCAGATCGATTATGAAGGAGGGGACAAAGCCAGGAGCAGGAGGTAGGAGAAGCAAGAACAAGTCCTTTCAGTGTTAGCTTTTGAATCGGTTCAGCTACTCACAGCACTGATTCTTTAGTGTCTTAAATAGTTTTGAGGTTACTAGGGTCAGAATTTGAGCATTCTTAAACCCCTGCATTTTTTTTCTAGGCTCCTATATCTTTTTGTTTCATTTTTAATAATACAACTTTTAAAGATACACATTTGTAGTTGAGCCCTGAATTACTGTAGGACACTTCTGTCTTTCAGGCCTGACATATCCTCTCAAGAGGCATGTCTTGTAGTGTTGCAGAAACTCCCTAGCAGTTAAAGTGGATTCACAGGTTATTCTTGTCAAAATATCCCCAAGCAGTAGACAGGTTTTATTGCTCCGTGAGGAATATCTGATTGTATTCCTGAGGTTATAGAAGAGTCGGTTTTGTCAAAAATTCACTACAGTGTTGGAAAACTATGTTCACTGCTGTCTTGAATTCTGTTGAACAGTGTTGTGGCTGATGACCACCTGTATCACACCTAATTGTGGTTTCTGTAATGAGTTTTAAAAGCTCTGTCTTGTCCATATAAAGCCAGAAGCCATCAATATATACTGATATGCTGCTTAAAATGGCTATAAATACTAGCATAATTTCTGCTTTCACGTTAATGAAATGAAAATATGTTTATGTGTTCCAAGCATAGGAACGAGGCACAATTCCTGTGTTGGACAGCTAATAGTTGAAATCAGTGTCATGAAATATTAAGTGAAGCCTGCAAGATCTGAGCCTAATTTTAGACCTGAATATAATAAACAGTACTGGAAGAGGAGTAAAAAGATAATGAGTGTGGAGATAAGTAAGAAAGGCAAGGACAGAAGCAGCAATACTAAAATAAATAGAAGTCTCATAAAGGATTTCACAGGGCTGAAAAGAAAACTAGACGCCTGTGCAGTTTCAGTCTGACCCTCAGAACTGCCTCTCTGAAGGGATCTGCCACTGAAAATCTTAAAATGCCAAGGAAAAAAAAAAGTGATGCGCAGTTTATGTTCTAAAGCAGCACTGTCATTTGCAGCTGGAGTGCACGTGAGGAACTTTCTACTTTACTGGTAGAAAGTAGGAGCTGTGCTGAAGCTACAGCACAAATACAGTGAATCAATACAACAGCATTGACAATTAAAGTGCTGTCAGCTGTAGCATTGTTGTCGCTTTGAAATATGCAGGTATCTCACATCTGTTGTAGCTGTTGTTTTAGCTTCTTAAAAATCAGAAGGCTGTATATAAATTGTTCATATTTAAGATATACTTTTGGTAGGTATGATTGCTATATGCTTAAGGTAGCTTTAATCTGTTTGGCTAAAAACCAGTGAAGCTGCACTGCTACAGGCCTGGACATGAGCCATCTAAGTCTGCACAGTACTTGAAGACCTTCATGGAAATCTGCACTTTTGTGGCTTGACTGCTGTTAGTTATCTAGATATTTAGTAGCTCAGGTTATGCCCGCATGTATAGCATCGACATTTCTGGCTTCCAGTGTTGGCAGAGAAGTCTTTAAGATTAAATGAATATACTAGATTTGATTTTAAGTGAGCTGTGAAGGATTTTTTTTTTTTATTTGTAGTTGTGCTCTTTTTGTAACCATATGTATAACCTCCTTTCCCAGATCCTTTGAAGAACCCTAGAGCATTAAACCTGAAAGCCTCTTGGGTGCCTTGGGAGTTTGTGGAACTCTTGAAGAGCTGATAATGTAGGTGTCTTAGAAAATGAGAAGAATAGGACTAGTCAGAGGCCTAACTTAGGATCTTGGGAACTCAAGTACAGTTTCTTGCTGTAACAGGTACTTTCAGTATAAATTTCAGTTGAGTAACCTAGACCTTGTCGACACAACAGAGTTTTGTCCCTTTAAAGAAATCATTATACTTAAAAACCAGGAATACTGCCAGTATGGATCCATTCCTTTAAAACTGTTTACTGTAACAGTAACTGTAGGGAGCGTACACTGACTATAAAAAAATCACATCCTTTTGCATCATAGGGACACCAGTATAAATTTTTTAACATGCCCCACACCTTAGTGTTACTGTGAAATTAATGTGAATTTCACGCATATCAAAGCATCTGCAGTGATTAAATGATGCATGACCATGAGCTAAAGATATACTTGTGAGAAAGATGGTCATAAAAGAGTAAGACTTAACCTGGAAGGTTTTGTTTTACAGTTTTGAGAGGCTGATGTGGCACATGAGAACAGGGCATAAAGCAGAACTTTTCTGATTAATGGAGAAGAGGATGTAAAACATTTGCACAAGTCATAGCTCTCCAGCAGTCTTCAGTTTTATTTTGAAACTGTTTACCTGTAACAGAAATACATGATTCATCTGAGTTTTAAACCTAAAATTTGGTAGCGTATGGTTCAGTTGTGTCTGCAGGTACAAGATCTGATTGGCATCCTAAATAACTACCCAAGATGGAGGAGATTTTCTGCTTTTATGTGCTGCTCCCACACTATAGCACATTAATCAGTACTACTGCATGTATGGTTTAATATCAAATTATCTTGCAGTTGACCTTGTGTGAGGGCCTTGGCACTTCTTGGGTTTTAATGCATCCTGCTGATTGTTTTTCAGTTGTGAAGAGCTGCCAATGGCTGGCTTAAAGTTCTCACAACCAAGAAATTTCCTTTCCAAGATAAGGCAGGCATTCCAAGGCTTGCAGGTTTTCAGTGTTGCCTCTGCTAAATCAGACTTTGTAGGTAGGAGTGCATGGCAAAATATTGCCATAGCATTTCACTTTCCATAGTAACATCTGCTTTCCACTCTTAATCCAAGAGTTCTTAGCATCCCCTTTATGAATATAAATCAGAATATGTGGTTGCAAATAATCACATTTTTTTCTTAGAACTGAAGTTTTGATTCCTGCAGGTTTTGGGCTGTTTCTCCCATAAATTGACAGCACAAGTCTCTTATCCAGATCTATTTAGCATATTAGGGTGTCTCTGCAGATTTCATATTGGCTTGCAAAGACATGTTACAAACTTGTGAAATTGCGTGTTACAGAGAAAGTAGCAAACCTTAGGAGAAAAGAAGTATTTGTTCTTCAGAGTGTAAATTAATCTTTAGGCTATGGTTCCCTTAAGCTTCGCTGTTGTCTAATAGCTTCCGAGTTTTCAAAAATTACTAGGAGGCGTTTTTAACATTTAGCCTGTATAGTTCTGACAGCGTACTCCACTTCTAATGTAGTGACGCAAGTGCTAGTGAGCCTGTGCAGTAACACTTGCTAGGAGGTTTAAGTGGGACTTTGTGTGGATGAGGGATGATCCATTCTTCCATAGCTTTGTGTAGTGTGACCTCCATCTGGGTTAACATTTTTATATCTTCCCTGGTCACCCCAGAACCTCAGACCTGCAGAACATCCTGAAATATTCAGGTAGGGAGTTAAGAAAAGGGGTGTTGCTGGAGAGATGCATTGTCTGACTTGCTTCCCTTTTAGGTGCTGTAGACATTTTGCAGGTAAGAGAATGCAATTTTGATTGCGTTTCCATTTGCCAAGAATCAATTTATTATTTGCTACGGGAAACAGCCCCAGATGACACAGAAGGCCTACTGCACATTGTGTCGAAAGATTGTGCCTGAACAGGAACAGGGTAGAAACACGCACCATACACATGCGTGTGCCAAAGGTCTGAGGAACATTCTTGTGAAATATGTCATTTACCAAGTGTATTTAACAAAGAATTTTCTGAAAGCAAAACAAGGACTAACTATTTGGAGATCACAGCAAAAGAGAAGCATGTTGTCAGAAGGGAGGAAGTGGTCAAGAGAAGCCGGGGTGAATGGTAGGGCACTTCACATGCTGAGTGAGCAAATGACCACAGCATAATAGTCAGGTGCGGTTCCCGAGCAGTATAAACATTGGCTGAATTATGTACACATCTGTTTTGCAGACTCTGGTATGGGAGAGGTTGGTGATTGCCAAGTGATTTGCCAAAGGCTACCAAATAATATAACTGGAACTAAGGAATTTTTAGTTGCAGCTCCATCTCCCCACAGGAAAGCTAGGGGCAAAAACTTGCATGCGGATGTGAAGGTGATACTCCACAGAACTGGAAGCTGACAGAGTTTAAGAGAGACAATGAATGGCAAGTTATGGGAAATGAAAACAACTTTTACGCATGAAATATACATACAAGAGAATGCTTATACTGGGCTTTATGATGAAAGGTCCTTGTTTCAGGGTATGGACCATTTAAAAATAGGGGTTTTCTCAGCATTACCACTAGCAAAGAGTTATTAAAGGCTTTTTTATTGTGGTATAGGATGGTCAAACATGCACAGTGTATAGTGTCGATCTGTCCTGTGGTAAAAATGACACTGCTGTGCCTTGCTTTTACAAAGATTTGACAACCAGCTATTACACATTAACCGTATCTAGTCCTTGAGTTTTCCATTTCTCAGAGTGCTTCATAAGAAGAGGGAAGAATCAGGGTACATGAGGGAACTGAGGTGGAGAGAAAGCAAATATGTCCAGTGTCAGACAATTCCCTTCCACATTTCATCATGATCATGTGACATTAGTGAGCTTGCTACAAAAACTTGCCTTTTTGCATGTAAGACATAGCTGGATTATCTCTATATCAGCTATTGCCATTTAGCAAGATCAAGTAGTGTTCATCTGAGTGCATAGCATGAAAATGAGAACAGTCTAGTTTGTGTGACGCTGTCCTCAGAACTTAGAATATAATCATTTAGGCTTCCAGTTTTCAAATATGCGAACACTATTCTTGGATTTTTTAAACATAAACTTATTTTTTAAAAGTAAACCTTTTAAAATCCTGCTTCAAAGTAACTCATCTTCTGGGTCTTTTGCCAGTGTTTAAAGAAACATCGGCAGTTTTGTATTACTGCTTTGAATTCACGTTAGCTGGAGAACTCAAGAATTCACTGTGAAAAATGACGTGACAAGAGGGTCAAATAATGTTTTAGGAGAAAGGATTTCGTAGAAAAATTGTTTAAAACAGCTTTTATTTGATCTTGGGCAACTTCATCCTTTACAATATCTAACATGAAGTTGATGAATCTCCTTTTGACCTTCTAGCTAACCAAAGGAAAGGTGCTCATTGTTTTATGATCCAAATGTAATGAGGAAGAAGAAAAATACTCAAAAGAGGAAAACAAATGCAGAAGAGATTTCTGAAGTTTGAAACCTCATGAATCCTACTTTACAATGGAAATGCAAATGATTTAAAAAAAAATAATTTGCGAATAGCTCAGTCAAATCCTAGGTGAGTCAGAGGGCGTTGTGGCAAAGCATGAGATCCAGATACTTTTTTCCCAAGATGCTGGTTAATTGTCTGATTCACCTTTTTGACCACAGGAGATTACTTGTTGCTTCTCATACAGTGTTTCCAATGTAGTGCAGTTGTGGTGGTTTTGTGTTAGTTGTTTCTTGTCCATACAATCTTCTTCAGAGTTTTCTTAAAAGTTGTTACAGTAAAGTGCTGGGGATACTGGCAGAAATATGCAGTGCACACAACTGAATCTGATGTTTCCTGTTCCTTTTTAAGCTCTGCTACTCTGAAGGAGCATGAGGAAGGGTGGGGCAGAGGTTTTGGAGCTGTGTCAGGAGTCAGGGGTGTGTATGCGGTAGGGGGTGACTGCTCTTCAGCAACACTGTGTATGCAGTTTAAACATTTGGCTCCAGATCCAGTGGTGAGGAATTCTGTCTTAACATGCTGTCAGATTAAAATGTACAGTACTCTTCCCACCTTTTTTTTTTTAATTTTATTTTATTTTTAAAGACCGGTCACCAGGTATCAAATACTACAAAAGGTAATATGTTATGAAAACCAAAAAGAGTTAGAATTTAGGAGGTTTTGAAATTTGTCAGGTTTTCCCTTTTGTTTTTCCTGATTCTCAACTCTCTCTTCCCATCTTCATTTGCATGTTACTGATAATGTAATCCTTAAGCTTTTAAAGTTCATTTAGCTGTGTAAGTTATTTTGCCTGTATAATTTTCACTGAGTGAACAGGATCTGTCATTTAAAGCCTTTGCATTCACATTAGCTGTGGGAGTTTGCTTTGAGAAATAGTTTCTTTACTTTTGCTGCTGCTTCTGGTCACAGAAGTCACCAGTATCAGATGTTTGTTTGGTCTTATGAAAACAAATATGATTTTCTCTACAAATCTAACTTGCTCTCACATACCTGGCTCATATGGCATCTTGAGAAATTTTGTGGTGTTTACTTACTTAAGTTTTCTACAAGGATGTTGCACATAATAACAGTATGTAGAGATAAGTAAGATTACTGCACTTGGGCAAAGAACTATCGTTTCAAGCAGAAGTATGGTTAATATACACACCCTGTATGATTCATGCTAAAGATGGAGGCTTGAAAGAGACTGATAAATTTAACAGGACAAAAAAGAAATCATGTTAAAACTCTCCCTGATAATCCAGCACGTTGTTATTTAAAGCAAACATTCCTTTAAAAAGGCCACTCATCACCTAAGATCTGTTTGTGAAATTACTGATTTGTCACAGCAGAGGCAGTTAAGGACATTTTGTTTCCTCAAAATGGCCAAGCCTTAAGGATGCTGTTCAAAATCTAGAAGTTTGGGGTTTTTTTAAGAGCTGAACTGCCAAAATTTGTGATTGCAGAAGAAGAAAGTACCTCTTTTCAGCCAGTCAGCTTTTCAGATTCTTTAATTTTCAATACTCTGTTCTTTGCTTCAGTCCTGACTCATGTAGATGTGTCGGTGTTCCATTTGGTTTTTAGGAGCTCTAGGTGTATTGAAGAGATCTGCATAGCCAAGTATGGACTCCACTAGCAGCATGTTCTGCAGTCCCTAAATATTTTTTAAGACCTGGCTACCTTCCAAGCTTTAGACTTGTTCTCAGACTCAGTGCAAATGGATTGAAGCATCTCTTTCACAAGTGTATAGATCAATATTCGTATGTCTGACTATATGGTAGCCATACCTTAAAAGTAGTTCGTTGTTGTAAAGTAGCTGCTCCTAGATGTCAGTTTCTATCTGCAGAGGAAAGACTGACCCTGACTAAAATAGGGTAATAGCCTCTATGCAGAGGGAGGTCCCTCTGGGGACTGTCCCCCAGGCAGTAGGATTAGAGGGAGCAGGGCTATGAAGATGCCACATGCTGTGAAAATAAGAGGATGCCATATATTTTGTAAAATCTTCACAACCTCCTTTGTGTTTCTCTGAGAAGTTCTGGACATAGCTGCCTTCCTGTGCAGCGGTTGCATGCCTTTGGTAGTCTGATGGTTACGGGGAGCACAAGGTTTAGCACTGAGAAAAAAGGAAAGTCTCTTTTTCTCAGACTGGTCCCTTACGTTGCCTGGGGAAGCACTACAGAAGGGCCTTGGGAGAACAGTAATTTGTGTGGGAACTGCTGGGGCATGCTGAGAGGAGATGCTATACAGAGGTTTGTTTCTCCCTCCTTGTTCCTCTTCTCCCTTCACATGCAGGTCATGGTTTCTAAATAGGAATATGAGTTTCACATTCGTGGTAACAGTCTTCCAAGACATTAAGATTGTAACAGTCAATAACTATCCACATCTAGTGATGATAGGACAAAAATGTACCATCTTAATTTGATGAGAGTAAGACACCACTTAGACATTAGGGGAAAGCTTTCTAGCTAAACGGTAGTGACATAGTGGACCAGGCTTTTTAGGAAGTTTGCAGAATCTTCTTTTTAAGAACAGAATGGGTTGAGGTACATATATTAATACTACCTCATTGCTGGGTGACCTGCTGAGGACACTGTGCCCATGTTGCGAGACTTCTGCAATTGTAATAGAAGAAAGGAAAAATCAAGGAAGATATGTAAGAGAAGATACAATGGTGTCAAATTGATAGTTTGGAAAATAACTTTTTACAACAACATTTTGGAGGAATCTGAGCAGCACAGAGTGGCATTTTTGTCAATGGCGGAGAAAAAGATACCACATGAATATAAGTCTAAGTTGATTGAAGCCAAAATCAGGATTAGTTTGATGACTGCTGTAGTAAAGAAATTTCATTTAGAAAGACCCAGCAAGTTTTAGAGGCAGCTTTTGTGTGGAATTTAGGAAGAGGATTTAGTAAAAAATTTTGCTATTATTCATGCAGATAGTAAGACAGATGGAAGGAAAGTAATCTGCAGCAAGAAGTAGCTGTACTGATGATTTGGGGCTCACACAAGTTATAAAAAAATATAAGATGAGCTGTTCTATGGAAGAAGTAGTACAAGAAATGTAGCAACTATTAATTGTAAAAAAAATTCGTAAATTGTAAAAAAAACTCACTGTAAAAACCAGAAGTTTTGAGCTTCTATTAAAGCATGGTTTGTGCGTAAAAATCCTTTTCTGACTGCATTGGGTGGTTTGATAAAGTATCACCTATCTGTATGAACTTTGGCTTTCTTTAGGAAAACAAATTCCTGGGTAGATTGCTACAGCTTAGCTAAGGTGAATAGAGGAGAAGAGTTGGCATGAAGTTTATTCATCCTCTACCAGCTGGTAAAAATTCTCAAACCTATTTCTAATTCAATAGGAAGAGTTCTTTTGTTCATGATAGCAACTTAGTGCCTTTCACTGGCCATTTCTCACTTTGTGTCTAAGGCTGTACCCATAGAATCATAGAATAGTTTGGGTTGGAAGGAACCTTAAAGGTCATCTAGTTCCAACCCCCCTGCCATGGGCAGAGACACCTTCCATTAGACCAGGTTGCTCAAAGCCCCATCCAGCCTGACCTTGAACACTTCAGGGATGGGACATCCACAACCTCTCTGGGCAACCTGTGCCAGTGCCTCACCACCCTCACAGTGAAGATTTTCTTCCTTACATCTAATCTAAATTTACCCTCTTCCAGTTTAAAGGCATTACCTCATGTCCCATATCTACATGCCCTTGTAAAAAGTCCCTCTCTATCTTTCTTGTAGGCCCCCTTTAGGTACTGGAAGGCTGCTATAAGGTCTTCCCAGAGCCTTCTCTTCTCCAGGCTGAACAACCCCAACTCTCTCAGCCTGTCTTCATAGGAGAGGTGCTCCAGCCCTCTGATTATCTTTGTGGCCCTCCTCTGGACTTGCTCCAACAGGTCCATGTCCTTCTTATGTTGGGGGCCCCAGAGCTGGATGCATTACTCCAGGTGGGGTATCATGAGAGTGGAGAGGGGGAGAATTGCCTCCCTTGACCTGCTGCTCATACTTCTTTTGATGCAGCCCAGGATATGGTTGGCTTTCTGGGCTGTGAATGCACATTGCTGGGTCATGTTGAGCTTCTCATCAACCAACACCCCCAAGTCCTTCTTCTCAGGGCTGGTCTCAATCCACTCATCACCCAGCCTGTATTTGTGCTTGGGATTGCCCTGACCCATGTGCAGGACTTTGCACTTGGCCTTGTTGAACTTCATGAGGTTTGCAGGGGCCCACCTCTCAAGCCTGTCAAGGTCCCTCTGGATGGCATCCCTTCCCTCCAGTGTGTCGACCACACCACATAGTTTGGTGTTGTCAAGATGCCACTCAGATGCCTATTACTATATTTTTGATTCCTGAGTTTAATAAAGCTTGTGAACCATGAGCAAGGACTGCAGTGTCTGAGATAAGGATTCCTTTCAAAATGCTGTTCTCTTCAGAATTAACAGCTTGTCTGATTTTTTCACCATGCTGCAGCATGCGAAACTGGTGGGTGGGCTGCTTACATGACGTGCTGTCCTGGTTTAAGCTGGGATAGAGTTTTCTTCGTAGTAGCTGGTACAGCGTGGTTTGGATTTAGTGTGAGAATAATGCTGATTACACACTGATGTTTTAGTTGTTGTGAAGTAGTGCTTATCCTAAGTTAAGGATTTTTTAGTTTCCCATGCTCTGCCAGCAAGCAGGTGTACAATAAGCTGGGAGGGAGCATGGCCAGGACAGCTGCCCTGAACTAGCCAAAGGGATATTCCCTACCATAGAACATCATGCTCAGTATATAAACTGGGGGGCATTGGCCAGAAGGGGCAGATCGCTGCTCGGGCATTGGTCAGTGGGTGATGAGCAATTGCGTTGTGCATCACTTGTATTTTCTTGGGTTTTATTTATCTCTCTTTTTTTGTTATATTCCTGTTGTTGTTGTATTTTCTTTTACTTTAGTTATTAAACCATTCTTATCTCAACCCATGAGTTTTACTTCTCTTCCCCATCCCACTGGGAGCTGGGAGGAGTGAGTGAGCAGCTGTGTGGTGCTTAGTTGCTGGCTGGGATTAAACCACAAAAGGTGCCATTACAAAAATACTGTGCATTTTAAACAGAGTAATCAAACTCTAGGATCCTGAAAGGGTAGATGAAATTCTGGTAAATTCAACCTTTGAAGCAGGGGTTCCAGACCTCACATAACTCATAATAAAGATAACTATTACTTTCTGTTGGGCTTTTTTAAATCAAAACATGGAAGTGACTTTTTTCCTAGGCTTATTCAAAACTGTAACTGTGACTTTTTAGTTGAAAAGCCTTTATGGAATTATTATTTAACTTGTTGTGTTTTAACGTGTTTCTAGATAGAGAACGCTCCTTGGATTATAAAGCGTTTTGGGTGCAATGGCAGATCCCATCCGCTGGGCCCGATACCGTTGGCAGCGACTGATATCTACAGAGGGCAGAGAAGGTAGCAGCAGCAATTCAAGTAACAAGTGCTATCAGTCATCAAAAACTACTGGCAAACATAGGATAGTGATACCCTGTTTGGGACATTTTAAGGAAGAGTATGAAAAAGTATCAAAACTGTACATGAACAACCAAATACGGACTACTAAGTATACTTTATTGAATTTTTTACCACGGAATTTATTTGAACAATTTCACAGGTAATTAACTCCTTTTTGATTGTGGTAACTCTTCTGAAGTGGAATCCTTTTATTTAAATGTGTGTATAACCATATAGATGGGTATTAAAAAATTATTCTTCCTCTTGACCTGCCTGTCACTTTTGAAAAGATCTCTGTTATTTGGCCATAGTCTCTTGAGTATCATCAGCATAGGGCTATCCTTTTATCCATAGTAATTATGTAATTTACACTAACTCTGTTCTTCGGATTACTGAAATATTCCTTACTCGTGGAGCACTGCCATGCAGCAATCTGCAGTAGGATTTTAATCTAATTTCCTGCAAATGTACTTCTCCTCTTCCCTCATTTCTTCCTCTGTTGCCAATTTTTTTAATCCTCCTTCTGCTTGGAGGACTGCTGATTTGTAAAGTTACGCAGGGAAGGTTGTAGGATGGGTCCCTTTTAAAAACGTCATCTCACCCAGGAGATGATAAAATTAAGTTTAAAAGACCCGGCAATTTGAGAAAGTGCAAGTTCACCAAAGCCTCACTAGAAGACATATGCCTGGAGGACAGTTTTGAAAATACAGGAAAACTCTTGGTTTCTGCATCTTCTGATCATGCATATTAAGCAACTGTGCAGCTAAATAATCTATTGACTGGAGAGTGAAAACAGAGTTCTGGATACTTAGTTTTTAAATTGCAGTTGGGGGTGAAGAAAAGATAAATTACTGCTAACTTAAGTGTCTGTATAGCATGGAGTGGGGGAAGAAGGATGACTGTCTGCTAGCACAGCTAACTCCTATGTTTTCTCTTTGTTTCAGAGTTGCCAATTTGTATTTCCTATTTCTAGTTGTCCTCAATTGGGTTCCTCTGGTGGAAGCCTTCCAAAAAGAAATTACAATGCTACCTCTAGTAGTGGTTCTGACAATTATTGCAGTGAAAGATGGTCTGGAAGATTACTCAAAGTACAAAATGGATAAACAGATAAACAACTTACTAACCAAAGTATATAGCAGGTAAGACAGAACAGTCTTTCTGGTTTATTGTTATTATTTGATTATGAGTATATGTGAAAAAGTTGTTGATAAATCTTTTGGTTTACTTTCTGGATGCCTAGAGATCATAAAATAATTTAAGTTGGAAGGGGCCTCTGGAGGTCATCTAGTCCAACCCCCTGCTCAAAGCAAGTCTAATTAGATCAGGCTGCTCAGGGACTAGTCCAGGTGAGTCTTGCTCACCAGTTTTGCTAAATGTATATCAAATTAGTATAAAATTTGCTGAAAAAAAATTATTCTTTGGTTGAGGCAAGAGTGTTCATGCATGAGTTTGTACTGTATTAACCAAGGTAGTTTGACTAGTTGAGCATTGTCATACCTAGCATTTATTTTGAAAGGTGTATTTTTATTTCTTCTAAAATCACTGTAAGCATCATGGAAATTCAGGGGTTGCTAATTTACAACAATATTGGTACAGCTCACTAATGGTATCAGGATGTACTCATAATGTAATAACATTTCCCCAAACAGAATGAGATCATTTTCTGTTTGAGTGCATCATAGTTTGGTACAAATGTTAGCATCTGTTCCACTACAGTGCAGGACTGCAGTATTGCAGACTGTGTGTAGGTGCAGGTCTGGAGTGGAGCGTGCTAGTGGTGAGAGGTTTGCTGACAGGCAGTTATTATGCATGGATAATAAGAAGACAGGAAGGCAAACTGATCATATTCTAAATTAACTGGCAAAAAACTTCTTTTAGTGCATAGCAGTGCTGCCCACATAATTTTTTTTTTTTACCTGTCACAAAAGGATCTTCTGACACTCATTCAAAGCCTGTAAAATACAAAGATAAAGGAAGTATTGTGAACCCTTTTTCTTTCTTGCATGCTCTGTGGTCATGCAGGGAAACAAGTGTTTTGAAAAATGTCACTTTTCATGTGTTGTAGTAGCCATCATAACTAGCACTTGTAGGAGAGGATTGATTGGCAGTTAGACACCTTAACAAATTCGATAAGGTCTGAGCAGTAACATACGGTAGTTGCTGTAATGCCAAACCACATTTAAAGCTCCCTCTTTCCATTAAAGGCACACCTTTTCCTAGTGAAGGCAATACACCGAAAATAAACATTTCTAAAATCTTAATATGCTAGCTGGTTATGCCAAACCCTAAACTCTGTACTGTAGACATGACCTTAATTAGCCCGTGCAGCAGGTTGGCAATCTGGTACTACATAACCATTAAATATATTGTGATATTACTCAGAAGATGTAATCTCCAGCTTTCTGGCATTTACCATTCTATATTGGTATTTTAAGAGCTAGCTCATAACCATAGAAAAAGTCTGGACTATCATTTTGTATCATCAAAGGAAAAACAAACAGCTTTTTGTTCTGCAAACATGAATATATATAGCAGCTTTCCCAGAAACTTTGTATTGAACCTATAAAAATTTGAGCTTGAAACAAGTAAGTAATTGGGCTATTAGGGAAGATAAACCTTTTCTTTCTTTTTCATGTCTGCAGAGAAGGCTTAAGGGAGAAGCAGGGTTATTTCTGCTATAAATTGTCATGTACCCTGAAAGAATTCATTGCCAGAAAGCTGAAGCATTCAGTACCCATATTCCTGAAAACTCTGTTTTACTTGCAATCTCATACCAATGTCAATGAAGCAGCATTAATTTCTGAACTTGTTTTCTTTTCTGGCTTGATTCCTTCCCTGTCACCAAAAACGTGTAACAATCAGTGGCCATATTAGTCATGTGTAAGAATTCTTTTTTGTACCTATAAGTATTTAGGTTTTGTACCTTTTTTTTCCTCCTAAGTTTCTTTATCATGAATTATTTTACATAGTGTAATCTGATTTTAAAAATAAGCTTGAAGGCATGGTTCAGGAGAATCAAGTCTTACTGGTACAAAAATGATTGTTCACTACGTGTGAGCTGATTTATCTTAAACTTCCATTAATCTCACATTAGGATTTGTAATTTCTGGTTTAACAAGAATCCCTTAGAAATTGTAATGATTCTTCCAGTACATGCATTTAATCAAGCACAGTCGTATCAATTGTAAACATGATGAAGAACTAGCTAATGTTGAATACAATTTCCAGTTATTTTCTTACTATGCATTTGTTCATCTGGAGAAGTTGTGCATGCCGTCTGTATAATTTTACTTACACGTCAGATATTGATGCCTACTTGGCTACTGAGACAACTGCCTGATATAATGGCTTTTCTTGGTATCTCAAAGTAACAAAGCAATAGTTGTCATGCTTGAAAGCTGGTAGGCCACCTGTTTGTATCTGAAGATAATATGCATGAAGCATTTTCAGGAACTCTTGTGAGGTTTGCATTTATACAGTGTTCGTAACAGAAACTAGTTTCACTGTGCTCTGTTGTCCATGACAAAATGTGCCAGTCTCAGTGCCTTCATAAATCTATCTGAGCAACTAGATGCTAGTTCCTGTGCTTTTTTTGACAAATCTGATTTTGCCCCCACCCCCTCCCCCACCGTTTGCTCTTGCTTATAGCAAATGTATGACATCCATAGTTTCAGAGTTTTCAGCCTGCTACTTTTTGGAGTTCTGGAATGTATCCATTTGATAGATCAGAGTTATTGTATTTGGCCTTAAATACACAGAGCCTGAAGCTGATTTTTCCAGGAAGGCTTATTTCTGTCTTGAAAACATGATAAAATAAAATAATGTTGCTTAAAATGTTTGGGGAATTTTTTTCTGTGTTATCCCTCCCTTGTGATAAAACGTAATCAGTAAATGATAAAATGTCCTAATGTGCACTTAACTTAGTTTGTAATTGTTGCTATGATGTTAATACTTAGTTATCAAGTCCTTGTGCCTTTTGAGCAAGTTACCATTTTAAAGTAGTAGGATCTTATTTAAATAGCCATGAATCACAAAGTATGAAGGCACTTCTGTTTGAGCATCTGTTAAAATCATGTTGTTGGTGTCATTTCAGTCTAGATCTGTGATGAGGTGATTATGATGGAAGAATCCATTTATGCCCCCACTGACCTACTACTAAAGACAGTTATACTTTTTGTCTGACTTTCTGCTGAATTGGGTAAAGAATATGCACATGATGGATGGGTAACTTTGCTGGCTGATACATTTTTCCTCTCTTCCCTCTTCTGCAGACCTCTCAAATATATTTGTTTCATTCCAAGCCTTGCATCTAGATGTGTTATAATTACTGTTCTTTATAAATGCATGCTTATGCAAATCATTGTATATATTTGAAATCCAGATATAATTTCATATCCAGTTTTTCTTTATGGAATTGAGGTCTGAAAAGAATAATCCTTTCTACAAGATTCTTCCTTACCTTTGGCTTTCCTTTCCTCTCCCAGACTCCAGCCGGGCAAAAAGAAAGTGGGACTTGTCCAGGTGCATCAAGAAAAAAGAAGCATCATACACTTTCAGTCCCACGTTTATTAAATAGGTAGCGATTTAAAAGAGAAACATGGCTTGTGTGGGTGTACTCTGCTGGGTAAAAAACTGGCTGTATGGCTGGGCTCAAAGAATTGTGGTGAATACAGTGAAATCCAGTTGGTGGCTGGTCACAAGTGGTGTTCCCCAGGGCTCAGTATTGGGGCCAGTTCTGTTTAATATCTTTATCAATGATCTGGACAAGGGAATCAAGTGCACCCTCAGTGAGTTTGCAACTGACCCCAAGTTGGGCAGGAGTGTTGATCTTCTCGAGGGTAGGAAGGCTCTACAGAGGGATCTGGACAGGCTGGATCGATGGGCCGAGGCCAATTGTATGAGGTTCAACAAGGCCGAGTGCCGGGTCCTGCACTGGGGTCACAACAACCCCATGCAGCGCTACAGGCTTGGGGAAGAGTGGCTGGAAAGCTGCCCGGCAGAGAAAGACTTGGGGGTGCTGGTTGACAACTGGCTGAATACAAGCCAACAGTGTGCCCAGGTGGCCAAGGCGGCCAACGGCATCCTGGCCTGTATCAGAAACAGTGTGGCCAGCAGGAGCAGGGAGGTGGTTGTTCCCCTGTACTGGGCACTGGTGAGGCTGCACCTCAAGTCCTGTGTTCAGTTTTGGGCCCCTCACTACAGGAAAGACATTGAGGTGCTGGAGCATGTCCAGAGAAGGGCAACCAAGCTGGTGAAGGGTCTAGAGAACAAGTCTTATGAGGAGCAGCTGAGGGAACTGGGGCTTTTTAGTCTGGAGAAAAGGAGGCTGAGGGGAGACCTTATCGCTCTCTACAACTACCTGAAAGGAGGTTGTAGCGAGGTGAGTGTTGGTCTCTTTTCCCAAGTAACAAGCAATAGGACAAGAGGAAATGGCCTCAAATTGTGCCAGGCGAGGTTTAGATTGGATATTAGGAAAAATTTCTTTACTGAAAGGGTTGTCAAGCATTGAAACAGGGTGCCCAGGGAAATGGTTGAGTCACCATCCCTGGAGGCATTTAAAAGACATGTAGATGTGGTGCTTAGGGACATGGTTTAGTGGTGGACTTGGTAGTGTCAGGTTTATGGTTGGACTCGATGATCTTAAACCTAAACCTTTCCAACCTAAATGTTTGTATGATTCTATGATATTTGCCATCTCCTGAAGGCTGATCTCAACACTGGCAGCACAGACAAATAGGTTTTCATAGTTTTTCATTAAATATGTGGTAGTTAGAAAAAATAGAGAGATGTGAGAGTAGCAGCATTTTTCTCCTTTTTTTAATCTTTAGTAAATAGTTACTTCCAGGATAAATCAAAGGGTTGCGTTGTTGCAAAATCTTTAATTTCCAAATACTTCCGTGGTTTTGCAAGCTCCATTTTGCTTTGAAAAATTCCTGTAGAAGTCAGTGGCAAAAATTGACAACTTTTGACGTGATATTTTTCTCTTACTTCGTTAGTGATGCCATTGCTTGCTTTGTTCATGAGCTTATTTTGTCTTGCTTACCTTTCTGTTTCCATCCTTTCTCTAACTGTTCTAGATACAAGTTGGCTGTGGAGGTAATTTTCTCCCACCACCCTTCTGGGTTCTCATATCCTTTCCATCCTGTTTGGAGGGTGATGTAAAAGGGTGCCATTGTTGAGTGATAGGGCATTCTGCTCCGGTTGGTGTTGTACCCTAAATGGACTCACTTGGCCTTCATAGCAGGGTAAATTGGCCTACACAAAAAGTTATGCTGATGTAGTTTTCAATACCTGAGGGTGCAGTTCTAAACAAACAAACAAAAAAATCACTGGTTTTCAGCTTGCTTAATCTCCTGAATAGATTTACTTTGTCAGCACCTTTGCAGCTATCAAAGCTTAAGTCATACCTTCAGTAGCTGAGAGTCACATCCTGTTTCAGGAAATCTTCCTTCCCTTTTCCTGTTTATCTCTATTATTAGGTTGTTTTTTGTCAATTTAGTTCAGAAATTTTTCCTTCAACTCCCTTTTATTTTCAGGGAAATATACTGGTATGAAAAGTTAATTCCTGCAGTGTTGTTTGAATCCATCCATCTTGTGATAGGCCTGGCTGTAGCTTTGTCCTGGTTTCAGCTGGGATAGAGTTAATTGTCTTCCTGGTAGCTGGTAAGGTGCTACGTTTTGAGTTCAGTATGCAAAGAATGTTGATAACACTGATGTTTTCAGTTGTTGCTAAGTAGTGTTTAGACTAAAGTCAAGGATTTTTCAGCTTCTCATGCCCAGCCAGCGAGAAAGCTGGAGGGGCACAAGAAGTTGGCACAGGACACAGCCAGGGCAGCTGACCCAAACTGGCCAACAGGGTATTCCATACCATGGGACGTCACATCTAGTTTAGGAACTAGGGGGACTGGGGGCAGGGAATTGCCGCTCGGGGACTAGCTGGGTGTCGATCGGTGGGTGGTGAGCAATTGCACTGGGCATCATTTGTACATTCCAATCCTTTTAATATTGCTGTTGTCATTTTATTAGTATTATCATTATTAGTTTCTTCTTTTCTGTTCTATTAAACTGTTCTTATCTCAACCCATGAGTTTTACTTCTTTTCCTGATTTTCTCCCCCATCCCACTGGGGGGGGGGGAGTGAGTGAGCGGCTGCGTGGTACTTAGTTGCTGGCTGGGGTTAAACCACGACAAGCTTTAATTAAGTTTTACATGCTTTCCGTTGTGCCAGTTTTCCTTCTGTGTAGAAAACTAGTGATGAGCATCTTAAGGAGAAAGCAGATGTGGCTGATATTGGTTTCATTTTATGTCAGCTTTTGTTGCTTCCTGTTTTTGCTTTGTTTGCAATTTGAAAGCAATATAACTACCTCCACCTTATCTTCACTAGAGAAATTGTCATCAGTACACTGATTAATTGTGTGGGCTTTGTGCCTTCTGTTTGTAGACCAGCATTTTCAAAAGGGTACTGTCAGATAATGCAGGTCTGAAAGGTATGGGTGCAAAGCTTTATACAGGGAATATTTTTCTGATATTTTCTTTGTCATTAGAAGTGTCTGTTTCTATTTTACTATTTATCAGAAGCATTTTACACAGCTAGCACTTTGATTAAAGCTAGTAGGTAAGTGCCAGTCTACACGCAATGGCCATGTTGTAAAACTTGTTAGCTTATGTCTGCACTGTAGAAGCTTAGGTGCACTTCCCAACTCACTGGTGTGAGTCTGTTTCTCTTCTCAGCCAGCTTAGAATGAGATGCGGGGAAGGAAGCAGAACGTGGAAGACAGCCCTAGCACAGCCTGGACTATACCCTAATCTAGACGACTGAGAAAAGAAGACTGTGGAGAGCGCACGCTCCTCTCTTTAAACATAGCTCTTGGGTTAGTCTGTGTAAGGCAGAAAAGCCAGGCAGTCACCGAGGGCATTAATAGTTCGTGCAAAAATGTACTGCACCCAGACCTGTGCAGTGTTTGCAACAGCAACTGTAGGTGTGTTTCATCACCCATGTTGCAGGAGCCTACTAGTGTGCTAGCTCATCAAGCACTGCTTATTACCGTGCATCCAGCCTATTCACGACTCTAAACTTGATTGTGTTTGCAATAAACTGCTGTGATTACATAAAAGGAAGATTCTTCATCTCATCTGAGGACAGAACAGCAGCTATAAAAAGAAAGTTGAAAGCAGTTCAAACTTACATACGTCATGCCTGGATATTTCATATTAATAAAGAATTTCAGCTCAATGCTGACGGGCCTGAGCTTTTATTGACTTCCCTAAGTATTATAGAATCTTGGTACCTTACGTTCAAAATTAATGGAAAACATATTTTAAAAGCCTGTAAATACAAGTATTTTATATTCAGAGCATCAGTGAAGGGGTTGCTGAATATTCTTTGCTTACTGGTAGATGTTCATCATCTTGGGAGACAGACATTTTTGAAAGGCCCTATCAGAAGGGAAAAAGATATGCTGTTCTTGGCTGCATAATTGCAAGAAAAAGTGGTGACCCAAAGAGAAATCTGAAAACACTGTTTGTTTTATTGAAATAATGAAAATACAAGAAGCAAGTGGGCTGAATTTTAAATAGGGCTAAAATAATTCTGGGAGAGTGCCTGAAATGTAATTCCCAGAAAAACAGGGCTTGGACCCCAGAGCTGATTCTTTGTAATTATATTCACCTTAAGCTAATAGACTATCTCATCAGAGTTTATTTTAATGACTTGGAAGCATAAATTAACTATTAGAGTAATTTTCTAGTTACAGTGTGTTTGTCTAAGCTTTCAGTTTATGCATTTATAAAAATTACTGTTTTTATCTGTATTTCAGGAAGGAGAAGAAATACATAGATGAATGCTGGAAAAATGTCAATGTTGGGGACTTCATCCGGCTTTCAAGTAACGAAATAATTCCTGCTGACATGGTGCTGTTATATTCTAGTGACCTGGATGGGATCTGTTACATTGAAACAGCAGGCCTTGATGGAGAAACCAATCTAAAGCAGAGGCAGGTGGTGAGAGGATATTCAGAGCAGGTGATAATTGTGCATTTCTAGGGGCGTGAGAAAGTTGTCATGACAGATGGTCAACTAAAAAACAACCCAGCCCTCTAGAATGCCTAATTCTTGATAGCACAGCAATCCCCATCTGAAAACAAAACAGCTAGGTAACATAGTTCTAATTCATTGCTTGAGTTATTTTTGAGCAAATCTTTGCATGTTCACTTAACCCAAAGAAAGAGAGATCTATTTCAAGTAATATAAGCCAGTAAAAATAACTATCCAGGTAAATGTCAAGAAGTCATTTATGGTGCGTATCATGTCATGGGTAAGAAACTGGAGTTTTTTAGAAGGGAATTCTGTGGTGTATAAAGACCTAGAGAGAGGAGCAGATACTATCTTCTCTCTTTCACTGTTTTTTTCATATTGCAAATGTATTTTTAGCTCCAATTCTAGTCCTTCAAGGATTTATAAAACCTTTGGAACTCTTAGAATTTTTCTGCTACAAGCCTACTGTGAAAAGCATTAACTGAGTCATCTCTCCCTTTCAAGACTGAGCATCACTGGGACTCAGAGAGTTTACACGTACCAAGCAGTGGTGGGAAATAGGTGGATCTGTGCTTTTCAGCCATGGAAGTCACATGGTTAAGGCTTTATAAGTAATTCATAAAAGCCTTTTCGGATACTGAAGAGATGACTGCCATTGCTTTAATACCAGACAAATAAACTTTATTTAGTATTATACCTAGCAGACAAAATGCTGGAGGCCGGCACAAAGAAAATGATGTCAAAAGAACAGAGACTCCTGGCGTTTCTGCAGCACACCTGAAACTGAATTTTGCTGCTGAAACACCATGCTGATAACAACAGCAGGGAGACTCTGTGCTGTCCATAAGAACAGACTGTTCAGTCCTCTGGAGATAAAATTACCTGACCTGCCTCTGAATTGTCAGCAGTGGTGAGGAAGTGAGGAGGAGTACCTTGTTGTGCATTAAGACTCCCCTGTTACTTAGCAAGTATGGGAATACCAAAGGCATGATGTGATATCCATGAGCAAAGCTGTTTCTTATCCCCTTACAGTCACATGCATTCTTAAAACAATAAGGCAGAAAGGACTGTTTGATCTTTCTGTATATACATATCATTATGCAAGGCAAAATTCAAATGATTCTACAGGCTTACATCATATTGAGGTGGCCCTGATCTTATACCAGCTCCTGCTACCAAGATCTGATTTCAGTCTCACTCAAGAAAGAGACAGTTTTCTCTGTTTCTAGAAAACTTGCACCAAAATGCTGGGAAGAGTCATACTGTCCAAAAAAGGTGACAATTCCTTCACCATTTAAGACTTACTTTAAAAAAAAAAGTCATTCATTGTAGGATCTTCTTGTCAGGACTGCCTGGTTTCTGAATATAGAGCCATGGTCAACTTCACAGACCTTTAGTGCCCTGCCAGCTGAGTTTCAGCCAGAGGCTTTGTCCTTATAAACTCAGGGTGAATAAGACTGGCAGTGCTGTGTAAGAGGCTGACTGCCTGACCTCTCCATTTCTTAAGCTCAGAAGAATAGCAATAAACTACATCAAATTAAACAACATCTGAAGACAAAGACTAGAAAGACTTAACCTATCTGCAGGTGTGTTATGTCCCACTTCTTTGCGACTGAGCAAGTAGAAACACAATGAAAAAGGTTATCAGTGGGGCACCTGTTCTTGCACTTGGGATTCCTTTAAGAGAAGGCAAGGAAAAATTAAAGCATGAAACAGGAGCTGAAACTCTCATAGTCTAATTTATTTTTTGGCAACTTAGAATAGCTTTTTTTTTTTAATGCTTAAATGACAACAGGAAAGAAATTGGGAAAGTAACTCAAGGCTTCTTAGGTAACAGAGGGTAACAAGGCGCAGAACACAGTGTCTCCAACCATCTTGGCATTCATAGAGAAATACACAAAACAGCTGAGGACCTGCTCCCTGAGGATAATGAGCTATTTAGTGAACAAAGTGATATAGCTCTGCTGCTTTCAAGACACTCAAATGTTGCTTCCCTTTAAGAAGGGATTAATCTGCTTTCCCACATCTCATGGTTAGCTGAACCAAGCGCAGGTTCACTGAGGTGGAGAAGCTAATATGCCAATAGCACTAAGTCACTGTGAGCAGTGAATGTTTTCTGTCACATCATAAGAGAGGCCACAGGACTGCGCTCATCAGTTCTTTCTCAGCCTAGGTGGTCAATGACTGAATCTAGTCCTAGCTGCAGCATCCTCAAACCTAGTGGAGAGGAAAGTGCTGTCCTTTTCTTCCAGGCAGCCTAAGAAGCAAAGTTGATGAAAGGAGTTGCCATCTCTTTTCTTTCACCTTGGCTGTGCACCTACTCCATTTCCATGCTATATTATCAAACCATATAGTTTGTCTGGAACACAGTACAGCCAAAGTAGCAGGCATGGCCTTGGGAAGCTGCCTCTTTCCCCATTCCAGTGGGAGAGTGATGCAGGGACTATCACTCCCAGCTACCTTACTCAGTTCCCATCTTTATTGTCCCCTGTCTTTAGGGACCTTTACACAAAATCCAAGTAATTTTAATTCTGACATAGAAAATCTTCTCTTTTGTGCCAAGAAACATAGGAAAGCATCTCAAGAAATAAGGTGCAAAATCTTCTACTCTCAATATTTGCTTTTTCAAAGTTAAGATTATAATGAAGAAATATAGACCATAAACTTATAGTTCAGGAAGATCTGACTGCCCATATCAACATACCTGGTTTTGGACATAGTTTTTGTCACCTCTGTTTTATACTGGCAGAGCGTAGACGTAACTTCTGTGCCCACTATAGGTTACACCCCGAGTTTCTGTGGTTGTTATTTCAAGGTATATTGCAAGAAGCTCCTACTAACACATTCACTGCTATTACAAATTGTTTGACCAAGTCAAATGGTTTAGTTGTCCATAAAAAATAAGATGCTTTCACCAGAAATACATATCTGGAGATGGTTTCCAGGCTGTAGAAGAAAAAAATCAACTGCTTTGGCTATTTTACTTCCTTTTGGTGGTAGTTCTTATTCTCTTTGTGCTCTTTTTTTGTGTAATCCTTGTACCATGTGAAATGCTTGAAAAGCATGAATCAATTATACTGTCTAACATTTTACAGAAATGATGTACTTCCTGTACAAATAAACATGAGAAAGGTCAGTGGAGGGAGAGGTCTTTCATAGTTAATTAAATTTACAAAGAGACTGAAGGTATCTATCTGTCTAAGGCTGTGTTCATATTGACTTGAGGTTAATACAGTGCAACAAATCAGTACAGCAAAACATAGCAAAAAAATTTTTTTTAATCAAGTCAACAAAGTATGTGTTAATAATATTATGTCTTCTGACTTCTGAGTTTCAAATACTACTTACAGGATTGTGTTTTGACCTCACAGTTACTATTCTGCTAGTGTGAAGTCATCCAATTGTGGGAGTGCAGCCTTCTCCGAGACCTGTAATTATGTAGAAGATGTATTCAATTACATCTACCTGCTTTCTTTGTTTTAGCACAGATAGCATCCTGGTCATGGTATCAGAAACAATGGCTGTTTGGAAGAAATTCTGCTTGCAGAAGATAGTGCCTTTTTTTTTTTTTCTATCATGGAAAAACCTGTGGGAAATCTCTGCTTTTCAGATGTTCTTATTGCATTTTTTTTCTTCTTCCTCACTCTTCCCCCCATTTTCTCCTCTTCAGTGTTCTCAAAATACCAGCAATTCAATAGATATTTGCCAGGGTTTGATATTTACTAGGAAGTTCTTCCATGCTGTGTAAATCTGATTTACACTGGGTAGCAGATCCATCAACACCACCAGCAGCTTACAGTTTTGAAGCTAAATTGTTAGATAGTAATACCTGAACCTATGAATTGATGATGTTTTTAAGTTCTATCATGTTTTGTCTGAGTTCTCTGGGTTTTTTTGTTTTGTTTTTTTGTTTGTTTGTTTTTTCTGTGGCTTTAGGTCTCTGAAATTGATCCAGAAAAATTTTCTAGTAGAATAGAGTGTGAAAGTCCTAACAATGACCTCAGTCGCTTCCAAGGCTTTGTGTAAGTAGACTTGGTGGCACTTTAAACTGTTGTCATTTGCTTTGGTGCTCTTACTAATTTTCAGGAGCTTGTAATGTTTGCTTTAAAAAATAATGACACTGTGTATAGAAGTCAGTTTGCACCACTACATTTCTGAGAGCAGCCCAAAAAATAGAGCTTCATAGGGCTTTCTGAGCAGCTGACTGTGAATGGGGAAAGCCCGCTAGTGCTTTTTATGTTGTATTGAATATTTTCAACATCTTAGTTCAGGCTGTTTTGCAATTGTGTATTCCATATTTGAAATAGCTGTTTCAAATCTGCTCTTAATGACATGTGATATCTACAGTATTTGGTCTGGACCATGGCCTAATTGAACAAGCTGCATTGCTCAGAATTGGAAATGGGAAGGACTGGCTTCCTCTCCTACTTTGATTTGTTTTGTGTAACCATCAGTGACTTGATCAAACTCCTTTTGACCAACGTGCCTATCCGTGTCTTTTCTTAGAGATTTATGATTTTCTGTAGACTGTGGGAAAACAGAATACTATTTCATGGGGTGACTGATTTTCAGTTTTCGAGAGTTGCAATGTCTATATGCTTCCCTGTGGGCCCTGACACATTAGAAATATAAAAAGAAAAATAAACGTATATAAATCTTAGTCTCTGAGGAAACAGCTTAACAAAGAGTGTGCCTGCCTGCCCTGAAAGTATGCCGCAGGAGTAATGATGCTCAGAGTATATTTAAAATGGGTTTCATATTTTGATCAAGTTTTTTCTGATGTTGGCAATCCAAGTAGAAGCCATAGGCTTTCAGACTTCCAGTGTTTGTCTTGAGCTCTTTTCAATAGCGGTGCCTACTTCTCATGTGCCAGCTGGCAAATGCTAGGCTTGTAAATACAAGAAAATTTTAATACAGTGCCTATATGCCTGGATTTTCAAAGGTGATCTGCATGCATGTTACGCCATTCTTTTGAAAAGTCCAATCGGAAATGTCAGAATGGCAGTCAGTGACTAGCAGCTTCTTTGGGAAATCTGCTCTCTAATGGTTTTGCAAAGCCTGACTGGTAATTGCTGGAGTCCTACAGCTGAGGTAATGTGCTTTTTTTCCAGCGAGCATTCAAACAAGGATCGAGTGGGCCTCAGCAAGGAGAACTTACTACTCCGAGGATGCACAGTGAGAAACACAGAAGCTGTTGTAGGCATAGTGGTATATGCAGGTTAGTGAACCACCCTGGCTTTCACAGATTGCCTTGCAAACAAGATAAGAGTTGTGTGCCCTAAGAAACAGTATTGTACAAAGGGGAATTAGGAAAGTAAAAGCTTGAATCCAGCAGGAGGCAGCTGTAGCTAGAAATGTTAAGAATGCATGTCTGAATTAAGTTTGTTTCTATTTTAACAATGTAAAGAACTGATATGTGTCATTATTCAGGGGAGGCCAGCTCTGTTCCATGTGAACAGGTCCTTGTCCTCATCTGTTAGTTGTGATGGTAAACCCAGGTTTTGAAGTGGACATGGAGATGCGTGGCTTGCTTAGGAGGTTTTTTTGGTCCAAAACTGAAGTTAGTGCTGTTCTTCAGTGTTCTGTATCAAAGGGCAGAGGTTTTTAAACTAATCGATATGATGTATCCAGCCAGCTAGTTGTAATGCAGGTGCAGGGTTTTATAGAAAATACTAGAAATAATATAGAAAACATCAAGGATAAGATTGTTTCTATAAGAAGGAATATTATTGACAGTATAAAAGTTAATGTGTACATGACAGATTTTGGTTTAGCTTGTTCAGTTTTCTTTAGGACAGAATTCATATATTGTAGGAGCAGTTAGTTTGCTCCTATTTATAATCTCTGTTCAAATATTAGTTAACAGAAATGTCCCATTTCCCAGAGCTTTAGAAGTATAAAGTACTTGTGGTTCTGATGCCTGCTATTGGAGAATTTCAGCCTGTGTTTTGGTTACAGGTCATGAAACCAAAGCCATGCTGAATAACAGCGGCCCGCATTACAAGCGCAGTAAATTGGAAAGAAAAGTGAACACTGATATTCTTTGGTGTGTTCTGCTTCTAATTTTGATGTGTTTAACTGGTGCGATAGGTAAGTGAGAATCAGCAGACTCCTGCTGTTTTCGTCTCTCGGCCTACAATGCTTAGTGTTATAATTTGGGGCTGATCATTTAAGCAACCTGTCTTGGAAAATGTAATTCCCTAGCAGTTGGGGATGCTGCCAGGTTTTAGTTCATGTTGTCATGTTTAATCTGGAGTGTGGTCAAGAAGTACATTCCTGATGCGAGTTCTTAGGTCTGGATCCTGTTTCTCTGATTCATTTCTCTTTTCTTTCGCTAATTGCTCTGCAGAACTCCTACTTTCTCTTAGGATTTTTCAGGTAACATGAGATGCATGTACAGCATTGTGGGGAGAGGCCTAGTGTGACTAGAGTTGTAAGGACTTGTAAGTAGTAGTGGGCTTGAGTAAATCTAAACAGGCTAACTTTTATGACAAATCAAAAAGGTGTTTAAAACGTTTAAAAAAACTTCTTCAGACTACACTCAATAATGATGACATGGTGTTCACAGGTTAACTAAAACCTGGACAAGCAAGGATAATACAATTAATCGCCAGAGGTGTTTCTGGGGGGAAAAAAAAAGTGTTTATCAAGTATAGTTAGTATTCCTTTAGTTCTGAGATGTGCTGTATAGATATGCTGTTGATAGAAATGCATGTAAGGTATTTATTCATGTGTGCACTGATACTTAATTAATTTTAATGGGGTTCCTGTTGAGGAAGAACTCAAGAGATGGAATGGTAGTTTAAAAACTTAGAAAGAACTGCAGTGTGTAACAGCTAACACCATGACCCTGAACTGTGATACAGTTTACATACAACTGGCTCACTTTATCTTGTTCTTGTTTTCAAGGCCATGGAATTTGGTTAAGTAGGTATTCGGAAATACCTTTTTTTAACATCCCTGAGCCAGATGGGAAATCGATTCCTCCAACATTAGCAGGGTTCAATATGTTCTGGACGATGATCATTTTATTACAGGTAACTTTGGTCTGCTTTGAACGTGAGTCATATTCTGATCTCATTTATTTTCTTGAAGTAACTCTTCAAATTCAGTAGAGCTACTTCATGTTTGTAACTGGCCAAAGAGTTTGGTTTTATTTAATCCCTATGTTTTATTTTGGTAGGTCTTGATCCCAGTTTCTCTCTATGTTTCGATTGAAATTGTCAAATTGGGACAAATTTATTTAATACAGAATGACATTGATTTTTACCATGAGAAAACAGACTCAACAATTCAGTGTCGAGCACTGAATATTGCTGAAGACCTTGGCCAGATTCAGTATATCTTCTCTGACAAGACTGGAACCCTCACTGAAAATAAGATGGTTTTTCGGAGATGCAGCATTGCAGGACAGGAGTATTGCCATGAGGAGAATGGTAAGACGCTAAACCTGTGTTCACAATGGGTCATTTTTCTCAGAGAAGCTGAAAGTTTTGATAGGGATCTGATGGACTTGTGTGGCAATACACACTCACAGAAGGTATGAATTCAGACTGATCCTACTAATAGCCATGCATCCTTCCCAATTATTAGGATCCCTTCATATATAGTGTGTTAAGAGACTTGAAGGCTGTATCTTTGCAGCTAGTTAAGTTCCAACATATTTGATACCACAAACAAAGTATTCTTTACTTGCTCTGGAAGAAGTCATGCCAACTGTGTTTTGCTTCTGTCTTTGCAATGTTCAGAACCCAGAACATTGGAAAATTCTCATCTTTTCTTTTTTTTTTTCTCCCAACTAGAGTGCAAATGCTTACGTAGCATTTTAGGGTTCAAACAACCTTTTGACTGCCATAGCAGCGTACCACCTTTATGTAGTGTATCTTAAGGCTCTGATTTGACATACTTTTGCCCTTGAGGATACAGTAACCCAAATAAGATACATGCTGAAGTCAGAGCTTTAACAATAATGTTAAGGTACAAGTCAAGCAGATGTGTATACATGTCTCTGTTAAGGCTGCAAAGATAAGTATCTCCATCAAAAATAATGACTGTTGTGTCTTATATCTTACACACCTTTTTATTTTTAGACCAAAAGTCAACAAGCAGCGATACTGAATAGTTGCTGCCTCATTGTGTAATAGTGTAACATCTTTCAGTATAGGTTTCATGAGAGCCTACTTGAAGCTTTCTGGGAGCCAAGAGAAGATACAAATCCAGACACAAGAGAAAACTGGGCAGAGTGTCATGAAGTCTTTGATTCAATTAGCTATTTTATTCATTAGATAAAACTACAAAGTTTTTATTACCTTTACTGTATGTAAGTACTAGTGGCTGCAGACATTTGCTATTTTACTGGTGGGCAATGCAAGTTTTCCATATGACATCAAAGGTGAGGTGCTAACAAGTGGACACGTGAAGCACAGCTGTGTATTAAATCTCCCCTTTGTGGTTTTGGTGGTTTTGCTGCCAGCTAGAACTGCTCACAACTGCGAGCAAAAGGCACACCCTGCTGGCCACAGCAATGAATCAGTTCAGTCCTTCTTTTATTGTGTCACAGGAGCAGATGGTTACAAACTGTTTTTACTGTAATTTCTGCACATATTTTGAAAATTTTATGGTGCAGGTGCGCAGATGCTTCTTTGGCTTTGCATAATTATACTGGGAAGGATGACAACAGCAAAGTGAGAAGAAATATTTTTAAACTTCAAACTTGGTGAATGACCAATTTTAATAAAAAGTAGAATATATTTTCAGAGCATTTCCTAAAGGAAGGAAAGGTATTTCAGAAGAGATAAACCAAGGAGTGGTGCAAATGATGTAGTTGTGGCTGACCCAGGTCTCATTGTGCCAGGGAAAGTATGTCTACCAGTGCTTCTGCTAGTAGTTCACTTAGAGTTATCTTCCAAAACTATTAGTGTGTTAATTATGTTTATAATTACTTCCTGCTGTGCCCTGTCCTTTACCTGGAGGGTAAGCATGTGTGTCTTCCTAACAAATCTAGAAATTATGTGAGCCCTGAAAATCAGTTTGAAAAATGTTGGAGGTCCTGTGTTTTAGTCCTTTTACATTTGTTCAGTTGCATAGAGCTGCTATTTGCAAAGCTTCTGCTACATATAGTAAGAGTTGCAGTGCAAGATAGTAGTCTTTTTGCATACAAAAGCCTGTACATATATTTCTGTATTTATATCTGTATTACCCAGGCTAAAGGGATGCACAGGAGGGAAGCGCACAACAGCAATGACTGTGATTCAGTATAATCCTCCATACAGGTGCCCCCCATGCAGTGTTCTGTCTAAAGTAACATGTGCCTCTTGGACCTTGGCAGCAGAGCAGTGCGGTGTTGTAAGAGGTGCCACATATGTTACTTCAGACAGAGTATGTGGGCTTCTCAACAGTCTGGAAGCATAGCGGAATGGGCATGTGTTGTCCAAACCTGCCTCTACAAACATGTACTAAGTCACTGTTGCTGCTTTCTGGTAAAAGCATCATATCCCTACCCATCATTACCACATGTGGGTATTATATTTGGCAGTTGTGGAGAGCCACAGTTTGTTATGTTCCCACCTATCTTTTTTTTAAAAGAACTATTTTAATAAATACATGTTGACATCAGGGAGATAGCATGCCAAGGAAGGTGTAAGCTCTGGTCGCCCTGCTTTCCTTGGGCTCACCAGAATGGCAGGATGAGAAGCAGGAGGCTTTCATTTATGTTGCAGAAAGAGAAGACAACAAGAAATAGGGAGAACTTAACATGCTAGCAAATCCAGTAGCTCATTTCCTGAACATAGCTAAGCTCCTGTGCTTTGGTTAGGAGAAAGAGGACTCAAAAGTGACATCATAAACCTATTTCCATCTCTTTTTGAGCACCAAAGCTGGGGACTCTGAACTGTGGATAGGTTTCCTGTTCACATAAACCAGAATAATATCACATTTTTCACTTCTTTCCTATACAGTAGCTGCCAGTTTAAATAAGAAAAAAATAGGGAATCAGTGACATTGCAGGGGATGTCTGTATGTTCATTTTTTTTTCCTAGGAGATGCCATTGTTTGTATTCACACTTTAATGAAATAAATAGGCAATGCGCAGCTCTCAGAACAGTTTTTCCATGCTGTTTGTGAATGCAGACATTGAACTGCTAGTGTATGCTCATTGCTCGCTATTTTCACAGTGACAGGTAAAAAGTGAAAGCTGAATAGTGTACAGTGATCCAGTACTGTCTGGGTTGAGATTGCAACCTCTTGCATGGGGTCACTGTCCCAGAACACCAGTGCAAACACTTGGCTATGTTCTTAACAAGTGCATGAATAGCATAGGTGTGTTTCCATTTGTTACAGAGATTCTTTACAGCACTGATCTTCCTAGCTAGATTTGTGGGGCGCAGAATTGCATTTATATCCTTGGTGCAAAGGTGTTAGACATGTCAGTACAAAGTTTTATAATTGAAACCTGCTTTTCAGTTAAATACTCAGAAAATGTGTATGTGTGTGTGAGGGGGTGTCCAATACAGAAATGATAAGAAACACAGTTTCAATGAGTTCCTGCGAGAAGCTGTACATGTGAAACCACTGGCATACAGTCCTGATACATCATAAAATAATTAGGCTAGAAAACATATCAGGAGGTGATGTGGTCCTCTTTCTCTGGCCTAAGGCAGAGTTGTTGCTGTTATTCTTTATGAATATATTTTTGTTTCTTCAGGACCTCCAGTGATGTCCGAGTCACTGCTTTCTCAGGCATTCTGTTCTAGTATGTCACATCTCTGACAAAGTTTTGCTGATACCTAGCCTGTGTCTGTCTTGCCACAATATGGGACCGTTGTGTCTTCTGTTACCCACAGTGTGCATAGAAAACTCTATGCAAGTGCCCTTCATGTACTTCAAAACTATTATTTGGCTCCTATCAATGTGCCCTTCTGGAGGCTAACTCCAGCTTATTTTACTGTTTCCATGCGGCTCATGTTGTCTAGAACCCTGACCATTCTTGCTCCCTCTTCTGGATTCACTCCAGTTGAGTGTTGCTCTTCAAGTGCAGTGTCCCAAACAGGAAGTCAGTGTGATGGCTTGTTATGGGTTTTATTTTTCATAAATGGTGGGTTATTCTTAACTATATACTAAACTTCTTACTTCAGAATTTTGTTTCCTGAACTTCCAGGCAGTGTTTAAACAGATCTGGTTTTGCTCATGGAAGAGTAATGTTGTTTCCCTTTCCACAGCAAAGAGGTTGGAATCCTATCAAGAGATGGATTCAGAGGATGAGGATTCAGCTGATCATCAGTGTGGCTCTTTGACCCATAGGTCAAAATGGCGGGGGCACGACTGCAGAGCTGTGAATAAACCTTTGAACAGAAGGTCTTTGAATCAGTTGTCTGGTAGTTACCCTGCATTAGTAAGGGAAGATGGAGAAGGTGATGTTCCCCACTCAGGACACGTTGCTTTCAGCAGCCCCATTGTAAGTAAAAGCTCTTGGTTTTGATGCTAAATTTCTGAAGTAACTCATGAAGGAATATCTTTTTAGCCCCATTTGGTCAGAGTGCTTGTCATTTAAGAAACTCTTTCTCTATTCCATCAAAACCAGAGCTTCCCATGATTGCTTGGCTGCATCCCATTTGCAGCTGACATTGCAGATGTTCATTGGGTCACAAAGGTGTATGCTTTGGTTCTTGCTGCTGTGAGTCCATGATCACTCCAGCTAAAATGACCAGTTTAATCTTAATAACAGTTTGTTCTTTTTTGTAAGAGGTTTCTAGCATTTTCTTTTCTTTTTAGTAGGAAGTATCTACATGACCAATATTTATTGGAGGTTACAAGAAGTAAAAACTCTGCTTCTGTACCTGAAGCTGTCTAAATAGCATTCATCATATTTAATCTCTGTTCAAGTGTCTATGAACTAAGGCTCTACTGTTTACCCATCTGGGCATGAATTTTGCCATTTTCATTGGGCTAGCACAAGGCGGTTAAGACACCAGAGTGTTCCTCTATTTCCTAGTGTAACCAACTCAGCATCTGACAGGAAGGAAGTTGCATGAGCTTCTACACTTCATTCATCTGTAACTGATTTAACCTCCAGAGACTGAGATTAAGCTTATATCCTAATGGACAGTTTTGTTCATTTCATCAATAGGAAACAGATGTTGTACCAGACACACAACTGCTGGAGAAGTTCAGTCAAATTTCTTCTCGTTCCTATCAACAATCAGAAGAAGCTGGCCGCAAGTTATCTTTGGAGACAACATACATCACTGACTTCTTTCTTGCTCTGGCAATCTGTAATACTGTCGTAGTTTCAGTCCCCAATCAGCCACGTCAGAAGGTAAGAAGGCCTTATTTTTTGGCTATTTGGCCATATTCATAAATAAATGAGCTCCCTTTGGTTTGATTACTAAAGGAAAAAACAAATAACTGACATTTAAAAAATGATCCTTTTCTCTTCTATTGGTTTGTCCTGTTAGAAAGAAGGGAGTTACTGTAAAGCCACAGAGCACAATGAGTTAGTGTGTAATATAATGTTGGTAATGTTTTTCCAATGCAGAAAAACTTGGCTTCAATATTTTTGCTTCTGTGTATGGACTTGTTCATAACTTTTACAAGACAAATTTTGCGATTAAATTGCAATTGTGATTTTTTTCTATATTCTAGTTATCTTTTTCCAGGTGTGTGCATGGCTTCCTTTAAGAGTACCCTAACACTCAGGTTACCTTTACAAATAGGTTATTGTTGTCTGAAAGATAAGAATAATCTCAGAAGACTTCCAGATTGGAACTGAGAATGCTCTTACCTGTTCCCTGACTGTTCAAACAGAGTTTCAGCAAGGGTATGGAAGACCAAGTTTCATACGTGTAATAATCTGAAGAAAAAATGCTTTGCAGTATGACATAAAGTGGTCTCACCGTGAATGTACAGTGCATTTGCTAGACTGCCCTGGTTTAATGGTCTGGAGTGTGTTTAAGTCTTCCTCAGACCACATGTTGTTTTCAGAGCACTCAAACTAACATTTATTTAAACATACTACTATTTTTTTCAAAAATTTTTTTTTTTGTCAGGATGGGATTTTCATAACCCCATTTTTTAACCAATTTTGACTGTGTTGCAGGATAATTTCCAAGTTCAGCTTTGATTTCCTTCCCCCCATCCCCTGGTGATTTTCATTTTTTGTCTTTTGAAAAAAATGTTTGTGACGTGCAGGACTAGATTTTGGTGTCCATCTAGGCAGTGAACCTAAAACCATGGCTGAAGACATTCCCAAAAGGTATCCTGTGGAGTATAAAGTACCTCCTATGTATAAAGAAGCCTAGTATTTTAGTCTGCTTCATGCATTCCCAGAAAGCATAGTAGGCAGCCTACAGGTCCATGTGTGGATGGGGCAGCTGTGTTCATAGTTACTAATCAGCCATTCCTTAAAGGTGATATAGAAAAATACACAGTCAAGATTCTCCTTTTTTTGAGAATAATATTTCTGGATGTTTTGCTAGCAGGGGAGGAGATCTCCAGGTCACTAGTAGGTAGGTTGGGAGGGTCAATGTGGCATGAAGTCTCTGAGTTCATAATTAGGGAATGGCATGAAAGAGCTCAAGGCAATGGAAGGTTTGTGTTGCCTTAGAGAGAGGCAATGAAAGGATGTTCCTAATCTCTATTTCCATGGTGCTGAATGGAGACACATTACAACTTGTGTGCAGTTTTGGTAGAACTGAAGCCAGAATTTGTCCTTACTTTATGCTTTTCAGTGGCAAAGGAGAACGTGCTTCCTGGTGATAACTCATTCTTAACTCTTCACCAGTAATGAGAAATGAATGTCAGCCTTGCATGCCTGGTTCCTTGTTTGTAAGCTATTAGCTGCCTAACTGTTCTGAATAACAGTAAGCCAATTATTTTGTAACATTGATCAGATGAGAGCTGTCTTTTGTTTTAAATTTGGGCATTAAAAAAGTATTGATAAGGTACTGTATGTTTAATAGTACTTGCAGCTAGTTACTGTGAGGGGTATGGAGTTGGTTTACTCTTCACAAGTATCTTGCTAATACAAAACAAGAATTAAAGTGTTTATTTGCATTTGCCACAACTTTTAAAAGTCATGTCACACTGTTCCATGGCTAAAACAGTTCTAAAGAGAAGTATTACATGGACAGGGAACTTTTGCTAGGACTCAAGAAAAAAAGGAGAGTTTATGATCTTTGGAAGAAAGGGCAGGCAACTCAAGAAGAGTACAGAGATCTTGTTAGGTCATGCAGAGAGGAAATTAGAAAGGCAAAAGCTCAGCCAGAACTCAGTCTGGCCACTATTGTAAGAGACAACAAAAAATGTTTTTACAAATATACTAACAATAAAAAGAGAGCCAAGGAGAATATCTATCCTTTATTGGATACAGAGGGGAACATTGCCACCAGAGATGAGGAAAAGACTGAGGTACTTAATGCCTTCTTTGCCTCAGTCTTTAATAGTGAGATCAGTTATCCTCAGGGTCCTCTGCCCCCTGAGCTAGAGGGCAAGGATGGAGAGCAGAATATACCCCCCTTAATCCAGGAGGAAATAGTTAGTGACCTACTATGCTGTCGGGACACTCACAAGTCTATGGGACCAGATGGGATCCATCCAAAAGTACTGAGGGAGCTAGCAGAGGAGCTTGCCAAGCCACTCTTCATCATTTATCAGCAATCCTGGTCAACAGGGGAGGTCCCAGATGACTGGAGGCTTGCCAATGTGACTCCCATTTACAAGAAGGGTCAGAGGGAGGATCTGGGAAACTACAGGCCTGTCAGCCTGACCTCGGTACCGGGGAAGATTATGGAGCGGTTCGTCTTGAGTGCACTCACATGGCATGTGCAGGACAACCCGGGGATCAGGCCCAGCCCGCATGGGTTCATAAAAGGCAGGTCCTGCTTGACCAACCTGATCTCCTTCTATGACCAAGTGACCCGCCTAGTGGATGAGGGAAAGGCTGTGGATGTTATCTTCCTTGACTTCAGCAAGGCCTTTGACACTGTCTCTCATGGCATACTCCTTGAGAAGCTGGTGGCTCATGGCTTGGACGAGTGTACTCTTTGCTAGGTAAAAAACTGGCTGGATGGATGATCCCAGAGGGTTGTGGTGAATGGAGTTAAATCCAGTTGGTGGCCATCACAAGTGGTGTTCCCCAGGGCTCAGTATTGGGACCAGTTCTGTTTAATATCTTTATCAATGATCTGGATGAGGGGATCGAGTGCACCCTCAGTAAGTTTGCAGATGACACCAAGTTGGGCAGGAGTGTTGATCTGCTTGAGGGTAGGAAGGCTCTACAGAGGGATCTGGACAGGCTGGATCGATGGGCTGAGGCCAATTGTACGAGGTTCAACAAGGCCGAGTGCCGGGTCCTGCACAACAACCCCGTGCAGCACTACAGGCTTGGGGAGGAGTGGCTGGAAAGCTGCCCGGCAGAGAAAGACCTGGGGGTGCTGGCTGACAACTGGCTGAAGTGTGCCCAGGTGGCCAAGAAGGCCAACAGCATCCTGGCCTGTATCAGAAATAGTGTGGCCAGCAGGAGCAGGGAGGTGGTTGTTCCTCTGTACTGGGCACTGGTGAGGCCGCACCTCGAGTCCTGTGTTCAGTTTTGGGCCCCTCACTACAGGAAAGACATTGAGGTGCTGGAGCATGACCAGAGAAGGGCAACCAAGTTGGTGAGGGGCCTGGAGCACAAGTCTTATGAGGAGCGGCTGAGGGAGCTGGGGCTGTTTAGTCTGGAGAAGAGGAGGCTGAGGGGAGACCTTAATTGCTCTCTATAAGCATCTGAAAGGAGGCTGTAGTGAGGTGAGTGCTGGTCTCTTCTGTCAGGTGGCTGGAGATAGGATGAGAGGAGATGGCCTCAAATTGTGCCAGGCGAGGTTTAGATTGGATATTAGGAAAAATTTCTTTACTGAAAGGGTTGTCAGGCATTGAAACAGAGCGCCCAGGGAAGTGGTGAACTCACCATCCCTGGAGGCATTCAAAAAGCGTGTAGACAAGGCACATCAGGACATGGTTTAGTGGGCATGGTTGATGGTTGGACTCGATGGTCTTCAAGGTCTTTTCCAACCTAAATGATTCTATGATTCTATGGAGTCATGAATCAAACTTGGAATGCATACAGTTTTCAGATCTGAAGTGGTTTTACAATTCTTTTGGTTTGAATAATGAAGCTCTTACAGAAGCTGTTTAGCGTACTCATATGGTTATATGTTTAACTGAGCTGGCCATCTTTTATACAAGCAATCAAACTCATGGTAAATTTTAAAATACTACTTTTGTTAAGAAACATACATAGTTTGTAAGCTGTCCTTCTTTAATAAAATATGAAGAATTTAACATAAATGCTTTCTCTAACTGTTCTGTTCCAGATGAGACAGTCTTCACTGGGTAGGATGCCTATTAAATCGCTTGAGGAAATCAGGCAGATGTTCCAGAGATTGTCAGTCCGGAGACTAAGTTCCTCCCCACTTCCAAGTGTAAAAGAGTCATCATCTGAAAGCCCCAATAGTTTTGTGAGCAAACTGTCTATTTTCAGAATGAAACTGGCTTCACCTGCCTTGGATGGAGCTGCTCAAAGGGCTGCTGAGTGTCACAGTACTGACAGCCCAGAAGATTCCCAGGTGCCTCAAGAACTAGATACGGTGAATGTAGCTGCTGGCTGTGAACACAATAGTGCTGTGTCATCTATTGAATTGTCTCCCTTACCTAAACTATGTTATGAAGCTGAGAGTCCAGATGAAGCTGCCTTGGTTCATGCTGCTAGGGCTTATAAATGTATTTTACAGTCTAGGACTCCAGATCAAGTAACTGTGGACTTTGCAGGTCTGGGATCTTTAACATTTCAGCTTTTGCACATCCTGCCTTTTGATTCAGTGCGGAAAAGGATGTCAGTGGTGGTTCGGCATCCCATCTCCAACAAAGTGCTGGTGTACACAAAAGGTGCAGACTCAGTCATGATGGATTTGTTGAGAACTGCATCTGAAGGTATGTATAGAACTTCTAATTCTTTGCTCACCTTTGTCGTTCTTCAGAACAGTTGAACAGATGGCTTGATTCATGAGAAGAGACAAGTAACCAAGCAGAACTATTATATGTGAATAGTTCCTTATAGGGAACCCAGAAAGATAGTATTGCTTGTCACCCTCGATATGGTTGTGCTGGTGTGGAAACTGAGAAGAGGGAAGCAGCTGTTATTCAAAGGATTTAGTGGTGTCTAAGCAGACCCTTTGGAGCCAACTGAAGTGTTTCCAGTTATAAAGTAAGGTCATGTACTTGAATAGTTGGCTTCTGCTACACAGTGAGAGATGTTTATTAAAATGAGATACTTTCTAGCCTTTACCTGTGTTAGTGTTTCTGACCTGTTGGAGAGAGGTATAGCTGGCAGATGTCACCTATCAATGCTTTTTGAGATTTTTTTCCCTTCGACTACTGACTATTTCTGTGTTTCTAGGTGTAATAATAATATCTGTAAAGTTGTGGGGTGCCTCCTGCTGGCCCCTGTTGTTCGGGGGTAAATGTATTTTGAATCTGCCACAGGAGGGCTGCACCATGTTTTTTAAGCACTAACTGTTCATAGGCAGTAGCGAACAGTCAATGATTTTTCACTGAAGGCAGTAAAGAGAAAGTATTATCTATGTATGTTAGAAATAAATACCTAAATATATTTAAGTTCAGAAGATGTTCCAAGGGGATTTTTTTAATGGTTTGGAAAGTTACATAAAGGAATTATTTTTAAAGGCTTGCTTTCTGCAAAAGGGAGTTTAGTTTGTATGTTCCATGGCTGGCTGGTCTCAGTGAGGAAGAGGGATATTTCCAGTTCCAAGGGTGGATTTTAACTCACCCACCATTAGCCATCTAAAGTCTAGACAAAAAGCTTCTGTAGGCCATGGGGCAGAAACAGTACCTCCAAAATCTGTCGTCTTACTAGGGGGGTAATTTTATGTCTGGAGGTGCCTCTCCTTACTTTGATTGTCAAGTTAAACTTGGATCCTAACTTCTACGTGTCCAAAGTTAGGTGGGTTGAATGCCTGTCCAACTAGTCCATCCCTTAACAGTTATTTTTAAATAAGCTTTTCTGCAACTGCCCTTTTAGCTCCCTCCCACTATACTAGTGAAAGTAAAGCTGCTTGGGTGTCTGTGGCCCAGTTCATTTTAGAAAATCAATTTATTTTAGGAAAACAATTTGATATACTAGTGGCATCCAAGGATGTATCAGTACCAGATGCGTTCCCCCTCACTGCTTGCGCAGACTGGCACAGTGCATGCTCACTGTAGGTATAGCCACAGTACATTGTGCAAACATGAAGATACGCTCATAGTTAAAATAAAACCTGTTAACATTTTGGTATTTTTAAAACGTATTTAGACCTTCAAAATTTTCTGCTACAATTAGCCTAAGAGTGCATATTTAATTTGCTTTCTTTGCTTTTTGTGTGATAGTAGGTACTAATAATTCAGAAATGGAACAAAAGAAGATTAAAGAGAGAACTCAGAAGCATTTGGATGACTATGCCAGAAGAGGACTGCGCACTCTGTGTATTGCTAAGAAGGTATTCCTTTTATTATATATTTTTAAGAATGTTTACAGTCTGTGACCAGCCTGAGTGGTATCACCAGTGGAGTAGACATCACCTCTTCTGAACAGATGCTTCCATTGCCACATTTTGTTTATCCTTATGTTTTTTCAGGAGGGATTTGTAAGTTGACCCAAATAAATTCTTGACTTCCATTAGATTGCCATAGTTGCTGTCAGTTCAGGATGCCAAGCAGCTTAATAGCCTAATTCTGAAACAGGGGTTGTCAAATAGCCTGATTTTTCTTCAAGAGTCCTGAGCAGGTCTGCTTGTGTGAAACTTACCCTGGTTGGAATTACAGACACAGAAAACAAATTAAGTCAGACCTGTTTTATTGGGTTTCACAAACAGTTTGCAGTGTTACAAGCTCTGGATGCAAAACTTAAGTGATGTTTTGAGATTCCATTTTAAATTCAAAGCTGTTCAGAAGTAAAATTCCATAGGGATTGAAACAGGCAAGAAACCTCTTTACAAAGGGTTATGGAAAGTGAAAGTACATGCTGTGTAGCTGTACAGTCATCAAGCTGTATACAGCTGTGCAGTGATACTGTGGCTGTGTCAATGCTGCAATTAAAGAGTGGTAGGGAGAGTATACTACGCTTACTGGCCTGCCTACCTTCCATCTAAATGGAAATCTGTCAGGCAGCTCCAGGAACCTGCAGGATGCTGGTGACTAATCTGGCTTGTGAAGCCTGGCAAAGTAATCTAACACTATGAACATCGTACTAATTCCATGGACATGTTGGGGCACATAAGGAATGCACTGCCAGGGACTGTGCTTCTAGGTTCAGTGTGTGGACAGCAGAAGTAACTGTGAGGACACTTTTGAGGTGCCTTTGAAAACACAGTGTAGATACATGCTGTATGTCTTCTCTCCCTCTGTAGGTGATGAGTGATGCAGAATATGCAGAGTGGTTAAATCATCATTTTTTAGCGGAAACCAGTATTGACAATAGGGAGGCACTGCTGCTTGAATCTGCCGTCAGGCTTGAGACCGAACTAACTTTGCTTGGTAGGTAGAAAACGCTGTAACTCCCAGGAAACTGCTTATGATGTTTATAATTGGAATTTACCTGCAGAGAGCTGTGCTAAACTCGGTTTGTGTAACACACAGCTTCCTACAGATGTAGAATTTATTGTCACTCCTGAATTTTCATAAATCTTGCTGGTAAGTTTGTACTAGTTGTAAAACACACTGAAGACAGCAAGTGCTCTTCTGTTGTTTGTAAAGTTTTGCTGATTTTTTTTCTTTTTTTAATTGGGTTTCTTTTTTTTGTGCTCACTAGAGTTTTTAAGTGTTATCATAACAAGCACATGAAATGATAATAAAAAATCACAAGCCTGCCTGGGCAAACGTTCACAGGGATCCCACTTCTGGGCATGTTTTCCATCACTGTTGCATTTGTGGCACAGCAGGTATGCTTGTGCTATGCCCTCCTGTAATAACATGTAGGTAAGAAGTGAGGCATGCTTCTGCAGGAGCCATTCCTCTGATGGTCATTCAGCTGTGCAGAAATGGGGAGGCCAAAAGAAAATGAAAAATGTTTGGTGTAGATGTGTAAAAGGTAAACTGCAGGCAGTCTGGAATAATAGTTCTAGAGGACTGCCCAGCAAATAACATTTGGAAAACAAAGTGCAAACACCTGGCTGTGGTGGTAAAGGCAGCTCATGCTAGAAGCTGAAGAGAGGCAGATCCTATTGTGTGGAAAAGTGTTGCTTCCCTCATTTTGTGCCACATCTGCTCAGGGCAAATGCCATAAACCTTGATACTAAAAGGAATTCTGGGATTGCTGGCATGTTTCTCGAGAGAAGCCATAGCAGTGCTGCTAGCTGCTGTAGTTTTAAGGGATGATGTGCTATACAGGTACCCTTTGCACTAGAGTCAGCAGAGGGAAGTCTAATTGCTGTGGAGACCTGCTGTCCTGCTGGCCAAGGCACTTTTTTGTCTTGTGTCTCTGGGACAGTAAACAATATGGGTTGGCCCTAACATTAAAGGGAGTGAGAATAAGAAGGGTAAATGGCTTCATACTGCCAAGGTGCTTGCTTTCAGTACCTCTGTTAGCTTAGTTACCCCTGCCTGGGACATATATACATTGTGATCTGCAGGGTAGAACTACTTATAGCACTTCTCATTCTTCTTCTCTGAGCCTTCCTTTGCTTTCTTAATAAACCTTACCTGGTATAGCTGCAGCTGTAACTCTGACTGTCCTCTTAGGACTGAGAAACGAAGACTTTGTCCTCACAGAACAACAAGCAAAAATTCAAATCATCTCAGTATTGCCAGGATCATGGAGGACAGCAGTGGTTTGTAGTCCACTGCATAGGCAGGAATGAAATTGATATGGCTATATATAAAGCCTTAGGTCTGTATTTGAATGGAAATCTATTTCTGGACAGAATAGTCCTAATGTGCAGTACTTAACTAAGCACAGATTTGGATCTCAGCAGTATATGTATTGAAGCTGGCTTCTGTTGGATTATGAAGTGATCAAGTACCTCAGAAGGGCAGTGTTAAGTGTATAGAGTGCCTAAGTTAAAACAACATTTTCCTCTCTTCCTACAATGTGTGGCAGTGTCTCAAAGACGCTTGCGTCAAATAGATCCCAGCATCTTCCTTCCTGCCTCTTTTGTTGACTTGCATCAAAACGCAGGCAGAGTGCAGAGCAAGGACCTGGATGTTTTTGTCCTCCTGGTGACCAGGGGCCATGAGCTGTGTGCCCTGTTGGCAGTTACTTACTGAAGAAATTGCAGTAGCGTAGGAAATTTGCGAGACCTTTTGGCTCTTATCCATCCCCATATGACAGTCAGTGCTTTATGCACAAATTGCTGGCTAGAGTCACGCACTAGAATCATGCTAGGAGGGAAAACTTTGCTTTGAATTTTATTGTTTGTTTTTCAGAATGAACCTAGCTGCAACTGGCCGAAGTTTCTTTCTGAGAAACTTTCTTAGCCTGCGAATCCCACAAGCCAAACCATGTCTCCTGGTTATGATTTAGTACCCTTTGTATTGTGAAAAAGCCATGAAAATGTCCTGTACCGTAGTAAGTCACTGGCACTGCAGCTTTTCAGAGATGGTTCTGCTTCATGCTGATGTTGTGTTGCCTTACTATTACCAGAACAGAAGGTTTTGTAAGCTGGTTTTAGGGACATAGGTCTGCCTGCTGTGCACACCAGAAAAGAGGGTATCTCTGTTAAAGTCTCTGTATTTTTTTGCTGAAAGTGTTTCTGTAACCACTAAGGGGTGTGTGTTAGAGCCAGTGCTTCCTCCCTGTGGGGGAGTATGTCAAGGTTGGCAGTGTGGGCAGGAGGATGGGCAAAACAGGGTTCAGTGCTATGAATTGAAAAGACCTGGGACAGGAGGTACTGCAGCGATGAGTGGTTGAGAAACCTGATGATGAATGGCAGGTTTTTGCAGCAGTGTGCAAAAATATGATATAAGAAGAGGGGATTTTGGTGTGAAAAAGGTGAAGGCTTGGGACAAGAGGTACAGAGAATTCCACCTGGAGCAGAGTTGAGAAGAGAAGTGGACCTTGAGATAGGAAGCATCGAGGTGATACATGAAAGAAGGTTTGGGGTATTCTGAGGTAGGAGGGAGTGGGAATAATGGCATATATTTGTCATGAGAAGCTTGGTGGTCTGTGTCCCGCAGCCACTATGGGATGAAACAACTGTGAGAATGAGAAAAGTTGGCTTAAAAGGGTCTTGTGAAGAATTGAAGGCCCCTGAGGCTGTAATGAGGTGTTGTCTTTAACCCCAGCCAGCAACTAAGTACCACACAGCTGCTGGCTCGCTCCTCCCTGCTCCCAGTGGGATGGGGAGGAGAATTGGAAAAAAAGTAAAATTTGTGGGTTGAGATAAGAACAGTTTAGTAACTAAAAATAATAATAATAATAGTAATGAAAAGGAACATAACAAAAAGAGAGAGAAATAAAACCCAAGAAAAGACAAGTGATGCACAATGCAGTTGGTCACCACCCACTGACTGATGCCTGAGCAGTGATCTGCCCTTCCCGGCCGACTCCCCCCAGTTTATATACTGAGCATGATGTTCTATGCTATGGAATAGCCCTTTGGCTAGTTTGGGTCAGCTGTCCTGGCCATGCTCCCTCCCAGCTTCTCATGCACCTCCTCGCTGGCAGAGCACGAAAAATCCTTAGCTTAGGATAAGCACTGCTTAGCAACAACTAAAACATTGGTGTGTTATCAGCATTATTCTCACACTAAATCCAAAACACAGCACTGTACCAGCTACTAGGAAGAAAATTAACTATCCCAGCTGAAACCAGGACACGAGGGTATGTGTCAACAATGTCACATGTGAGGGGCTCTGGGACACAAAGATGTGGAAGGGAGGAATTCCCAAGCATGTCCCAGTAGGGTGTCTGTTTTGGGATGTGGATACACACAGAGGACCATCTTGTTCTGTCACTCTTGCAGCATTTTGGTTTTGGAAATACAGCAGCACTAATCCTTCTGCTTGTCTAAATTAAGGTGCCACTGGCATTGAAGATCGCCTTCAGGAGGGTGTTCCAGACACAATACAGGCGTTACGGAAAGCGGGAATAAAAATATGGATGCTGACAGGTGACAAGAGAGAGACAGCTGTCAACATTGCCTATGCTTGTAAACTGCTGGAACCAGATGACAGAATCTTCACTCTCAAATCACAGAGTAGGGTGAGTGGAAAACTACACTTTTCTTCAAAAAATTTTTTTTTTCTCTGCTGAAAAATTCAGTCAGGCTATATCACAGGGCAATACGGAAAAATAAAATGATCTCTGCTTTCCCAACCAACCAAAGACAGCATGATTTATTGGAAGATGAAAATACTGGAAAACTGACAGTTTGCTTCCTTGCAGGTCAAATATGAAATCCTTTATGTGTATGTAACATCTATTTCTTTATTTACAGTCCCTAAATAATGATTAATTATTTTAATTGAATAGACTGCTTAATTTCTCTTTGTGGTAGGTGTGAGGTGTCGCAACCCAGACTGGACAGACCAGGAGGTGGTGTTTAATTCAAAATTCCCTCAGGCTCAATTAAGGTGAAATGACACCAAATGATCAGTTAAAGATTTTATTTATGACAGAAGCAAACTGAACTGGGGAGGCATGGTAGTAGGTGGTGGGGTTTCTCACAACAAGAATTGGCATAAGACTACTTCTGTAAACTGTGTAACCATATACATCAATTCAGGGGATAAGAAGATCCCTCCCGTTGAGTCACGAGGTTCAGAGCAGACCCCCTTGCTTTCTAGACTCCTCCTCAGAGAAGGGCCCAGGGGCGGCTGGATCTACTCTTAGTCTCAGACTTGGTTAACGGTTTATATCTTGAAACGGATGAGGTATAGGGATTGTGGAAAAGGAAAGAGAGAAGAAGACAGAGAGAGAAAAAGGAAGAGAGAAAGATTTCACCGGTCCTAGGTCCAGCGTTGGTTCAGTCAACCGAGAGGTCCAGTCAGCCAAGGGGTCCAGTTCCGGTGGGCTTGCGTGCCTGGGGCTTCAGTTTGTGTCCTTTTATCATCCTTGCCCCCACTTTGGCCGGGCACCCAAACAGGTTAATGAGCAGTTTGTGAGCCTTTGGGCTTGGGGGTCATTTGTGGAGTAACTTCTCCTTCCCTGCAGACATGGCCATTGTTTGATCTTTGTATCAGAACAGCTCATCAGAACAGGGAGCTGTTCACCCTGCAGCACGCCCTCCCTCTCCTGTTGCTGACATCTGAGGTGATGGGCTTTTCACCTGGGTTCCTTGCTGTGTAGGGTTTGTCTTTAAGCAGAACTTGCCCCACCACAATGTTCGAGACATTAACTCTTTCAGTCTCTCACAGACAGAAAACGACTTAACTGCAAGGTTCAAGCAAATGATTTATTTGAACTTCACTTACAGACTTAACATGCCACTATTGCAGGTTTTACAGATACAATGGAGGAATGCACTATTGCAGTTTTTTAAGGCAAGAGTAGTACATTATTACAACCACAAGCGGTTCACAGACAACCACAACTGCATTTACAAACGTAAAGCATAAACAATATTCACTTACCCCTCCAGGTAAGGGCTTTCAATCCCAGGGAAGTTACCTCGACCGGCGTCCCAATTAAGGTGGGGAAGGGTTTCCTTCACAAGCCAACTGTATAGTTGGAGAAGTGACTCCCCCATTTCCAACCTGAATCTTAGAGTTTTTATCCCCTGACTTGTGGAATGGTGTGTATGACTATGTCTGAGTGGATTATGATATATGCCTAAATGGATTATGTATATCTGAGTGGAGTTTCCCCTTATCTTTCCTTTATTGGTCTGTGATTGTTTGAATACACAAGGCTGTCATTTGAAACTGAAGCTGAAACCCTCCAGGTTTTGGGTTGGTTTTTTTTTTTTTTACCTTGCTTCCTCAGGCAACTGAATAGTGGTTGGATTGAGACTCAGGGCATACTATTTGTTAAGGGATTTCAAGGCTCAGTTCAGGTTTTGGTTCTTTGAATGGCACAGCCACCGCCCTGTTTAGTTTAGGGTTTATCAGACAACCCAGGGCTAAGCTGTCTACACAGCTCCCCGTGAGTCGTCTCTGCAGAGAGACAGGGCCTCAAGGCAATCCAAGGCTGGGTTGCTTTTGTAACCCCCATGAGTCGCCTGTGTGCACTAGACATGGTAAAACTTGTTTGTGAACTATGAGCCAGACAATCCACACAGTAGGCCGGAGAGTTGACATGCTTCACATGTTATTAGAGATTTCAAATGGCTGTAAGTTACAGCATATTAGTAATGTAAGAATTATTGTTATGCAAATTCTATTGAATTCAGTTTTGTGCTGCTTTGTGTGGTGTATTCCCTCAGCCCTGCTTGCCTTGCATAAATGTACAAAGAGTTGTCGCATTAAAGTACATTGCACACTATTCAAGAAAGCTAATCTGCCAACAATTTTGTCAGAGAAAAAGCCCACCTTCTCCCCACCACTCAGTAATTGAGCCATGTGATAAAGAGTGGTTAAAAATGCTGCTGGTTTGGTGGCAGGTTTAATCCTACTTGATTGTTATGTCTTCTTGTGGATGCTTATAACCAGCCGTTTTTCAAATCTTGATTTTTATCAATTTTGGGTTTCTTAAGAGAGACATTACTAACTGTAGCTGGTAAAGCCAACATATCATATGTCTCTCCTCAGAGGAGAGCCATGAAATCTGAGACTTCTCTAAAGGACTGGAGGATTTTTCTAAGACCTTTCCTTTTTCTTTTTCTTTCTGCTTATATGTTACTTTAGAAATTCAATTTGTATCTGCCGTAGAAGATTGTGTGGCAAGTGGTAACTCTGGGGAAAATAAAGTGAAAAGGAAAGGATTTTTAGTCCAGTTGTAGTTGAGGAAAGCTTGGGGTTTGATTTTTGCTAACACTTTTTTCTTCCTTTTTTCCTACTGGTGAACAAGTGTCTTACTTAACAGTGAGAACTGAGCCCCTTTTGCAGAAGTGCTCATCCTCCCTCTAACTGGGCTTTGAAATAAAAAATAGACAGGATTTGATACTGTTGCATTTCAAAGTAAAATCATGGGAAGATTTAAGAATATGTATTTTCTTCTATATAGCACATGCATGACATATATTGATACCAAGAATCTTTTGGGCATCTTATATTGATTCTGACAAGGTAAAAAATTCCACAAGGCCAGTTCTTCAGTAATTCATTGCAGCTCATCTATAATCTGATTTGAAATGCACTTTTGGCTTTGCATGCCAGACAAAAGAAATGTAGAGAGCAAAAGTCTTCTATAAAAGCTGCATTTATATTACAGAATCCTTAATGGTTGTTTTTTCTGCTAGTCTATGAACATTTTCTGATTTGCTTCAGTTTTTTCCCTTCTAGTACAATACCCAAGCCAATCTACTTAAGCAAAGTTAAATCACAGGCCCTTTTATTAACAACAAACTGCATCCTTTGTGATTTTAAAGGGTTATTCAGCCTCATGTTTGAGCCTTTCTGGATTCAAGTGAAAATGCTACACAAGGGTAGCATTTGGCCTTTTCTCCATATGTATTTTATAAATTGAAAAGGGAGCCAGAACACAAGCAGTATTTAATAAGTTGCCTTTCTCTTGTCTTTAATTAGGACGCCTGTGCCTTGGTGATGAGCAAAATTTTAGAAGGGATCCAGAAGAATACTTCTGCCAGCAAAAAAAACAGTCGGAAACTTGGGAGTGTTTCTCCAAGTCCCTCCACCCGAGCTCCAGGGTTCAGTGCAGGCCTGGTTATTGATGGAAGGACTTTAGAGCATGTCCTTCACGACAGCCTACAGAATATTTTCTTGGAACTCACAGAAAAATGTCGGGCTGTAGTCTGCTGCCAAGCCACACCACTGCAGAAGAGTATTGTGGTCAGACTGGTGCGAAATAAGCTAAAGGCAATGACATTAGCTGTAGGTGAGTCCTGTGGTTATCTTCTCTGAAAGGAAGTAGAAGCCTGTTTCTTCTCTTCTATATTTTTGTTAATTTCTGTCACAAAATTTACTTTACAAGGAAGATAATCCTTTGAATCATAGTTGTCTCTGGCAGAAAATGATGTTAGTCTTCTGAACTAGCAAATCTAGTCCATAAACTTATTCATGGTGATGTAAAGCAACAAGAGCAGCAGTCATGCACGGTGTTATGTAACATGTCCAAAGGAGCAAGTAAGGGGATTTTCTTTGTCATTCTCCATCACAACCCTCCAAAATAGGGAGGGATAGGGGAGATGACTCACTGTGATTTCAAACACCCATATTTTCTGTTCCAGCATACCAACTAAATTCTGACAAAAGGAACAGCTAATATCCATTTGGAGAATATAGCTCAGTTCAGTCAGGCCTTCCAGTTATTAATCTTGCTTTCTGTAGGATTTTTCATAGGCTGCACTGCTGGCCATAAGAATGTTTTTCTCTGAACTCTCTGGTGTTCTTGTATATTTGTCTTTTCCTGCCACCTCCATGGCGATGTGATAGCTGGCAAAGCTGCCTCCAGGTTGCATTCCAAATAAAAGAGGTTAGTTTTGATTTTTTCCTCTTTTCTTTTTTCTGTAGGTGATGGTGCCAATGATGTCAGTATGATCCAGGTGGCTGACACTGGTGTGGGAATATCAGGCCAAGAAGGCATGCAGGTAGTGTATACAAAGACAGCTGCAAATGACATCAGACTCCATTTTAAATTGGTTCAGAGTTTACTCTGGAGGCCCAGTGGCTCCACAGTCCATTGCCATACACAGGCAAGAGTTTGCAGCCTGAGCTGACACCCAGGCCTCAGCACTCTTGCAGGAGCGCTTGGAAGCTGAATGCTGCAGGAGTTCAAACTCCAAACAACAGAGCTTGCTGCCTGTCACCAAACTCCCTATTACTCATGTCCTGCCAGGAAACAAGTAGCCTAACCATCAGTCATATCTGTGCAGTTGTGTGATAGTAATAGACAGCCATGTTCCTGCCTATGTTGTGTTGGACTGAGCTGTGTGTGTTAGTGTAAAACATTGTATGGGGGGGCTCAGATCTGAGTGAGGGTAAGACTGTAAGAACTATGTATAAAAAAATCATAAAATAAGAATTTCCAACAGCAGGTAAGTTGCTCACTTGGCAGTATCTGAAGCTTATCTTTAACAGTTTGGATACTAACATGTCCTTTCCTTCACGTGTGTTGCAGGCTGTGATGGCAAGTGACTTTGCAATCTCTCAGTTTAGACACCTCAAGAAGCTGCTGCTTGTCCATGGTCACTGGTGTTACACCAGACTTACCAACATGGTGCTTTACTTCTTCTACAAGAATGTGGTATGTAGCTGTCCCATCCCAGGGAAATCACAGTTTACGTATTTGAGAGCACTGAAGGGTTTAATGGGGCTTTATATTCTTCTTTAGTTTCTATTGTGAATGGGTTCAAAAAGACACAAAAAGCATATGTCAAACAATTCAGTTTCCCATTTATGTCTGCAGAGACATATAGTTTCAAAGTGTGGCATGAACTCCACAGCATTTATACTTAATTTTCCACAGATTACTGTAACCAGACATAAGATCTGCCTGTTTTCCTCCTGGCTTTTAAAACACTTGTCCACGGGTAACATTTTGTCATGTCATCTTTGACTTTTCAGGCCTATGTGAACCTCCTGTTCTGGTACCAGTTCTTCTGTGGGTTTTCAGGCACATCAATGACTGACTATTGGATCTTGATTCTTTTCAATCTCCTTTTTACATCGGTGCCACCCATCGTTTATGGTGTCCTGGACAAAGATGTGCCTGCGGAGATACTCATGCAGCTCCCACAGCTGTACATGACGAGCCAGAAATCTGTGGTAGGTTACAGAATTCTTGGCCTGAAGCAAATTGAAATGGTCAGCTTTTAATCCATTTCTGTGTTTCCTTCCTTCATGGTTCACATCAGGCAAACTTGAAGCTTAAAACCACTTTCTCTGTTAGAGAAATAGGCCTTTCTCTATAGACCTGTGCACAAATGTATGTGCACAAATAAAAGCTGTTTTTTCAAAAGTTTTTTTTAGGTTCTTTTCAGCCATACACCCAATCTTATCAGACATTTAGATGATAAGAGAAATTAAGGACTTCAGGTGAAACAATGTGCTAGATAAACATCATTACCAGCATGTTCACTTCATTCACTGCCTCAGCTGTCAACATACTTCCTCAAAATGGGTTTCTTTTGAGCATCTGGGCTTAACTTTTAAAGATAAGGGCACTAGATACTGGCTTTTCACTGTCATATAAGGGTCTCAGCTGCAAAGTAATGAGGAATGGACAAGAACCAGAGCAGATTCCTTTCAAATAATCCTCAAGAAAGTTCTGTCATTCAGGGTTCTTTTCCCCTTATGGGTATGTTCTGGAATGTGCTGGTGGCACTTTTCTCCCATTTGAAAACACTATACGTCATATCTACTCTATAAGTAAATTCTGTCCAAACATTTAGCACAGAAAGCCACAGGGAGTAGGGGGTAGTTTCTGAATCAAAATTACATAAATCAGTAAGCTTTTTCCTGGTTTCTGCTTTGCTTAGCATGAATTCTAGCATAATTTTAACTTTATCTTTTTTTTTTTAGTTTAACACTTAATTAAAATAATATTTTTATTATAGCAATTGAAGGCAGTGACATACTGAGCCCGAGACAGAATAGATACTAGTAGCCCAGAGAGAGGAAACACTGAGCATATGAGTCATCTAAACCTCACCATTTTCTTTATGATCATAGCCTTTCAATAACAGATTTGACATCAGGAAGCATTTCATTACAGAGAGAGTGGTCAAGCACTGGAACAGGCTTCCTAGAGAGGTGGTCAATGCCCCAAGCCTGTCAGTGTTTAAGAGGCATTTGGACAATGCCCTTAACAACATGCTTTAACTTTTGGTCAGCCCTGAATTGGTCAGGCAGTTGGACTAGATGATCATTGTAGGTCCCTCCCAACTGAAATATTCTATTCTGTTCTGTTTTGTTCTATTCTAAAAAATACTATTAACAAAAATGAGCTACAACATGTTGTGTACTAGTTGCACAGTCTCATCTGTATAAACTGACAGAAGTCTAGGTCTGGTTTAGAAGGGAAAGAAGGATATTACAGTGAGGGGAAAATTTGTTTTGCTTGTTCGTGGACTTTACATTTCTTTTTACATACCGGTAAATATTTTATGTTGCTTGGTTTATGATATTTTTGCAAAACTAAGTACTCTTTTGATACCAATCTGAGCCTCTGTAGACTGGCTGGAGCAGGTCTGCGCTTTGTCAGTCACAGAGACTTTTGAATAAGTAAAGGTTACAAGGCCTCAAGATTCTGCCCTTTATTTTGATCTTCAGAATATGTACAGTGATCTGAGCTGAGATGAAGGTTTTGAGGCAACATAATCAGAATTACTGCATTACATAATAGTTTTTCTCCTTCCTCCCTTTTTTTTTTCCTTTCCCTTTTTATCAGAGTTTTTCCTCTTTTGTCTAGCATAGCATTGCCTTGATCTGTGGTTGGAGTTATTAAGTAGTATACCATTTCCTTTCTTGCATGGAAGCACACTGAAATAATTGTTTCGAATCAAGTGCAGTACAGAAGAAAGAGAAATGCTTTAAAAGATGTAGTATCACAATATTGCACCATGACATCACAAATGTACAGCTCTGTATAAGCTATAAAAATGGACAGTAACTTGGATTCATCTTCTGTAATTTAAAGCACTTCCCTGACAGGCAAATAAGAACGTAAGTTTCCTACACCACCTCCACAGAGCCATTCACTTCTTGAAAGGGCTGAATGGCTTTTTGGAGAAACCCATCTCTCTCCAGTACTTGTAGAGGAAGTCCTGCGTGACTAGACTGCTCACCTGTGTGTCTCAATTTAGTGCCTGAAGGAATGGGATCTATCTGAGCCAGGGCACATGCAACTGGTTTTATAAGCAGTTGAGCTGTCATAGCAGTTTGCTGCCACTGAGCGAGGAAGGCTTGTTCCTTCTCATCTTCTCCCTTCTTTTCTTCCCATTCCCTGTTTTCACCCACATCGTTAAACTACCTTCTTTGTGCCAGCTGGGTTGTCCCATCAGATCATTCCAGGAGCTGATTTCACTCACTAAAATAGCAACATGCTACTCCAGCAGAAAAGTGAATTGATTTCTCACACTCTAGTGAGTTAAGTTAGCTCACAGTGGAGTCCAGTCCGCACAGATGAGTCAACCAGCACAAATTAAGAGGCAGAAGCACGTGTACCAAAAAGAAGGGAGTGGAGATAGAAGAAAGGGGGACGTGGCATTCAGTGATGGTAAGCTGCTAGGCTAATTCACTGTCCCCTAGCCCTTTCCTTTCCTTAGTACTCAGTTAGGTAAGGCTCTGGTAGGACTGTTCAGGCAGAAACAGCTGTAAGATCAGAGTTCCTAGATCTGGCTGCTGATTTAAATACTAACAGTTAAGTACATGTGTGGAGTGAGCTCTTTATTCTTATTATCATAACACACAAAAGATGCCTCTTCATTGGGAAACTAACTGGAATTACTTCTGCAGATAATCTTTCCCCAAATCCAAATTAATACTAATTAAGGATGCAGCAATTTGTTCAATTTGTTTCAATGTCATTATCTTTTTTTCTTACAGGCTTACTTGCCTTCACCTTTCTGGATAACGTTGCTGGATGCTTTTTACCAAAGTCTCGTTTGCTTTTTTGTGCCTTACTTTGTAAGTGCTGGGTATGAAATACATTTATATATTTTGACATACTAAAAACCCGGGCAAATTAGAGAATAAAATGAAGTGCTTGATTTTACTTCCTCATATATAAATGTGTACTAACAGGATCATCACTGGAACTGGGTGGAACTGTGTGCCTGCAAATATGTATGGTATTGAAACTGTTCATGCCATTTTGTGTATTAGGACTATACATAAAGAATATATTACGCTGACCACTGTCTTCCTTTACAGACTTACTGTGGCTCAGACATAGACATTTTTTCTTTTGGAAACCCTATAAACACAGCAGCGCTCTTCATAATACTGTTTCACCTTCTCATTGAGTGCAAGTCTGTGGTAAGTACTTTGTTTCCAAAAGAGTATATTCCTTACAGAGTATGTGCATACAGCTTTCATTAAAATTAAATGGAAGAAAGGGCTTCATATACAAAACAGAGTAAGTATAAAAGGGCCAAAACCTAAATATTTTATGTCATCGTGTGAGCTCTCCTGCTGCAGCTGTCATTGGAGCCAATAGAATTACTCATATGACTAAAATTAACAAAATTTGGCCTCAGAATTATTTGTAAATAGCAAAAGGATCCTGCCTCATTAGGATGTGGTGGTTTTGGGGATGTCAGTTTAGTTTTGCAAATGGTAGAACCAACCAGTGATCTACTGAGCCTTCGTTAGTTCCCAAAGCTTGCATCTCAAAGACAACAATGTGAACTGTTGATTTTGAATGCTTGGAACTGATGATCTGCTCTGTGGCCAGGATAAACAATTCAGAGGTATATTTTGGTGCCAGAACTAGAGAACCAATACGCTACAGAAATGCTATTCCAGTTTTTAATTAAGTCTGGGCAAGCTAAAGCATTAGCTTGGATAAATTTACAGCCCTTACAAGGGTAATACTTGGCTATTTTTTATAATTTTAAAGAAAATAAAATAATATTTACAGTAGAAGGACACAGATTAATGGGTTTTATTTTTTTCTCTCTTTTTTTGAAAAATATTTTTTAGGATTTTTTCATAATGGATGAAATTTCAAGTTGTGATTCAGTCTTTTCATTGTTCTTTTGGGAGCATGGCAGCAGTGATAAAAATGTCTTTATTGAGACTATATGGGTAGCATGTGTGTATCCATGCTCTGAATAGGAAAACATTACTTAAATGGGTTTTATTTGGCATTTTTGAATATCGGCAAGCTGTCAGACCAGTGACACTGTTGTTTCCATAGTAACTATTATAGCCATTTAGGTATAAAATTACAGAAACAGTTAATCAGTGTCTCAAGCAAAATGTGTAAGGGTGGTGTCATATGAAGATCTTGCCTCCATTTGCTTGAGAAGGCTTTCTCTGTTGCCAGTGGATGAGGTGGTCATGAAAAATGTCGTTCACACAGGAATCAAAAACTATGCATTTAGTACAATAAAAAAAAATTAAATGGCTGGGTTACCTATGAACTGTAGGAAGTGTGTGCATGTTCATAAATGCCTGTGTACACACATACAGGTGTTACAGGTCTTTCTGTTTACAGTTTAATCTGATTTCTTTCCTTTTTTGAATTACAGACTTGGATACATACAGTAGTTATAGTTGGCAGCATCCTGTTATACTTCGTCTTCACTCTGGCTTTTGGGGCAACCTGTAAAACCCACAACCCCCCATCAAATCCTTATTGGATCATGGAAAAGCATATGACAGACCCAGTATTTTACTTAGTTTGCCTCCTGACTACTTGTGTTGCTCTGCTACCCAGGTGCGTTTCTGTTTAATAATTGCAGATTACCGTTGTTAGCAAAATTAATTTTCTTGGAGTCAGTGATGCTATAAATCTCTCTAGATAGAGGTCTTCCTTGCCCCATGACCCCCAGTGTAAAGAAAATTTTGTAACTCTACCAGACCAAGCCATGTGAGGACAGCTCTTTAGTGACATGTTCTCAAAGTAAATTTCAGTAAATAAAAAATTCCTTTTGTGATTTATATTACATTAAATTTTTTATATTATATTAAATATTGTCTTTGGAGGGAAAAAACCAGTAATCTCTGTAACCACAGAATTTATAATTTATATACAAATCAGTTAAATTAGTGATCAAAGTTGAACATGTACTATATGTAGAAGTACTGTGCTTAGTCTGTGATTATTTGTTAAACCATTTTCCGTTTGAAATTTATGTCATGAATATATATATAAAAGAATATTTAGAATGAAGAATGCATGCACAGGTTTCTTTGTGGGGTGGAAACACACTGATTAGATTTACAAGGGGTCCTGAGTTGTGTTTTTATCATGCCTAATGTTTAAGTGTTTTGCTTCACTGAAGAAGTGCTAACTCTCAAGTTCAATAACTCATTCACCCTGGAAAGGCAGGAGCGTTCGGTGGAGGTCCTGGACACCAGCATGCTGAGCAGTGAGACAACTGAGTGAGCCAACAGAGAAAAACTGTGTGAAAACCAGTGAAAGAGACTTCATCAAACTCTCAGCCTAGCTCTATTTAGTAGCCACAGCCATCTTTCTTTCACTGTCTGAACATGAAATCAAGTCTGCAGCCTATTAGCAAAGTGCCTCCAGTGCTCATTTACTCATTCTGCTGCTGTAATGTCTCTTTCTTTCCCTCTTATATAATTTCAGAAAGAGTGGGACCTGAAACTGAATTGCACAGACAGATACTGAGAGAAGTGTTGAGGAGACTAACTGCTGTTTCCTCCTCACCTGACATCATTTTATATCAATTAGGCACAGTCTGAGCACACTTTCTGGATCAAGTGCTGCAGTACAGGCTGCATGAGTTGGCAATGCCACCAATAGGAAAGCTGGCAGAGCTGTGGCTGTAGGTGCCTGCAGTAGCCACCAAGTGTTTGAGTCCCCTTTGAACGCGTCCCGATCTGTGTCTTAAGCATAACAGTCAGGGTTTTGCTGCACTCACTGGAGATCATAACTGGTAGCCTTGGTTCATACTTCAATTCAGCAGGACAAACCGTCAGGTGCAAGCAACATGTATGCTCTTCCCTCCCCATCCCTGCTCTCAGCTTGCCATCAGATGGTGACAGCAGAGCCTTTTCTTTCACACACAGTAGATCTTCCTTACACAACAAATAAATTGATAAATGCGGTTCTAGGACCTTTTGGTAAGGCTGTAGAGAGCCTAGGTAGAAGAAAGCTTGCAGCTTGGTGACTGCTTCCAACATACAGGTGTTCAGTTTTGAAGATGACAGTGTTTTTCATGGTGAATTAAATGCAAAGTATTTAGCCTTACCAGTGATATTCTTTTGAGTCTTTTGCACTCTCCCTGTGCCAATACCTCAGAAGATTTATAGCTGTTGTGGCTAATTCAAGCTTTTCCACTTCAGTGATTTGAAGCAGAAGTGCCTATTATGGAACCGCTGCTGTCACACATATGTTTTTTTCTCCTTGCTTACTTCTGATGTAATCCTTTGTAAGGCACTGAAAAGCCACCAGTCAGCGGGGACTGTGAAGCTAAAGGGTGCTCTACACCTAGCCTGAGGGAGTGAGATTGGGGCTTTCACTGGAGTTTTTAAGGAGCAGCTCTCCTACAGAGGGACAGATGTTGGATGCCCTGTTGACTGAAGATTCACTGCAAAAATCTATGATTAAAACTTTTGCCCAACCTAAGTTGCCAGTTAAGTCAGTTCTAATATGAATTATTCCTAGAGTTTAATTCTGGAACATCATTTGTACTCCATATTCCTCTTACTGCATGTGATGCTTGCTTTCTTTGGCCTTTGCTTTCATGTTCTTTCTTGCTTCTGGTGAATTCTCTGGCTCCTGCAAAAGTTAAGAATTTTAGAATGATGCTCTGCCTACTCTTCCCAGCTTTCCAGGGCTGTATTAGTGCTATATCATCAGTACAGAACAGCAGTGATAAACAGCTTCTCGCTTGGAAGCATGAATTTTTCTAGGCCTAATTTTTTCCACAATATCTCTTAACTCCTTATATCTGCACTGAAGTGCCAGGGAAACTCTAAACTGTGCACTGATTTTGATGCCTTTTTTCTGGGGCCTGACACTATATGCAGAAAGCTCCACTTTCAGTGTAGTTGGGACCCTGGCCCTTCATTGAAGTTGCAAGTGCGCATTGCTACAGCGACTAGTCTGTGGGAGGACTGTGTTCAGGACAGAAAAATGGAAGCACCTGATATCAATATCTGTCTTTGAAAATGCCAGTTTTAAAACATGTTCTGGTGCAGCTGCTGGCCTTACAGTTTATGTTCACAAAACGGCACCTGCAAAAACTGTTTCAGAGGTTGCTGCAGCCTCAGGGTTACTTGAATGGTGTTTGGTTTCCTTCAGTGTTCCTGGAAACAGTCTTGAGTCTGCTTCTAAACAGCTTATTTGAAACTGTTTATTTTGTAGATATTTGTTGAGAGTTCTCCAAGGAACATTGTTTCTGTCTCCGGTGTTGAGAGCCAAGCACCTTGACAGACTGACCCCCAAGGAGCAGAGGGAAGCAATTAAGAGATGGGAAGACGACTGCATTGTAAACTGTAGAGTGGAGTTCCAGGCTACTTCTGGGTCTTCCAGCTCAGCCACAGGTGCTGTATCAGAGGAAGAAAGCATTGCCAGTGTTTTGCCAACATCTAAAGCACCTCTTCAGGCCTGTTCAAGACATGGGTTAGTAGAGGACACCTCCTTCTTACCAGACATTCAGGATGAGTCTGGGACTACAAATGGCTTGAACTCTGAAAAAAACATATTTCTGAATTCAGCAAAGGAAACTAATTCAGACACGTTTGGCAGTAATAACTCATGTGCCAAAGTCTCTATGTGTGCTTCTGAAGAGGGCAGCGGTGCTGTTTCTCTAGCACACAAAGCAGGTTTGAATTCTGTTTTGTGTGAAGAAGATGCTTTAATGCATTTTACAAAGTCGGAATGCTGTTTAAAACCCAAGAGTAGTAACTGCTGATTTATGCTGCATTGTGGTTTTGTTTTTTTCAGCCAAGGAAGATGATGCACACACTTCCTTAAAGGCTTTTTTGTTTATAAATCTTTTCAGTAATTTCTTAAGAGGTTCAAGATCTAAATGGCTGGGTTGTTTTTTATATTTTTTCACACAGTAGACTTTGCATAGTGCTTATTTCTTGTATACAACATTGCATAATACCCCATGGTGTTATGGACAGGACATTGCATGAATATGGATTTGCAGGATCCAGTTCAGGTAAGCCAACCTCATCCCTTGTACTGCTGTCCTAAAATCCTAGCATTCCCTGGGATTCACCACTTGCTGAAGTAAGCAGAAGGGGTGGGATGTAGTGTTACTTGGCTTGTTGCAAGACTCCTCCAGTATGTGTGTACAGTAGTTGTTTTAACCATTGTGGTCCAGTTTGTTCACCAGGCTATTGCATGGGCCATCTCAGTGCTGGCCAAACACAATTTTAACCATCAGAAGAGCGGACCAGATGAGACATATGTGTTATGTGTCTACCTCACCTTCCTCTTCCACAAAGAGCAAATCCTAGTGCAGCCTTCTGTTCTCCACGACAGTTCATCCTCCTGCCACATACCTCCTTTTTGTCTCCATGTGCCGTTTCATGTCATTTGCCACTGACTGGACTTCTTTTCCCCCTCACCCAACTCAGATGTTGACTACCTGAGTTTTTGCTAAACTCTACCTCATGCCTGTACTGTAAAATTGTCTGCCAGTGGCAGTGGGTAGCTCCAGTCTGTCTTCAGGTCTTCTCCTATTAATAGCAGCTTCTAGCTGATGACATTACTCTTCTTCACTCTCAGGTATTTTTACATTCCTCCAGACTTTTACAATAAACAGCTTAAGTATCTCTAAAGGCTGCTCAGAAGAAGGTATAACCCATTGCATATCCCAAATTTGAGATCTGTTGCTCATCTATGTTGGAGATGTCCTGCCTCTGCGAGTTTCCTGCTGCTCTGCACGCTGCACAAAAGCTGGCTGAGGTGCATGTGGCTACTTCTGGGTTCCAGACTGTCTAAAATATTGCCTCCTTTTTACTTCCCTCTCCAAAAAGTTACATGGTCAATTTATGGAGGAGCTTAGGAAATTGTTTGTATCCACTAGCACCTGTTGAAATAAACAGTTTCCTCAAACTGTAGCTGCTAATGAATTAATCAGTATTGAGCCCATGGGTTTTTTTGGTTCTTTCTCTTTCTAAGACTTTCTGTTTTCAAATTGCCAACATTTGTGTGTTTATTTTTAGGCACCATGTTTGGGGCAAGGGCTCTGCTTTTTAACTGAACCATGAGCTTTCCATGTGAATGATCAACATTACATATTCCACATCTTTTAAGATCTCTGAAAGAATTTAAACAAACGCTGTGAGGTCTGAGAGGCTGCTATGCAGGGCAGATATTGAGGGCATGCTAAGTTCATCCAAATGCAGGTCACCACATGTTACCAAAAGTTTAAAATGGTTCTGTTTTTGAAAGGTAGAATGTAATTAGGGCTGACTCCATCCCTGGTGTTAGTGAGGAGAAAAATACCCTTTTTGTTTAGCCTGTAGAAGAAAAACAGTGGAAGGAGCCAGTGATGACAGCCATTTCTGCAAATATTTTTTTCTAATTTGGTTCAACATATGACAAAATATTTTGGGGAAGTTCTAACATAAGGTTAGTGGGGACCTTTGAAGTGATGGCAGACATTCAAATTCTAAGAGATCATGTTGAGTGTGTTCGTTTGCAGTTACGATTTTCAGATGTTTGTCTGTAGCATCCTTCTTGCTGCAGGGGCACCTTGCCAGGAGTAGACTCCAGGTGTCCCAATTGGAACATCTCAGCTTTCTGTACATGCCATGGGAACTGCAAGGTGTCCAAGAAGAAGATGCAAAACGCCCAGCAGATTGTCCAGGGAGATTAGCTGGTACAAGGGCAGAATCATACAGGAACACACTTGCTGCAACCCAGTGAAGTCATCTGCTCTGCTCCGCAGCCCAAGGCAGGCTTGGCTTTACCCTTATCATTCCCAGCAGATGTTCTCCTGCTGTAAACAGCTCCAGAGAAGCTGGCCAGGCCAGTGCTTTCCTGCCCTCAAAGTCAAATATTGGTTTTGTTTCTATTGTCTCACCTGATTGTTTCTTTTACACCTTAAATCTATGGGCTCTCTTCACTTGGCGGTCACAGAGAAGAGATTATTCTGTTCTATGGTTCTATGACTGAGGTGCGTTGAGCTCTCATGGAGGAGCTCTGGGACTTGCTGCGGTGACCTGAGGGAGTGCAGGGCTCAGCTCTCTCCCCTTCCTGTCACTGTAAAGGACTTTGGGGAGCAACACTGGCCTGTGACCTGCCCTCCTGTTGCTCTGCTGCAGGAGCAGAACTTAGCAGCAGATTTGGTAGGTAGCAGCTGATCATTTAGTCTCAGGAGTTCACGTGTGTATCACACAAAAGCTGTAAGCATTCAGAGCAAGATCTTCCAAAATCTTCTGTGACTGTAAGCCGTGGCATCAAAATAACTACACAAAGAAACATGAGCGGCAGTCACCTGCTAGACCTGGGGCCAGCTGCATGCCTCTGGGACACTTAAATTGCTGTTATGTGGCTTTTTATGAGCCTTGTCACCCCACTACTCGCTGCTTAGCGTGGTGAGGCTTTCAGGATGGATTCTTAAATTGGATGAAGGATGATTTCATCTGCATCTCAGAAGTGCCAGGCCTGCGGGTTGCCTTGAGACTTTAGGTCCTTTTAAAAGTTCCTCTGTGCCGAGATTGTAAGTACTTTTGAAGTGGTACAAAATAACACGTTTTATTTTTTTCTTGGTGTGTTGTTTCACTGATGGTGTGTGTTGCTTAAAATTGTCCACTAGAGGTTGTGTTCTTTTAGAGGACTTTGACAAACAGTCTAAGTGATAAAATTATCCATTGTGTAAAACCCTTTTTTTTTTTTTTTTTGTGGACAAACAGCAGATATAACTAATGGCTATCTGCTGTGATCAGTTGCTATTTTTCACTGAAGGGGAGATGAGGGTAGTGAGTCTTTAATAAAAGCTTCAAAATGTTAATTGGCCATATCTAAAGTGGTGCCAAATGAAGGGTGCAAGCGAATCACTCTCCCTTTGCTTCTCAACAGTTGAGTGTTTCCTTTATTTTTTTTTACCATTAGAGAAGTCACAATCCCCTGCTTGCTTCTGTGCTCAGGCACAGCATGACCTGGCTTTTCCATTTTGAAAACAAGCTTTTTAAGATCATCTCACAGGTGCCTTCCAGATGTCATGAAGGAAAGCACAGCATTTACACTTTTGTCAGTTTAAAACAAACCACCTTCAACTCCCCCAAACTTTGTAGCTACACTTAGAGCAGCTTTAACTCACTTTTTGAGGTGCAATATTTGATTTACAGAAAAAAATACAATTTTTAAAATTATCTTTTTCACAGCAGCTGCACCTGTGCTAAACATTTGCAGGTGGCAGTCAGCCACAGCTGTTACTGAGTGAGTGTTTTGCAGCACAGTGAGCTTTGGTCTGTACCTGTGGCACAGTTTGAGCTGAATGTTTAACCCAAGCTGTGGTTTTTCCCTCAGCCCTGCTGGCTGCAGCACGAGGCTGAGGATCAGCTAACGCAGAGCACCCACTGCTCCTGCCAGCCCTGGCTCTGCCGCTGATCAGACCAGCCCTTGCTCTCTGCAGAGGCTAATGGACATGTTCTGAAGGTGACTGTTAAGAACGTTCTCATAGCTGAATTTCAGTATGGTTTTTTGTATTATTTGTTCGTTTTAGTCTGGTTATGTTACTCTTGCCCTCATGGTCCTGCATACCTTACTGTTGACTGCAGTGAAAAGGCAAATTTTAACTATTTTAATTTTTTGCATGCTTACTGTTTTGATTTCAGCATGTGTACATGTCGTTGAAATGCTGCATACCAGTTAAAAGGAGATGGTTATTTCAAACTAATTGTATTCCTGAGGAAAGCCATAGAACAGAGAAATTTGATTGCAGCTTTAGTTTTTCAGATTTTTCAATCCAAAGTAGTTGTTGGCAGCGGTATTCCTGGCAATGTTCTGCACTTGAAGTATACATGCAGAAGAAAATAAAAGTTGTAGAGTGCTGGTAGTGCCAGAACCTGCACAAGTGTTGTAGTGCTAATAGGGCTGCTTAAAAAAAGCTAGATAAGCGTATGCATGTACCTTTTTAAGGCTATTTTTAGGCATTATTGCTAAACTTATAACTTCACACCTCCATATTGTCATGGAGTCTCTCTCTCTCTAAAGATTAAAACACATTTTCAACAGAGAAGTTACTTGGAAAATTACTGTAAATTTTTATTAGTACAGCTAGAAAGAAATACATCTGCTTGACTGTGTGACATTGCTTCCATTTGGAGCTACAGCTGTGGTAGAAGTAAAACCAACAATTGTTACCTTACAGTGAGGCTAAACTTGTAAGAGAAAACAGCGTTAATTGTGATCATAGCCGTTATGTCAGCACACAGGGAAAGGCTCGATACAGTAGAAGGAGGAGTATGTTTGCCTATTTCTTGTGCGCACATAAAAAAGGCAGTATAAAAATACATTTATAAAATTACAAATTTCCTCTTTACATGGAATGTTGTGTCAGACAGTTGTGGGAAAGGAAAAGACCCAACTGCTCCCTCCTAAAGCTGTTTGGGATAGGGCTCAGCCTGTAATTTCTTTCAGGACTGATCCCATACGGGAGGGGGCTGGACCGTATGTTTAAGCAGGACTCTCCCTCATTTCCTGGGAGGGACTGCTTGGAAACTGGTGGCAGGCCAAACCCAGTTAATTAAAATGTGTAATTACATATCATTTGGTAATGCTAATATCTACATTAAATGATTATATGTACGCCAGTGCTTTACAAAATTCAAAGCTGCTAACCACTTCATCTGGTAGAGTAACATCAGACTGGGCTGTTCATTTTACAACAGCACCTCTTTGTTTTTACTTCTGGAAAACAGACCTCACTGAAACCTGCCTGTCACCAGACACGTCAGATGGACGGCGGGGCGGGCTGGCTCTGACAGCCCCTGGGCCCCCTACTCTGGTAACTTTTCGTAATTGGCTTCGGGACTTTGAACGGTGCCACCCTACAGCTGTAGAGATCCTGGCCCCAGAGAAAACCTGAAGTGGGGGACTGAGAGCTCCAGCTTCCATATCTTTGAGGCAAGGGCATCAATAACCTGCTTCATCTGTAATCTGCTTGCACTGGTAAAACATGGCCACAGCTGCTTTCTCTCATTTATAGCTGGGGGAAGAAGAGCATTTATAGGTTATAGTAAAAACGAAATCTTTAATATATAAAAAAAAAAAACAACCCAAACCTAGCAAAGCCTAGAAGGGTTTTCTTTCTGAGCATGAAACAGTGATACAATACTCACTTAAATAGTTTCAGAATCTGTAACATAAATATTGAATATTTATTAATAATGGTGTCTAGAGCGCTGTCTAGTATGTCTAACATTAGGCATGTTAAAGGAGAAGATATGGAAATAAGAGATAAAATAGATCTATGTAGATTAGTTGTAACATGATTAATAGTACCTGAAATGTCCCTTAGTTAGCTCTTTTAATGCATGTTTCCACATATGGCAGTCATCTTATTGTCAAAGTCCTGCCCTGTTGTCATGAGAGCATGCCAGGGGTAGCAGAGAGGGTAATTATATGCCTTAGGCTGGATTCACAGAGGACCGGGCACAGCGCTGAAAACACACAAATTTTTAACTGCATTGCTCCCTGGTGAAATTCATCCTGTAATCCTCGGGTTCCTGACTCCTCCTGCTCTGGCCTCCCAAAAGCTGTGAGCTGCACAGGACGGCACCTACAGCAGCTGATAAGACACACCTCCCCTCTAGCACCATAAAGAGGTGTCATGCTCCATTATAAATTTTTTTTTTAACCGGATTCTCTGGGAGTCAAGGCTTAGCCTCCTACCTTCTGCACAGACCACTCCACTGTCAGGCTACCAAGCACTTGAGCGGAGCTCTTTGAGCCTTTGCTGATGAAGCTGTTGTACTTTGCCTAACATATTTCTAATATTCAGTTGAATGGAAGCTGGAATCCAAGTTGTCTATCATTCAGATTTCTTTCTCCCAATTGTTTAAATCTTGCTAAGCAAAATGAAACTTTAAATGCAAGATACTAGAAGAGACCTATCCAAAAATACCCAGTTTCCCAGTATTTGGGATGTGGCTGACTGTAGGAGGAGGAACTGCTGCAGTGGCGTTGCCAACCCTGTTACATGTTTAGAGGGCTGGAGATGGTCAATGCACACTTTATAGGCTGAACATAGTATTCAAAATAGGGAAAAAAGCCCATGGGCCATAGGTTTGATAAATGGGCTAGTCAATGTAGTGCTGTCAAGACATGGGTGTTTCCTGGACACATTAAGACAGTGGAAGCTTCAGAAAATTACATGGTAGAAACTGTCCAAAGTGTCTAAGTTTTTGGTCTCGGGTGCCTCAAGTGGTAGTTATAGGGCTGTTGGCCTACTGGTCCCTCCATCACCCTGCAGAGATACCCAGGCTAGCTCTGGGAACAGCAGCTGTGGAGTCAGGACGGTACAGGGTTATGCCCATGCAAGTTAGCCACCCTGAGGGACAGACTGTGTTAGCTCAGGCACACCAGCAGCACACCGCCGTGCACCTTTGGAGATCTGCACGTGTACTTTGATGTACTCTGTGCCACATGGACGTACAAACTGGTTGATCTCTCCCGCGCCCTCCAGCACATGGTGTGGCCATGCCTGGTGTTGCCCTTGTGAATATACGTCCTGTCAGTGCCGTCTGAATGCACCAAGTTCATTCCTCATGACAACAAGTGAGTGAAAATGCATATGCTACTAATTGAGTGGTATTAAAACAGGTTATCTAAAAAGGTTTTTCTAGTCTGTGCTACTGCTTAGTTTGAATAGCTGAAAGGCAGAAAGTGGCTGATTCTTTTCTTTTACACCTTTTGCTGTGTTTGGAATAGCACCACAACACAGTTAAAAGAAAAGTCAAAAGGATTATTAATTCTACCCCAAAGTATGTTCACCAGCGGAGGGTTTACCGTTAACATACACTTCATATTCCATAGCTCTACAACAAGAATAGACAGAGCTTGAAACTCCTTTTCACAGAGTTTCTGGATTGCAAAATCTTCAGCGTTGAAGTGCTGATTCCTTTTTTCTTTTGTCTGTCAGCACAATTCTTACCATCTGGAGTTAGTTTAGCAGAAAGGTGTGGATGTATATTTGTCTTTCAATCCACTCAATAAAATGTGACACATTACTGTAAACTCCAGGTCCCAAAACCTTGGAAAAGCAGACAGAGCCCCAAGATGTTAAACCAAACAAAGTCCAGCGTCCTGCAGGTTGCTCACACACAAGCGGTCCTCCACTGTCACCCTGCAACATGAAAGAAAAAAACTATCTATAGGGACTACCCATGGCCAGCAGTCATAGGGTTAAAGCTATGTCTCAGTTCCTACAGTGATTTGCCTTAAATAAGTAATTCAGCTGTAAAAAGGGGCTGCTCTGCTGAACAATGTAGCAGCACACAGCATTACCAGTATTTATTCCCTGTCATATTTGTACAAAAAATTGCCTGCAAAAGGCTCGTACAAATTAAAAAAAAAAAAATCAATCTAATTGTTAACCAATACAGATGAACCTTAAAGTCTTCAAGAAGCATTTCATTATCATAAACTGAAGTTGATTACACCAATAATAATAAAAGTGGGGTTAAAATATGTAAATAACTGTTGTCATTCCTATAGGAGATGAAGTATGCTATACCTAAGAAACATCATAGTACTTTGATTTCTAAAAGCAAGTCTGGCTGAGTTTCTTCTTAGAGAGAGACCTACCATGCAAGAGTCCACAGTGCCAGACTCATAGCCAGCACACAGCATCCTGCTGGTGATGGTTTTCATGTCAAAGTATGACTGGCATTGTTCTAAAGGAATGATGCGAACCTCTCCTTCTTGAAGCTTGAAAGGCACTGAAAAACAGAATTACACATTAAACTATACACACACAAACACGCAAATACTTAGCTATGATGCCTCTTTGAGATATGATAAATATTTCCATTAGGATAGAAAACAAATATTACTTTTATATATATACACATATATAAAATGTAAGGAGAGAAGAATCCCCCTTTCGCACAAAGCTAAGGTGAAAGCAGGTGGGTTTCTGCAGTGCTGCATTGCAGGATTCATGACTGTCATGCTCCTGAGCCAGGAGTGTATGTGTTGCATTCTGGAGAAGGACCAGGCACATGGGGACTGGTGTGACACTTGCCATGTAACATGCATTCGCACTGACAGACTGAGGGGGAGAGCACCTTTATGTGATAAGGTGTGGGACTTTGAAGATGGGGGCAGGACTGGCTGGAAAACAGTAATGTGAAGGAGGAGGAGGAGAGGTTTGACTCACTGTTCCATGGCAGGATCTCCCTGTTTCTCAGTGTCTCTAGTGGTAAAGCTTGGTATAATCACGGCCATTTTGAGTTATGTTTGGGTAACTTGGACTTAGTGTATCTTAGAGGGAATCAGAATTCAAAGGTTTTTGAAATTATTTTAGCGCATTCAGGAGACAATAAAGGACTTCTTCCTAGTCTAAACAGCTGACCAAGCTGAACTTCTAAGGAAAGTTCTTCAACCTAGGGCATGAAGTACTAAATGCTGTGTAACCATGATCGTTTTTGATGCTTCATGACACAAAACCTTTAAAACCAATGCTGAAACCACAATAGAGAAAGAATCTTCCACTTACCAGTGGTCCAAAAGCATTGGGGGGGTGGGGGGGTGGGGTGTTCAAAGGAAAAATTTCTTCTCCAGTGTACAGAACAATGGCTTTCCCTAGCAATTACTATAATAGCGAAGGGAGAAACACAATAGCTAGAGCATTAACAGGGTTGGGGCCAGGATAATTTGCATATGATGCATACAGAATTGTTTTGTCTAAACAAATATTTACATAACACAACTGTTCTTGTCATGGAACCCAAGGATTGCAGTGGCCCCAGCACAAGAAAACACACCTTCTGTTCAGAGCGACAAAAACAACACTTGTGATTATGCGTGGAGGGAATAAATCGTGTCACAAGTCCAAATTGTGACACACAGTGTTGATTAAAGAAAAGGTTCGTGCAGCCTGTATGCTAATGCTTTCAGTGCCTTCCGCTTTCACTGAATCTTGCCCGCCCCGCCCCGATGATCTGATACCTTCTCAATACAGTTCTGAATACAACCTAAACCAGTAAAATGAAAACCAATTCAGGTGACGTTCTTGATAGGAGTTTCTAGATCCTCAACAATTTTGAAAATCAAGCCACTTGTCTAATAAGGATTAAGGAGCATAAATTCAGGCTGCAGATTTGGAAAAAGCTAGGCTCTAGTCACATGTAGATCCTTCCATGAATAGTTACAGTTCCCTAGTATTTAATAATGTCCCGTAATAGCATAAATGGATAAAGCTTTGTAATGGGATCACTTATTTGATTAACTCAGTAGAAGGTTAACATGTTTTTCCAAGAGTCCCAGAAGTATTCATCTTACTTTTGTTGCCCATGTGTCCCCAGCCTGTGATGTAGCAGTAGGTATCTGGCCGAACTAACTGGTCCTTGCTGGGCAAACAGACAGGTCTTACATAGCTTGTCTCGTTGATATCCTTGTCTAGTTCCACAATGCTGATATCATAGTCTACAACTGCTCTGTTGTAGCGTGGATGAAGGATAATTGTCTTCACTAATCGGGTCTGCATGAAACCTGATGGATGATCAAGATTGCTAATCCCAAACACTACTTGCCAAACAGCTGCATTTTCTCTCCTGTGTAAAAAAGGGAAAATGGGAAATTTCAATCAAGAGGATTCTCTTGAGCTGAAATACCTGAGAATTTCTTTCTGGCTGATTTTTTGCACATTGCGCTTTGCAAAGCATTGCGCATACAAATGCTACAAGAAAAAACAAACACTTAAGCATCACTACGTACAGCTACGAGCTGAGCAACAAAAGACAATGCTTTCCATTTCCTTCCTGCATGTTACCAAACGAATTAAAGCGCACACCTTCAGAAGATACGTAACCACCTATTAGTTGCTGTATTAAGTACCACAGGCTCTCAGAATGACCCCTTGGATCCTGCCCAAGTTTTAGGTGCTCACATGCTCACTGGTAGGCGTGTACAAATTTCTCTGGGGTGACTATTTTCAGTAGTATGCTCCTGACAGCAGTAAGTCTAACTGAAATCCCAAAGGAGTCTCCAAGAAGCAATTCTATCATGAAAACTAAATCTTTCATGATAGCCATGGGAAAAGCCCCTTATTTATTTGGCATTCAGTCTGTGCCAAGCATACTTCGTATGCCTAAAATCAAAGGTTACTTTGACTCTTACAGTTGTTTAAGACTCTTCTGGTAAATATCCAAGATCACTAGAAAAATGATGCATGTGATACAAGTGGGAAGACTGAACTAGTGTCTGTTGAGCCACATGAGAAAAACAAAGACTTTATGAAGGACTTCAAGGGTGTAATCTCTTGATCATAACTGGTCATATGATAAGTCACAGGTTCCTAATTAGTCTGTAATTCTAAAAACCCTCCAAAAAGTGAGCATTTTTCACAACAACTGATGAAAGACCATTCCATGTAACTAAGAACATTTGACAAGATTGAAACTTAAAGCAGTGTAAATCACAGCATGCAAAAATTCAGCTTTTTCACAATACTCGACAGGATTGTAATTTCTGTAATTTGGAAAGAGATTTGATTGCTAAATAAAGGCTATTTTTATCTTGAGTTGCATGAAAATTCTGGTGTTTCAGACTATAATGATCATTTTACCATCATGATCAGTTTGTGAGTTTTTCCATAAAGTTACAGTATTAAGTGCTAAGAATATTCATAAGCTATTGCGTTTATGAACACTGCAAAAAAGCATTGCTCAGAGCAATGAGCAGTCACAGCCAGAACGTATTGTCCTACAGTCAAGAAAAAAACCTTAATGTCTTGGATGCTTTCGTGTAATGCATTTCAAAACAATCTTGGCAAAAGTCTGGGGACTAGTCTAATAAAACTAGCAAAGGACACGCTGTGTAACGTAGCTCTTTCCATTTATGCCCTCCACAAGTACTCATACGACTATTTGCATTAATATTTTCTGCTGCATTATTGTTAGATGGTTCTCATATTTGTATCCCAAACGTCACGTGAACTTCAAAAAATACTTCACAAAATGGAGCATTTTGTCTAAAGCACTAGAGCATCTGTTTTAATTGTTGGCTTATCTGGTGGTTTGGTAAATTTTTAAACACTTTTATCAAGAAAGCTTTGTGGGATCAAGAATCATCTTGCTGTTGCTGTATCAAGCTATACAAATGAAGAATTTAAAGATTTCAGGCCACTGGGAACATACCCTCACCTCTGTTCAGAGAGGCAGTAGAGAAAAAAGTTCATAAAACTCCTCAATGAATTATTAAACCAAAATATCTTAGTACTTTAAGGCATTCAGAATACAAATGCAAAAGAGACCTTTTACACATAATACTCTGAGCTCACATAGCCCTGAATGAGGCATAAATGAACGGTTCCAAAGTGTAGTGGCAGTGTTTCTGCATTTGACAAAAATGGGAGAATTTTTACTTTATAAATTTCACAGCTTCTGTGCTTATCTTTCACTAATGAGAGATATCTCTTACCCGTGAAATTCAGTAGCAGTCCCATATTGCTGAAGGATCTACCTCTAAATCCCACCCTTTATTTTAGATCACCAGAAAATGTTCTTCCAAAGGTAAAGAAATATTCCAGATACTGCTTAGCTTTACTTAAAAACAGATGGGGAAAGAAGAAAAATTCCTTGTGCAGGACCCAAAAATCTGATAAATACAATATTCTTGTTTGTATTATTCAGGTTTAGCACTTTGCTAATTTAGAAGGAAGGTTATCTAGGTTACTCTTCGAAGTTTCTGGTTATTACTTTTCTTCTCTCTGAATGGAATCAGTTCTTGAACGTCCTCAGGGCTTGATATGATGTGATAGTCAGAACTGAGGTCTCTCCAATGTCACTTCCTCTAGCATTTCAGTTAGTAGCCTCACACCTTGAGATACGCGCACTATCACCTGCCTGACGTCTTCTGGCTCGGACACAAAAGCCACAAACTTTGTCCTTACCACAAGTTCCATAAAGAGCCAGGGGAAAAAAAAGGAAAAAAAAAGAAAAAAAAAACCCAACAAATACCAAAGAACTCAGTGTTTCAGAAATAAAAAGATGAAATTATTACTGAAAAAGGGAACGATTAATGTTATAAAGAAATACCAGTCAAGAGATACTTGCTTACCACAGAATTTCTGCTGGCTTGAACAGAAAGAAATGTGCTTAGTGGAGTCTAAAATAATTTCCAGTGAGCAAGTACCAGTTTAAAGCAGGATTAAGCATCGATGACAGCTGTGTAGCAGGAAAGTACTTGCTAACTACAGCAGAAAACACATATTTCAATTATCTTTGGAAACCCAACTTAAAAACAAATGTTTGTTAGCACCAAAAAGCTGACCATGACCAAGACAATTCCTAAGACATGTAAACTTCCTCTGCACTTCAGACTGTCCATCCACCACAGGGCCTCAGATACTGACTTTTTAATGATTGCAATCCTAATAAAGGAGTGGAGTCCTTATAATTAGAAAAGGCAGCCACTTCAATATGTCAGTTGCACTGTGAGTAAATACTCAGGTTTTATTTTTACTGATGGCCACAGCACTTTTCCAGGGTCATTTCTATGCTGGTGCCCAGAATGATTTTTTTTAATCTATGGCAGTTGTATGACAGCTATAGGATTAGTGTTTTGGTCTTCTTCCTTTTCCCGTTTCCTGCTGAATGTCAGGGCATCTTCATTTAGCTTTCATCAGTAGAGCCGCCCGCAATGAATAATAAAGCATGTGAAAGCCTAAGCTGATGCCGTTTTACACCATTTACTTTCTTTTTTAGCCTCTTAAAACCAGGCCTCTGTGATGTGCCATTCTGCAAAGGTCATCACCCACCCGCAGTGTGTTTGGTAAAGGGGGAAGGACTTGGTAATTCTCATGTGCAAGTTTTTATGAACAGTAAAACTGTTTGAACCCTCTCACCCTTCAAAGCAGTGTGCTACTGTCAAGACCCATCTCTTCGCAATCAAAACACAGCCACATATGTGTCCACTTGGCTCACTCTGCAGGGAGCACTGCCATGGCCATCGGCCTGGGCGACTGGTCCTACCACCAAGGATCCTCTTGTTCATGCGAGCAGCTGGGCGACGGCCGCAGTCTAGTGAGGAACAGATGCAGAAGGCAGTTAATCATGACCACAAAGGCAGTGCATACAAGACCTTCTGCAAGAAAACTGGGCACAGAACGATATTAACAGAGTCATGAAATTACACTGAGCAAGACAGTAAATCAAGTCATCAACACCACCACAGTCATAGCAAACACACTGAGCTGTTTTCATCCTTCCTTAATATTGGGATTTGCTCTCCTGATACTAACTTTGACCGGCTCAGCCTGAAGTATTAACCAAGCTAAGTTTGGGATCCTGACTTCCTTTCTCTCAGGAGTTACCAGGCTGCCCTTGGGAAGATGTCCTGGGTTTGCGTCCTTGTCTTTCTGTCAGCTAGCAGTGTGTTTGGGCTACTTTGTCCTGTCCCTAAGAACTGCTTCTGGAAAAGCTGCTCAGGAATAATAAGGCTTTTCTTAAGCCAGGTGTGAGGTGAATGTCACACTGTTTACTCAGCTACATGGCACCAAGCTTGCTTTGCCTGTGGAAATTATTAAGGGAGAATATTTGAAGATCTGAAGACATTCCAGTAATCTGTCCGTTCTACTTTATATCTACTTTTATTTCTACTGGAAATTATACCAGACTCCCATCTGCTAGATAGTTACTTTTCTGAAATAGTTAGCCCCTCACTTTCGTTTCACTTTATATTCTGGATTTGTAAGATGGCAGACATTATTTATCCTGTTTATACTCAGTCTGATTTAGAGAACAGAAGAACACCACCAGTTTCTGCAGCAGCCTCCCAAAGGAGGGTAAGCTGCCATTGCATATATCCGTGGGAATTTAGTGGTGAAGAAATAAATTGGAGCAATGGTTATTTGTAACTTGTAATTCTTACTGTGTTCACTTAACTTCAGAGGGCAAAGTGTTTTAAGTGTACTTAAAGCAACATATGTCAGAAGCAAACACTTTTGACAGGTTCCTATGAGGGTTTTGGTTTTTCTTCTGATAAGAGTAGTAAATGTTTTGATTAGTTTCCCAAATCTAGGTCATGCTTTGTGATTAGTTTTCCCTGTGTCAAGCTAATTCCTAATTTAAGTGTTCTTCAGCAAAATTCTCCTTGTCTGTAGAACATTTCTGCATTTTCAAACCGCTTAAACTTGCACAATCTGCTATGCTTCCAGACTTGGTTTGTAGCTTTCTACTTCAGGTTCTTCTGTCCCCTTGAGCTTCACAACTAAACAGATTACAGCTTGAACTCCCAAGCAGATAGCCACTCTGGTGGTTAAGGATATTTTCAGTAGGAAGTTTTACCAAATGAATTTCTGGAACCTGACTGCTGACAAAATTTATTTTGTGGGAGCAGGACTGGGCTACCGCAATACACAGCCTCGTAGTCAAAAAATAAGAAAAGCTGATGAAACTGAATAGAGTAGGGGAAAAAAAAACCAATGCAAAACTGGATGTTGCAGAAGTCTAGTCAAATTTCAGAATGAATCTGCACTAAACATCTGCATTTGTTAAAGTAATTTAACACATCTTGAAAAACATCTTTGTTTTATATACATTTCTCTCTTACCTTCTTTAGTGCAAAGGAGAGCCACTTTGCTTCTGCTTCGACACATCTGTCTAAATATTGAAACAAGAACATGGTGGAAATCTCAATTAATTGATGTAATTTTTGGTAATTTGCAAATCAACATAGGTATTGTATTCATGAACCAGCTGTTAAAAATTCCCCCAAATGGTAAAAAGAAACAGAAGGAACTTCTTATGCCAGATCATACATGGTTTCCAGCATCTGCCTGGAGATAATTCAAAATATTAGTTCAGCTTTACAATGCATTTCATGAGTGGGTTCTACATATTTGGCAGACTACCTTGCTCTCTGGGCACTGATCCAGCTCTGAGGTCAGCTGGGAGGTACAGTTTGTCAAGTCTTAATTTATGGCACCTGACAGGACAGATATTGCTATTCTCCTCTTCCTTACAGCTGAAGGATAGAATTTTCTTTGAAATACCTTTGATAACAGATGACCTTTCATGCCCTAAAAGCTTGGGTGTTTTGAAAAAATCCAGGAAGTTTGCAAAAGTAAGTATTAAAACAACAAAAAATTATCATTTCCGTTGAAAATTTTCAGATGAGAGAGGAAAGAAGTGATTCTTTGTCAAAGGAAGGGAGATCCTTGTTAAAACAGTGAGCATTGTTGCTCAACTAGCTGGCTGCCTTTTTATTTCCACCACTTTTTCATTCCTACCATATACATGCTTTCCTGAGACAGATGCAGAGCTAAATTAGACTGGATACACAAGTTAGCTGTTTCCCAGGTAATTCTTTGAAGGCTGTAATCTCAGTAGGTAGGCAGTATCTTTAAAATTGCAACGACCTAAAAAGAGGCTGTATTTGATTTTAAGTCATAGATACTAATGTGGGCACAACAACAGAGTGCCAGCAAGCTCATCAGATTAGCTTGAATCTGTGATTTGACCAGACCTCTGTCCCTTACATTGCATATACCCCATTCATATACAAGCAAATTAGTCTACTTTCTGTTCCTGAAAACACAGACCATAAAACTCTGTTTCTAGAGACAGACAACCAACTTCAGGGAAGAAAATTCTGTGCACAATTTTGAGGGGTATTTGTGCTCCATAAAAAAAATAAAATACAGAATATAACTGAGACCAGCCACGCTCATGTTTCACACTCATTTCTTTGACTTATCAAATAGCCAGCTCTAGAAGACGTAACTTCAGGCTTTTCTGTGTGCATAGCCTGTACTGTGCCATTGCCTCTTATCAAAACTTTATGAAACTAGTGGTCCATTTGTTAGTTCTTGTCCAAGTTCCTGGTAGTCCAGGAGCCCAACAGCTCCTTTAAACATACAACATACTCCACAGCACTGATGTTTTACATGCTGAAGTTGATTCAGATGAATACACCTAGACTGCAGGGCTCAGAAGCACTTCCCAGCTCCTGAGCCTTGTCTTGGCTTCATGTTAGGAAGAGACTAAACACATATTGTCCCCCGTGCAATTTGCTTTATACTAGAAAGCAAGCCAGGCACATGCGAAGTGAGGCAGGCCTGCAGGTCCTCCAGTGGGATGACTGGGAGATCAATATGGGGTGCACCTGATCTGCAGTGCATGCACAGCCAGTGAGAGCCATCTAGACAGGATGCCTGTTGCAGCCAAAACAAAACCAGCCTTACTCTTCATGCATGGCCTTAGCTTCTCACTTCTTGTTACTCATTTTCTGCATTCAGGGAGACTGGAACATCTGTTCCTACAGATAACTTTCATTTCTGCAATAGCTTTATCAATAATCCTCATTAATGATGTTTTCTCTCCTTTAACTTGTACTTTGGGTGAAACTAGATCTCTTGCTACTAGATCTTCTAACTCAGAGGCTCCAAATCCATCCCTTCACACATACTTCCTAGCAGACCACTTTCAAACATGGCAAAGTACCTTGAAATTTCTGCTTTGTACTTCAGTGACTGAACAGAATACAATAGTGAACCTGCCTTTGCATCTGGTCACAACCCAAGGTGTTTATTCTTTTATTACCCTGGAGAAAAGCATTTAGATACCATTAAGCTAGTGGAAAGAGACAGTGAGAAAGGAAAAGAAAAGAGTTAAAAAGAAAATTGTCAAGTATCAGGCACCAACTTGTAATAGCCCTTCTAGATGAAAAAATAAAAATGAACTTAAATGAATGGGGAAAATACTGATGTAAACCAGAACTAGTACAAAGCTGAGATGTAGGAAAGCAAAAGTAGGCACTTGCAGACACAATCTTTTTAGTATTCTGCCATTACAGAAAAGTTTGACTACAGAGAATAATGGAGCCAAGCAAAAGAAAAGTAGGTGTATTCCTCAGATTTGTGTCTTCACACACGTTGTACCTCTGCATTTAGCCAAGAGAGTCTTTCCTTGTAAAACAGAAGGAATTTCTATGGAAGAAGGATGTTCTGAAATCTCCTAGGCATTTGAAAGAGAACAGGGACACAATGCATCTGCTGTTTGAAGAATGCAGTTGCAGATGGGGATTAGGTGGCTCTCCTAGTTTTGTCCTGGATGTTTGAGTTCATTGGCTCTTCAGTCTCTAAGTCACACTTTGAATGTCTCAGCTATGAGATCCTGGCTTCTCATTACCAATGACCTGTTTAGTCAAGTTAATTAAAAAGAATATACCATCATCTGAAGCCAGAAAAGCTGCTAAGGAAACCTACTGTAAGTGGATATAGCTTCTGCTGAAGAAGCTGTGGGTACTCCAAATGTATGAATCCAAAACTACACAGGCTGCAGAGGATTCTAAGATTTTGCTGCAGGTTTTGCTAATATAGTACTTATTGGACTTTCTTGGTCAGCAGGGATTTAATGAAGCTGTCTGGTCCGGGTGCTTCAAGGGCATCACCTCTATGTCACTCAAATGCTGTTAGTCTAGCAGAATGGGCCCCATGGGCCCCTGAGGATTCACATGGTGGACTCAAAAGAGACTACAGTTGTAGCAGACACTAAAATCATTTTAGACTGTATCTTAACAACTCACATGAGTATGCGCTGAGATTTATACACAGATACCTTGGAAAAAAAGAGCTTACCAAAGGGAGTTTGCCATCCTCCATTGATAAGTGACTACCCACAGCAGTGAAATAAATCTCATTTACCTTTTACTTACCCATTCACTAGAAGTGCATGTAAAGTGGATGCATTTTTATTCTTCCAGTCTGAGTGCAGATTCATCCACTTTTGATGCTGCATTTCCTCATTCTCCATTACAATTTCCGTTTTGGATGGTCCTCTGAAACAAATGAAAGACACTCATAGACCTTCCAGTAGGTTTCTGTGTTACAATTGTGAAGGTGAAGAGGCCCTAATGCCTCCTGTTTGCTCCAAAGATATACAGCTGAATGTTACGTCAAAGACACATGTGGCAGAATCATAGTTAAGGGAATGAAATCACCCCAAGAAGCCAGGGTGGCTAACATATTACTGTCACTTATGTTGTATTTTCTGACAGGAACCAGAATTGAAATCAGGAACACCAAAAGCCTTCTGGTGGCATTTACTGTAGTGCATACATTGACATACTGGTTCTACAGTTTCTTGTCTCCAAAAATACAAAAAAAAAATCTTTCTATGTAGAAGAGGTAAAAGAAAAATACTTTCTTTCATTCCTATCTTTGCAAATCCATTGAAATTTAACAGTAAAGAGCAGTCTGGGTCTTGTTAATAATACCTGACAGTATCTCTAAGTAAGTCGAAGCTGTCTGCTTTGTCAAACAGAACAAATCATGGGTGACGATGTCAAACCTGTCCTTCTGCAGCAAATTAACAGGAATATGAAAGTAAGTTAGAATGGTTCACCAGTATATATTTTCATATAGCCATTTCCTCAGTTTAGTTATTGCTTGACAGAATCAAGCCACTGAAGAAATGGCTGGTTTAGTAGATCTCAACTACTAAATGGAAAAAAAGAGTGTATTTTGTAAATGCCTTTACAAGTCATGCAACTTTCCAGCACAGAACCATCCATGATTAGCCATCAATCCCTGTCAATGACAAGAACTTTCAAGGACTGCTCTCCTGAACACTGGTCAAAGGCCAAATTCTAAATACTAGTCCAAGGAAAAAAGAATGAGAAAAGTTCAGAAAAAGTGTGATGTGTCATAAAACTTGCCTCTGAACCCAATCTCTCATGGCAGTACCTTGGAATGCCAGTCAGGTTATTAGTTTAAGTCCAATTTTCAGTATTAACTATATTTCTTTTTAAATATTTACAAAAGTGCAGCATCCTTTACCCACTTGATTGTATAAATTAACAAAGATCAAATAATTCTGTTTTATGGTAAAGCTGTCAGTACAACCATATGGAAATCTTTTCAACAGTGCTGGCAGAATTAACTAGGCTCTGAGGTCATGGCCCTGGATCCTGCCTGTTACATGACTTATTTTTCAGAACCTTTTCTAAGCACCTTAAGCAAATCAACTTAATTCTATCATCGACTACCTAGAATGTGCAGGCAGATAACACAAGCATTTTTAAAGACCGTGTTTTTAACTCATTTAGAGAAAGCTGGTTTTTTCTGCAAAGAGAGCTTTCTTCCTCAGTGCCTGCTTATAGCAAACACTTAAAATTCTCCTGTCTTCAATTCCATCATTTGCTTATTTCCCACTTTTTCCTGCCAAACATACACAAACTTCTTTTTCTTAAGATTACATTCTGCCTTATGATTTTCTGAACAATTATGTTCACCATTTCATAACTGTGTACAGTGATATTTTATGTAGCTGTAAACAGTGTCTGATCTATAAAATATGTAACTCAAAAATGTGCAAAAAGGTGCAAATATCATGCCATCTGATGGATCCAAATCTGTTATCCCAAATACCAGATTATTTTGCTGAAACCTGCAGTTCTGAATTACAGCTTGTGATGCTATAATCATCATTAAGCAGATATGTACTTCTAAACCAGGGCAGCAACTTACAAGGCACTTAAGCCTGTATGAAATTTATAATTATTAATACAAGGTATTATATTTAGTAAATTATGGCTATGCCTTTTTTCCTTGGCGGTCACAGCTTGATAATAATACACTCAAAACCAGTATGCCCTAATTTATGTCTTTAGAATGCCTTCTATAAACATTTATAGAGCATTTCCCCCTTGATGATGTTTATACAATGTTTTCTTTCAGATAGGCAAGGGCCACCACTTGTCTCCTTTCATCTATTTTAATTAGAAATAGCCAGAATAAAAGGGACCTAAGAGCCTCATTTCTAGCTGAAGAAAGCTGCAGACAATGGTTAGCATTTGTGTAGAGATCAGAGCATACCAGGAATTGCCAGAGACTGAGAGAACACGAGCTAAAAATGTTCGAAGAGGAGTAAGGACTTGGGCTGGTGTGAGCTTCTGGGTCTGAGACTTTCAGCGCCCAGGGAGGGGCTGCTATGCCAGGAGTATACATTGCACCGGGGACTGTAAAGCACTCAGAGAAAAGGAGGGAGGTAGAGCAATGGGGACTCATTTTAGCCAGACCCATCCTGTGCTCCAGAAACACAGCAGGCCATACTTGGCCCCTCTTGGAGCTGTAACACACACTTTCTTCTGTGGACACACTCTAAACAAAAGGGAAAAAGGATCTTTCAATGGACAGAGCCGTGCCAACTCATGGTGTATAATTTCTTCACAAGAATATTTTGCTTCACTGAGTTTCTTACAGACTCCAACAACAAGGCTATAGCTGCTAATTACTTTAAAACATCAATCTACATCCTTCAGTTCGAAATGAGCTTTCTTGCCAATTTTTTATTTTAGTGGCCTGCCAAAGTTGACCTAAATTAAGTCAATCTGCACACAAGTCACATGTGTGGCCATATGTAATATCTTTCAAGATTTCAGGCAAGCCAAATAACCTTTTTTTATGAAACACTTTCAGAAGGTTCTTTCACTTCTTTGCAGTTCCCCCCCCCCTTTGGTTTTCATATAACAGAACAGCTTTGTTCAGAAACTCAGTGTTGATTTTAGACTAATGCTTTTGATTATTACCTCTATTGCAACACTAAGCAAAACTGAAACTGTATTTGTTGACTGAAACCATATATACCTGGAACACAATGTGCAGTTTAGAGGTGCCTCAGTTTAAGAGGATATTCAGAAACTGGAGATGGTCATGCAGATGGCTTTCAAGTTTTTTATGGGCCTCTGGCACTGACGCATAAGGAGAGGTTTGAGGGAATTGGACTTGTTTACTCTTGTGAAGCGAAAGCTAAGGGACAATTCAATAGCAACCTGCAACTACTTGAAGATGAGTTAAAAGGTGATGGAATCAAACTTCTCTCAATAGTGCTGCATGGTAAAACCAGGGGATGGCCTAAAGTTGTAGCTTTGGAGATTCATAGCAGATGAAAAGGAAATAGTTTTTCACTAGGAAGGTGGAGCAGCCCTGGAACAGAGACTGTGGAGTCTCAGTCCATCAAGGTTTTCAAGACTTGGCTAAACAGAGCAGTAGTTGAGCTGATCTCATTTTGGCAATAGTCCTGCTTCAAGTGGGAGATGGACTAGATGTTCTCTAGATGTCTGTTACAATGGGGATTTTATGATTCTGTTGCACAGTACAAAGAAGCTGTAGTGACCAGTACCTATGCTGAAGAGCTTAATCTTAAAAAAAGGCTAACAGCTAGAACAGATTTTTCACGCATAAGAGCATCTTTTAGCATTACAGTACAGTCACTGAAATATCTACATCACTTAAGTAAGTTTGTTAGTGATATGTGCAAGCATAAGACATTCATACCATGGCAACAACAATGCACGCCTTTTGAGTGGTGATCTTTGGACCAGATCCTCTACCAGGCTTTCAAGATAACTTACAAATCCTACCTGAATCCACATGACTTTATAACATGTCATGGTGCTATTTGGATGGAACCATTTGAGTACTGAAATATTCTTTTAAAACCTATGGTTTCTAAGAATCTATTACTGAACAGACCACAAAAATTTAACTGTCGTCTCATGTGTCTCATATTAAATACCTGCAGTAAATCTTTATATCCAAAAGAACTATGCTAGAGCTTCTGAGCAGGAACTGCTCAAACATAACACTCAATGAATACACTTTAGGGTGCCTGCAGTCTCAGTCTATGGACTTCTCCAAGACCGTATCAAAAGTGCCGCAGTTAAGTAAATTTATAATATATGCACAATAAACAGCAACGTTTTATGATTTTTTGCCCACTTGAAGTGATAGAAATACCAAGCTTAGTGGTAAAAGTATGTCTTTCACCTAGATTTTCATGAGGTGCTCTGCACTGTTTTCAAGAATGAAATGGGATTAGGACCTATGAAAAAAATCCTTCCATGAGGTTTTCTTTCACTAAACAGTTAACCAAAACAGTTAACTATGAAAAAATCAGCCAAAAGGAATCTTATGAGGCCATCTGATCCATTCCCCTAATCCAAAATAAGATCAACTGTATCTAAATTCTCTCTGACAGATTTTTGTCTGCCTTGTTTGTAAAAATCTCTAATGATGGAGAATCCTGAGCATTTCCAGGCAATACATTTCAGGATTTACAGTCAGCAATTTTTTTCTAATGTTTGTTTTAAATCTTCCTACCTGTCATTTAAGCTCATTACTTCTGCCTTATTTCCACTGGAAATGGAGAACAGTTTATTCCTTGCCTCTTTGCAGCAGCCTTTTACATATTTGAAGGGTCCTATACCTCCCTCCCCCTGACTGACCACCCAGAGTTTTCAACCTTTCTTCACAGACCATGCTTTCTAGATCTGTGGTCATTCCTGCTGACCTATTCTGAACTCTCCCCATCTAGTCACAATCTAACACAAACTGTATACACCAGAGGGATTACACATAAATACTCCTAGTTAGTTTAGGCCATTTCTCCAGTCTGTCAAAAAAATTTTGAATTCTAATCCTATCCTCCAAAATGCTTTCAGATCCTCCCAGCTTGATAATGAATAAGAAATTATTAAGCGTGCTCTCCATTCTATCATCTGAATGAGCCATGACAACACTGAATATCACCCCAGACACACTGGGATGTGTCTAGCCCCCACCAATACATCTTTATAGTTTGACAGTGAATCATCAACAGTTTTGTATCATTTCATCTTCATCCATATCTCCCTACTTATTTCAAAAGTCATTTCACATAGCATGAAAGTTAAAAATATATCACATCTACTGTTTCTTCCCTATCCACAGTGTCAGTGCCTTTTCAAGGGATAAATTAAGGGAATCTGACATGATTTGTTATTGATAAATATATTCTGTCTGTCATTAAGACCTTATACTTCTGTAATTATTTCTTGATAATTGAAGCTAGGCAACTAGCTGTAAATCTCTGCATCTTCCTCTTTTTCCCTTTCTAATGAAAAGTGGCATACCTAACAGTTTTCAGCCTTATGTAGTCATTCTCCACACTTCTCAAAACTACTGGCTACCATTATTGGCAGCCATAATGGAGACCTGCCATAACCATAAATCTTAAATGCTCTTGGATTAATTTCAGCGAAATTAGCTACTTTGAAGAGCAGTGTATAACCTATTATTTTCTTACTCTACCCCTAATTCTTAAGTCTTTGCCATCTTAGAAACATAATATGTTTTGCTGAGGTTTCTTTATGGTTTTGTTTTGGTTGGTTGGTTAGTTTGCTTTGCTTTTTTTGTTTAATTTCCCTGGCTTTTCTGATTCTTTCTCCAGATACTTATGCTCTTGTTCTATACCAGTTCTTGTAAGTTTGAATTACACCTCCACTCTCTCTAGAATTCCATTTCCAGTTTCAGGTCACTGTACAGCTTGTGCCTCAGCCAGGTTAGTCTTGCTGCTTCACAGAAAGATGTCTGCTAGATCTACTGAACATCAAAGGGCACATATAATTCCAACATCTCTAATTTATTTAATCTAAGAAGTTTCCTTTAATCTAAGGCAATTTCAAAATAAGTTATTCAATGATTCTACAAAAACAGTCACTCATAAAACCAGAAAGGCAAGACAATTTAATTATGTCTACCCGAGTGGAAATTCCAACTTGGATCTTCCTAATTTTTCAAATTACAATTTAAAAATTAGCATATTGCTTTAATACATTTAATTTCAAGTATGGATTCCCTTATGTGTGTTTAAGAGAGGGATTTTTAGAATTAAAAAAGAAAAATAAACCCCAGTCTGTCTTCTACATTATCAATGTGCTCACAATGGGGAAAAGTAATATTTAGGGTTATTTCATGACATAAGTTGTACAATGGAAATATTAACGAAATAGTTTTCAAAGCATTCTAGCCTGCTACCTGCTGATCACTGTGCACAACAGTCAAAGGTTATAGTACAGTTTATAGTGAAACACAGGGAACATTATGACTTGCACACTAAATCATAATGACAAAAAGAATAGAAGGTAGGGACTGATTTTAGGTTATGAAGTTAACATTCTGTTCATCATTAAAAGTCACATAATTTGGGATACTTCTGTACAGCAATGCTTTTAATACCTTGTTCTCCCTATTCCTTTGTGGAACTCTCTCAAATTTATTAAATTGCAAGTTTAGAATAAAAATCCATAAACCTCATTCCTTCTGCCTTCAAAGTAACAGTAACATTCCTCTGTTCAGCTTCTCTAATTCCATTGTTTTAAGCCTCATGTGACAGCAGGGCTGAAAAAGGGAGCCTTGTGTTACGCCAGAAGGTAATGAATAACGTGTGTCTGGACACTAATATAAAACAAATTAGGCCTATTTCAGAGCTGGAACAGCATCTGTTTCCTGTCTGTACTTACTGGTTAAGACGTTTCTTGGTCTTCAGCAGAATTCTATAAAGCCATGGCTGTGCCATAAAATATGGAGTAAAAGAACAAAACCTTGATTTTTAACAACATTGAAATCAGAGAAATCTGAAATTTTAATGTTAAAACATACATAGAAAATAGAAATTTAAAAGATCCACAGCACTGACAGAAAACAAAAACATGTATGATTAAATAGTTTTTAAATTTTTTGGTAGAAAGTAGGTGATCACTGTGATGTTTCCAGGTTTCAAAATGCCTACAGTCTTATGTCCTAACTGACAGACTACTCAACCCTATCAAGAATGAGTTAACATGTAATTACACTGAAAAAAATTTTATATGCTTGCTTTTTCTCTGTGTGCTGGTTTGGGCAGGGATAGAGTTAATTCTCTTCATAGTAGCTAGTATGGGGCTATGTTTTGGATTTGTGCTCAAAACAGCGATGACGCAGGGATGTTTTCATTATTGTTGAGCAGTGCTCACACAGAGCCAAGGCCTTTTCTGCTTCTCACCCCACCCCACCAGCGAGGAGGGTCAGGAGGGGACGCAGCCAGGACAGCTGACCCCAACTGACCAAAGGGATATCCCAGACCATTTGATGTCACACTCAGCATATAAAGCTGGGGGAAGAAGGAGGAAGGGGAGGACATTCAGAGTGATGGCATTTTGCTTCCCAAGTAACCGTCATGCGTGATGGAGCCCTGCTTTCCTGGAGATGGCTGAACACCTGCCTGCCGATGGGATGTATGAATGAATTCCTTGGTTTGCTGTTCCTGCGTGCACAGCTTTTGCTTTACTTCTTATTAAATTGTCTTTATCACAACCCATGAGTTTTCTCACTTTTCCTCTTTTGACTGTCTCACCCATCCCACTGTGGCAGGGAGTGAGCGAGCGATTGGGTGGTGCTTAGTTGCTGGCTGGGGTTAAACCATGACACTCACTCTGTCATTTGAGTGTCTAAGTTACAGGATTCATAAAGTATGATTTTGTAGCTAAACTTAAAAAAGACCATTTGGGGCCATCTAAATTTAAAACTTCAATTAAAATATAGATTTTCTTTGCTGGAAGTCTTAATTCAAATTAAATGTAAAGTCCTCCATTTAAGGTTAATTAGCTTTTAATTTTAAAATGATGAAGCACACATTTCAGAGAAAAATATTGTTTTGAAATAAAATTTTAAGTGTTGAATTTTAAAAAGTTGAAACAAAACAACTTGACTTTTCAACCTTTCTTCCCCTGCTGAAACTAGTCACTGAATTAGAACAAAATTTGCTGTTATTTTTGTTCAACATTGTCCTTTACAGAATTATTATTCACTAAGAAATGTTCCCATAGTTCTACTGGTAATAACACATTAGCCAGAAGAAGCGCTTCAACTTGCAGATTCCAGAGTGAATTTTCAGGACTGACAGATTTAATATCTGTTTAGTGTTAAACTGAGTAAATTTGTTTTGGAGGCCCTTAGGAAAAGAAAAAATGGGGTTTATAATGCCATTTGTACAAGCTGTGAAAAAAGATAGTTTGAAAAAGGATTTGTGATCAATCATTAGAATAAGAATGTTCCTTTGGTTGGCAGTATTCACGTATCTTTCTATTTCTTTTAGTCAATCACAGAATCACAGAATGGTTGAGGTTGGAAGGGACCTCTGGAGGTCATCTGGTCCAACCGCTCTTGGTTAAGCGGGGCCACCTACAGCCAGTTGCCCAATGATGGAGCTAAAAAGTGTTATATGAGGTAAGTGACCATATGCTTAATGCCTATTTGAAGCAATTGTCACAATTTGCAAGGAATTATTAGGTTGAAATTTCTTCAAAAATTCTTACCTAAATAATTACATTTTAAACTACATATGTGCATGAAAGATGAGACATAATCTATCAGATTTAATCTAATACAACCCTAATACACTGGTTAAAGTCTACATATTTTAACAGTGTTTTATGGTTGCTCAAAATTACTAAAACAGTCTTCCACGTCTACCACAGCTTGTAATGTTATTTTCAGTAAATTTAATGTAATCTGAAGAACTTGCTATTTTGCTAAATCCTCTAAAGATTTAATAGAACACACTGCAGCCATGGACAATGTGAATATATTCAAGGTAGGTCAAGCATATTTTACATTCCGTTGAGTGGGTCTAGAAATCCAGATTGAATTAATGAGTTCAAATACTTCATCTCTGGCATGGAATTTGATTTACTAAATGTCATCTTTATTCTTGGAGAAAATAAAGTAGGTTAAATTCAGAAGGTCAAATTTCTAATGGGGGTAGGATAGAAGCATTCCATTTTTTGTTTCTGTGATGTTTTTAAGCAAATAAGACATTAAACTAAACTTCCGTTACTTCTGTTGCAGAAATAGTTAGAAAGTAATTAGAAAGCATAATAATTCATGTGAGAACAAAAGATTATTGCTCCAGCAGCTTGACTGCTCAGCTGGCAAATATTATTAAAGAACTTTGAACCAAAGGGACAGAGGAAGTGAGAAAGTATTAGGAGAGACGAAAGGCCAGGCAGCAACAAGAGATCGGCCTTTCCCTTCCACAAATACATGCACAGTAGATGCTATGGCAGAGGAAAGAAGGAAAAGGAGCTACCCGTTTCAGTGGATCACCAGTGGCACAGCCTCCAAGAAAGGGAGCAGCAGCAGGAGGTAGCAGAGCTTACTGTAGATTTTTATAAACGAGTGATGTGGTAAACAGCTGTGATTTTATGCTGATACTGCTAGGCCAGAACAAGCAGATCAGCTAAAATTCCCCTGTACTCTGCTGGGTCCAAGCTGTTGAAGTTTGTCATTATTACATTTGTTATCTCATCCTAATCCAGGAAAGAAAGACAAACTATTCCACTACATTGCCATAGAGTAACAGAACAACTCCACTAACGTCTGTTTTTGTCAGATTTCAGATTTGAGCAGACCAAGGGTTTATGATCACTGTTCCATCACAAAAAATGTGGACTTCAGAGTATATGAAAATGGATTTCTTCAACTAAACGTCAAGATGAATCTACGGTCTTCTAACATCATGTTGTGAACCTGCACAGTGTGCCCCTCTGCAGCAGCATAACCTCTGCCCCACACACCAGGATATAGCTAATCCTTGATCTGAGACACTGATGGCCATTGCTGCTCTGTTCTCTACCTGTTTTAGCAGGAAACATAATTGCCAGAGACATGCTTTACTGTATTTAAACTTGAGACTTAGTCAGAGGTCCCTGAACAAAATTATCTGTCCTGAGATGAACACGCAGTCCTATCAGGTGATCTGATAGTCCCCTCTGGCTGTAAACGATGAAACCTAAGACTTGGACAAACAGTTCCCATTGGGCTCTTAACATTATAAACAGAAGTCTACTTCGTATCTAACATTCTTTTTGCACTAGAGGAAAACATAAGAACTGCTAAGAACACACATTGCATAACTTGAGCAACAGCCACCATTAGTCCAAAGCCTTTCAGAAAATGCTTGGAACTTGCACAGTTTTCTGTGACATTGCATCATGCACCACACAACACACTGCATATGCTGTGCTGTGAAAAACTGAAGAAATGCATCATCTGTGGAATTAGAATTGGCCAACAGCCAGGAAAACAGCTTGAATTTTGTGCAACAGGCAGAACAGAATTACCTTTAATGTTGTTTCAGACACAATGCTTGTATCTCCCCAAAAGACAGACTGATATTCTGTAAAATGCGTTACTACTATCATCAGCTAAATTAACCTAGCTTTAACCACTGTCATTTAATTCTCTTCATTCTTTTCAGATTAATTTAGGTTGAAGAATTAAAAATATCTACAAGCTGTTAGAAAGACATTGCTTTCATATTTTAAACATTACCACATTACTGCCAGGAAGAATTAGAAATCAGTATTAGTCAGACTGAAGTTGTAGACTTCAGATTTGAACTGGAATTTCCCACTGTCCATCACACTATCACCTGTCATTACAAAAAAGAATTTGTATAAAAATTGATTTGTAGGCTATCTTCCCCTGCTAGAAAATGGATTTGTGAGATTTAAGAATTATTTGTGTCTCACACATTTCTTAAAAGTGATAGGATCGATAACATCTGTTAGCAAGCCGCAGTGAAGAAGCAGGAAGGTGTAAGTTTCTACTCATGCTAATTTCAGTCTAGCACATCTCTGAAAAAAGGCAGGAATCAGAGGTTTTGTGATAATTTAATACCTTTTCATTTTCCTAGCAGCAAGCATCATAGGAAAGTTAAGCAAATCTTATGTTAGGACTATGAGACTGAAATATTAAGAAGAAAATTATTCTTAGTGTTAGGACCACACGTTTGTTCTTAGACAATAAAGTAGTTGTAAAAGCAACTTTATTTTTGAAGGTATCAAAGGAGTTTAAGCTTATTAGGATGTTATATAAAGTTAAAGCATAAAGATAATGTCAGTATTATTTAGATATTCTAAACTAGCTATAAGAGTACAGAATTGTTGTGTGTGAGAATGGCAGGCAGTCCATACAGTACAGGTGGTACCGCAGAGTGCAAATAAATGCAGAGAAATTTTCCTGTGTTTCCTAAGACAAGTCTGCTTTAATTCTTTAGGAAGACACAGAGTATCATATTGCCAAACAATTCTAAGCCTCAGCAGTAACTGCAAGTTCAAATATTGAGGCTTGGCAAGGCATCATTAACTTTTCAACACACTCTTTAATAACAATCACGTAGTTTATAAAGTGGTGAAAGTGCCTATATTTTAGTGAGCTTTTGCTCCTGACGTAGTTCACAAAATTTCATTACCTCTTTTCTCTATGAACCATTTCCACACTAGCTCTAACACTGCAGTAATCAATGATCATTCACATCTAACTCCAGCACTCCAATTGTCCTAAGAAATTCATCAATGCTACAAACTACTGACCTTACCCTAAACCCATCTGATTGCAGGCCAGTTGGCTTAAATTTTCTTGCCACTCATCAGCACAAACATGGTTATCAGCAGCTGACCTGTGAATGGTCAGGAACGTCAAGGAACTCATGTTTTTAGACAGGGTGACTGCAAAGAAAAAGAAGAACAACTTACCACTTTTGCTGATTTTATATGCTCAATAGCTATATATGTACATTCCTTAGCTATGTAATTTAAAACCAAGGCAACCATGGTTATCAGAACCTTGCTAACATTGAACAGCATGAGACACTAAACAACAAAGGCATCTTGAGGATTAGAATAAACCAGAATACTTGTGACTCACCAGCACAGGCTCACATGGGTTTCTGATAGCCTTAATCTTGTTAAATGATGTTTTGACCCACAAATAGTCCAACTGAAATCACTAAAGTAATTTGTGGGATGAATGCTGCTTGACATAAGAGTGATGCCATCATTTGACTCTCAGTAATATGCACTGTTCCCGTCATAACAATATGTGGGTGTAATTAGAGAAAGAAAAAACAACTACTGTTTACAAGAAAGATCATGACCATTGCTTCTCTCTTAATCCACATATACATGTGTGTGAACTGCTTTTATCACACACAAAAAGCTTCTCAAAATGGCCCAAAATGGAAATTTACATCCCTCCCTTTCTAGGATCCCTTAAAATATGTTGGGTTGTGTGCATTTCCTCCCCAAATACATACTGGTTTTAGTTAAACTGTTCCTCTGACTTTTGCTTTGATAGTACTAATCTTAACATAGCCAAGCATTATGCATTTTTCCTATATGCTGAATGTGCTTTTGCTTCTCTCCCCATGAGAAAGGTATGTATTAATCCTAGATTACTCCTTTTCAAATATGCATTTCTGGAACAGTTCTCTGTTGCATAGGTTTTATTAAATGCTGTTGTTTATTAATGTTCATACAGTGTTAAATGTTTTAAAATATTTATACAATCTACTTCAATATGAATACAAAATATTTGCTTCTGTAGGCCACAGTACACCTTTTTTCTGTATTTAAAATTACATACAAAGCATCTCAAAACTTAGTAATATAAATTACTGTCATGTACAGAAATACATGTTAACTCAGTGAAATCTCAGAAGACATACTACTGCTTTCCAACCTGCTTCTTTTCAGTGCAATTTTTTTTAAACCCACCTTCATTTTTATTTAAAGAATAATACTTAGAGAGTTTTACTTTAACAACACATAAAAGCATGAGGCCTAATTGGAACATAGACAGCAATAGCAGGTTACATCATTCTGCAGGTCTTCAGCCAGTGCGAAGGGGCCTAGTAGGACTATTTTCTTCTGAAAAGCTCTGAACCTGCACCATTGCAGTCAGTGGGAATTTCACACTGATTTTCACAAGTACAGAATCAGGGCTTAGAAGTTTTGCCTAAATAAATTCTACACCTGAACGTCTTCCTACTCTCTCTTCTATCCACAACGCTTTCCAGATTTTACACACCATCTACACATTTTAGAAGCTCCCTGCCATGTCACTTATATCTTTGCACCGTGACACTTCACACTGAGCCTTTCCTTTCTCTTTTGCCCACTTTCTTGCATGCTTTCCCAACCTCAACCCAGTCTCCCTTTGGTAATAAAGGGAACATGTCTCCACCACTGCAACTGTATTCTAAATCAAATCACCAGTGATTACTGTCATCACCCAAACATCACTTCCAGGCAGAGGGCACCATGGTGTAAACTTACCACAGTCCCATTCATCTGAGCTGTCACTGCAGTCTGCTTGCCCATCACACCAGAGCTCACGTGGCACACATTCATGGTTGGCACATTCAAGTTCACTCTCTTCACAAAATGCTGCAAGGACAAAAACATGTTTCACTCGGAGAAGGAAATGATCAATGTGAAGTTCACACTGAAACTAAAAAAAATGAGGAGGGTGAAGGTAGGCACAGAGCAGATTTATGGAGCGAGCAAGAAAGTGAGACAGTTTTGCAAGAAAATTCAGGGTGGACGTCACTCAGGCAGAAGGTGGTTGCTGCCAGGCAGTGGCAGAGGGCATCGCAACTCAGAGGGAAGGAAGGGTGTCTGGAAATGGCAAGATCTGTGATTACTTAGTATCATTTCTAGTCTTGTCATAGGAACCTGTCTAAGTATCTCAGAAGCTTTAAGTGAAAATACTGTGTTCCATGCTTTTTAGGAGACTGATCCAAATCTGTTTATTTCTTCATGTTCTTTGAAAAAATTATTTTACTGTAACGCATATGTATTTCCTTTCATCCACAGCAATTCTACATTAACTTTTGGATCCTCCTTTGCTATTTCAAATCATGGAATTATTTTTATCTCCACTTTAGAGATGGGGAACTAAGGTACAGGTAGACATGCTCCAATTCACAGTTTGTTGACAGCTGGGAGAATTAGATAGGGATTTCCCGAATCTCTGTCCAGTGCAGGAACCACAAGAGCTTCTATTGGCAAGTGACTTGTAGCCTTCCCCCTACCATAACAAACCCCCTCCCAAAAGGCAGGTGTGTAGCATTACAGTACCCTCCTCACTAACACAATTCTCTTCCAGCTTCTATAAACCCCTTCATTAGGGAATTTTGAGAGCTGGGGGAGGGTGCAGAGAGAATGCGTGGAAGGAAGCTGCGTTCAGTTGTCTACATCTGGCTGTTGTATAGCATCTATACTGCCATACAAATGTGCAAAAAATATACTCCACAGTGAAAACCATACAGATAGAGCAGGCAGTGCTGCCTACTCTGACATAAGTGATCCGTCTGTCTCTGGAATAAAGCGTGCAAAACTAGAAAAAGCTCTCTAACTCTGCCTTCCAGAGAGAGCATATTTCAAAAGCTGGAAGCCCTCAGCTGAGGAAACTTTGCTGCCATTTTGGAATATTCAAGCCCTGACACAAAAGCAGAGAGGAAATATAGTCTGATAATTATAGACTACCCTAACCTAAGCCCTCGGAGAATCTTTTCTCTGCTGTTATCTTAATGTGTGATCATGAGCAAATCACTTTAATACCACCTTCCTTTTTTTAGATTACAGGATACAGACAGCTTGGAAGTCAAATGGTATAATCTTCATAATGAAAAACAGATTAACAAGCATTCTGTGAGCTGCCTCTTCCCCAAAAGAAACAAAGCTAGATCTAGAGATATATGCAGGCTGCCAATCATTTTTGCAAATATATTCATATGCTCCACATAGCACATAAAATGTACCTACCATACTGTCCCTGCCAACAGAACTCCAGAGACTCAGGAGCAACTTTTTTTAAATTGTAAAATTATACCCTACAGTCCCAGCAAACATGCTGAAAAAACAGGATTGCCCAGAGAACTAAAATTTCAGCTTTCAAGCAAGTTTACCAAGCATCTCTTCTTTCTTGGGCAGGCTGAGTGTCACCCAGTATGTCTTTTCTAGTTCCTTGTCTTGAGAAAACCTGGTGTGTAGGCATGTCCCCAGGAGAATTCAGAATACCACTAATATATTCATGAAAGTGAAGCTAACATCTCACAGCACCCGCTCCCAGGTTCGCAGGCAGGGTGGGAGCCTGCAAAGCAGCGGCTGTTCCCAGGTCTTCCACCTCTTCCCATCCCACTAGTCAGCTGGGTAGTGGAAACAGAACACAGGGCAGCTCCCACAGGGGACCAGGGGGCCATTGCACACTGTCAGCACTGTGAGCTGTCTTACACTGTGCGCATGGACAGTATGTCCATACTGTCAGTGTACCATGCCAAGTTTTGTGTCTCTGATACTTATCGCAGTTTGGATTGTAGAAGAAGCCTGTGGAGCCAAGTGGGGAGACAGAATCTAAGAAATCTCAAGCGGAAGAGAAATCAAATAAAGCAGCGAGACATACGAAATTTACTGAAGAACAGATCAGAAGGAAAATTGCGTGGAAATCAAGAAAAAAAAAAGCAGTGAGCAGCTATACCTATATGGAATGAAGTTGAGAAAAGTTGGGAAAAGGAGTCAAGAAGCCATAAGGAATAAAGAAAAGAAGCACGAAGACACAAGAAGGAGGAGGGAGAGACAGGAAAAAAGAGAGAGGACTGGAGTGACCAAGGAGACAGCAAGGATCCAAGGATGTGAACAACAGAGGACACAAGATGAGAAAAGAGATAAATTGGTGCCATAGAAAAACTGAAAAGGAAACTGAGAGAATGACTAAGCCTTTTTGTCTGTAGAAAACCTTTTAACTTTCATTTATGTTGCACCCCAAGATCCCCAAAATGTGATCAGCCCTTGATGGGACAACAAACTGCATAAGCCCTTACAGCAGTTCTTTTCATCCATCATGTCAGGGCAGTCTGGAAAACCATCACAGATCATAGTGTGTTTGATGCACAGCTTCTTCAAAGGGCACTCCCAAAGACCCCTTTCTCTACAACCTGGAGGCAGAGAAGCACAGTTTTGAAACACCTGCATGCAATATCAAATCAACTGTTTTCTTCTTCCTTAACAATCCTGAAACACCTCAAATATTTTCACTTGCAATATTAATTTTAAAAGGTACCAAGAACAGTTACTAACAAAGGAATGCAAATAAGGTTGTCACAGTGCACACTTGATAAATGGGTATAAAACATATAACACTTCATAATACTTCAGTGCTTTTTAAATAATAATCTATATTATGCTACATATATCTATAAGTAATGGTTTAGGCATTAGCTCAATTAGCTCAAAACCCATATAACACTACTCTTGAAATACATTTACTAGTAATATATAAACTTTTCTAATCCTGAAGTCTGTAGAGTTTTCTTTAAAAGCATACCACACAGACCTCTGGTCTTTCAAAAGCAAATCCTATGACAGCATGGAATCTCTATGAAACAGTGTAGAAATATGTAATTTTTTTCTGGCAGTGCTCCTACACAATCTAATGCAGATCACAATGAAAGGTAGAGAGATGCTGTTAAGTATTGACCACAAACAGTTTTCCTGGTACGATAATCTGAGACCAAACCAGTTCAAAAAGATTAGGAAGACCCAATGGCTGTATGAATCTTCAAGAGGGTTCATTATTATGCAGGGAACACACTGCATTACTGTCTCTTCAAAGTCCTGCTAACCAGACTCTGATTTCAAGAGGAATACTTATAAAATTGTGTCATAGTGCTTTGACAGTAAAATTCCTGTTAGTCAGCTAGAGAAAATTAAGACTGGCCCAAGGTGCATTTTAGAAAAGTGTTTTCTCTTGTTTTATTTCATTATTTATTTCCATCAACTAACAAAGCACTTCACTGCGATACCAGTTTAAATACTTTGACTAATAATGTCATGCACATCTGACATTCTGGTTTTATAGGAAGCCATAAAAACAATGTGTTCGCCTGACTAAAACAGATGATTTGATTGCCTTGTTTGGCCTACAGATGATAATCCTAGTTTTCATTTTAATCAAGCTCATACTCAGGTGACAGCCCTGATTTCCCCCCACACTAATAGTTGAGGTATAAGCTCACAAATTGCATTTGAAGCAGCACCTCTGTTTGCCTGGACCTGGAACTACAGCAGCATATCAGCAGTCAGTTACTAAGCAGGTATGTTCTTTCCAAAAAGTGTTATTTCAGAAGTATTTTACAAACATGAACCAAAGAATCACTACTATCTTGTATGATTACTGGAAAAATCTACTCACGTTTTAACTGTAACTGGATTTGTGGTGTGCTTGATTTTGTTTAGATTCAAAAAGCCATGTAAATAAATGTTACAGCATAGAGAAATAAATAGCCTTGAACCTGTGAAACTAATTCCACATGATCAAAGAACTTGCTTGGGTATCACCATTTTCCACGTCTCCTTCTTGATAATACTTGCGATAACTATTAACAAAAAATTAACTGAAACCAAACAAAACCTTTACTCTAATAAAGGGCAGAGTATGTCAGTCATGTTAGGAACTTGATATGAAAATAAAATAAAAAAGCTTAAAAAATATAATTTATGAACCTTGCAATTTTTTAGCAAAGTGTTTACAATTAATTGAATAGATGTTTGCTTTTCCCCTTTATCACACTTTATAGTGTTACACTGTGAAGTGTACCATGACTCTCCAAAATGTATCTTTGAGACAATTCCCTAGGAAAAATTCCCTACTTACTTACTGAATTCTGTGTTCAAATATACTTTTGTTGATGGAAGCCATCTACCATTTGATATATTTATATTTTTTTCTCTAAATATTTTGTGACACATTTTTAATTTAATGACAATGAAAAGGAAGTGAAAATGGAGGTAGGAAAACTTGTCCATATTTACATTACCCCCACCTCAAACATATGTTTTGACAAGAGATAGGGATTCACATATGATCTTACCTTCAGTCCTCTTCAAAATATGAAGCAAGCTACCATTTGTTATTCACACGTATATTCTCCATGCAATATTATTAAGTCATTAAGACCACCACATTTTCTCAGAACTCAGATTGCAGAAAATAGTGAAGGAAAATACTGGTTTTGAATATTATGTCCTCAATTTCTTTAGTACTCTTCTAGGACACTCTTCTGCTCTCTGCCAGAGGCATTGTTCAGCAGCAAGTAAATTAATATGATCAATTACAATCAAGCATATTTAATACCACAAAATCTCTTGATGTCTATCATAATAATAATTTTCATAAATTACCTTCCTCACACTTCACTGAAATGCACTCAGAAGTCTCACATTCATAAATCTGGGTCAAATTTTCTGCCCAAATCCTAGTCTAAATGGCACTAAAGTTTTAGGATTTTGCTGCAATTGCATGGGTGAGATTTCCTCTCACGAAGATCACGTGAAAGTAGGACGGGGATTCCTAATAGGAGGAGACAGTGGGTACTGAATACAGCTCTACTCAGCATGGGAGGAGTTTACCTTAGCCCCTTTGGACTATTCTACCTTACATTTTTGACCAGAGTAGCTTGAGCATCCAAAAGCTGTAGCTAGTCTTTTCCAGCCTCCTCCTCCCTGCACTGTGAAGTTGTTCCATGCCTGTCATTTAAGCCACTTCAAATACAAGGTTTTTAATTTAAATGCTGACTGTTATTTAATGGTATAAAACCAATTTCAAAGGATAAATCTAATAAAACGTGAGCTAGCCATTTACATGTGGAAAGACGATCAAGTTTTGATTTTGTCCTGCACGTGTGGTATATCAATGAGTCAGAGACAGTTACTTCTAGAGCTCTACAAGGACTTTCTGTTCTTCAGTAACAGCATTACCCCTGGTCAATGTAATGTCACTCTGACAGCAGTAATTTCCTAGCAGATACAGTCTTCCATATTTATAGAAACTGATAAGAATTCTGCTGATTGCTAGTGACATTCTGTCTAGACTACAGAGGCAGAGAAAGATCCACTCAAAAAATGAATGTTATATATTAAAGAAATATTTCATATGTTAATGTCTAGGAGAATAAAATTATCCCAAAAGATGCATAGCAATTAGTGTTCTAAGGAGTTAAGAACAGGTGGCAAGAAAGAATATTTGGCAGGGAGGACAATTGAGACAATTGATTCAAAGGTAAAGAGATGACAAACTCACTGTGATCATCAGCTCTGCCTTTCCTTTATAATCCAAACAAGAGAATGACCTAGTATTAAATCCTGTTTCAGTGAGTATATATTTTTTTTCTTTTTGCAGGGGGAGGGGAATGGGGCAGAAAGAGGAGAGAGAATACAAGCGTGATTTGAAATGATTGAGATTGAGAATAAATTGCGCCTTAGTGAAAATAACCCCTTCATTACTCCAATCATTAAAACAACCTGATCTTAAAAAAGAAGCATTTTATAGAGCTGTCAAGCTTGAATTTTAGCCTAGCTTCAGCTTTCAGGTGTTGGATCTTATTTTATTTTTGTGCAGCTGAGTAGAAAGTCTTTTATTGCCACAGTTTTGTTGCTCACAAACTGTGATTCTATCTTAACCTGCTCTCTGTTAAAAAAACCAGGTTGTGCACCTTAGCTCTACTCTGCTGGAATATTTTCCAGTCTTTTACTCATATTCACACCTCTTCTCTAAATCCTTAGTGATTTATAATTATTCTTTTTGCCCCTAGGGATGTCAGGCCAGCATGCAGAACTCCATGGAGGCTACATCTTGGTCACATAAAGCAATAGCATAAACTCCCTTCCCCTTTTCAAAATTCTCCTGCCAGCACGTACAAAGATAAGTAGTGACCAAGAGATTTGTTGGTTATTCTCAAGCTCAATACATCCCCTTAAGTTAAAAGTCAAGCACATCTCTACCGTAAGTAAACTCAGAAACATACTGGAGAATAAACTTTGTGGTTACCACTTTATCCTCGTACCTACAGCTTGAGGTTGACCAATCTGAAAGAACATGTAATTCTTGACCCTTGCAGTACAGAATCCACTTCAGCAACACAGATCTTTTGTCAATACATAATAATGAGAACATTACTGTGTATAAATTTGAAACTGTATTTATGAATTCAAGATTTAAACTGCCAGGAAGTCATGTTTTAGTTCAGTAGAACCTCCAGCAATATCAAAAGAATTAAATCTGCAGCATTTTTAATCTTGATTACTAAAGGAATACTCAAACATCCTGGAATACAGTTAGCAGAATCTAAATGATAAATAAATTGTGTTGACATTAATCAAGAAGGATGCTTGCTGAAGTATTTTTACTGCTAGTAGTGTTAGAAAAAAACAACCAAAACAAACCACACTTTCAAACATATTTTTCTTACAGAAATTCTTATCCTCTGAGCTGTCATACTATGGTTCAAATAACTGAAGGAAAACCAAACTCATTTTCAAATGCTTCAGTTACTCTCCGTTCAAAAGATCCAACTCATCGAATTTATTTACCACAGCTGTCCTCATCACTATCATCCTCACAGTCAGCTTGACCATCACATCTTCTGGATGCCAGGACACACCTCCCAGAACGGCACTTGAAGTGACTGGGTGAGCATTCTGTCAATGACAAGGAGCAGGGAGAAACAAGGCCCCATAAGCTGCAAGCTTAATCTATCACATGGTACTTGCTTATTTATCACCATGACTGTTTCGGAAGGGTAAATGACAGGAATAGAAAGCTTGTGCGATATTAAACTGGAACTATGTAGTAGGCAAGACTCTTAACAATGGCACTGTCAGTGGGGTAGAGCAATATTTTCCAGACCTCTCCCTCACATGCTACCTTCTGTCAAATTTCGAAGCTTTGCCAAATAACTGGCATACAATGTTTAGATTGTGGGCAGGGATTTTCTAGCTACTTTTCTCACTGCTGTGATGTTGTGTGAAGCAGAAATAGATCATATGGTGTGTTGAAATGAGAAGAAGAGATCCCCAGGATAAATGTATATATAGGCAATTGTGTGGCTATTTGAATTAATTTGAATTAATAAAATCACCTATAAATGTTCATGAATTAACCCTTACATTGCTTCTGCCTCATCTTACAGAGTACCATTTTGAGAAAGCTTTATTTAGATAGTTTGAAAAACCCACCCATTTTTTCACACTGTACATGTCACTGACTTTGATGTACAACTTCCATCATATGTTGCCTTTTTTTTTTTCCTTCCTGCAAAATCTCTGATATTGAATACCATGTAGTTCCTTGGGTAAATTTTAGGATTCAATAACAGTTGTACCAAAAGTATCATCAATGAACTCGGGAGCCTTAGAAAATAACATTCTAATGATAAAAGTTATGTGAACTGTACTGCCAACATTTAAAAATAACTCATCATGAAAATAAGTTTATAATGCATACTGTCTTGGCCAGCAGTATTCTTGGATTCAGCACTGACTGGAAGAGAAATTAAGCAATTCAGCACCTTGTAATAACTCTGTCAATTATAGCTTAAGTTGGAAAATCACCTGTGTTTTGTAATCATAAACATTTAAAATGCTCTCAGAAGCATAATTTCTTCTGTTATATGCAGTTTTTTCAGAAATATTTATATAAGATTTTAAACTTCCCAGGGAAGACTTTCTAAGCAACACTGGTAGTCAGTAGAAATCTGGCATTCAATCAACATAAAATTCTAGCAGTAAGTGAACCCAAAACAACTCTGATAAGACCCCTCAATTAATTACACTGTTTCTAAAAGAATACTACTCCCCCCCCCTTTTTCATTGATTTTCCAGGAATATCTATTTCAGTGCTAAGATGATCAATAAGCAGTGAATCAGCTTACTAGGCAGAGTCTCTCTAATTAAAGTGGGAATTTTTTTAAATTATAATTTTTATAAGTGAACAGAATTTATCTCTAGAAATGGAACACACTAGTCCTGTATGCAGTAGTATATTTAAAATATAACTATTCCATGTTACATTTCAAAGCCAAATGATCCAATAACCCAGGGAGGAAGACTAAATGACATTCAATATCTGAGAAATTTATATCACATTATTTTTCTTGAACTCACCTTGTTGTGCCAAAATCTTACTTTTCCTTTCCTACACGCTGCTGTGTAATAATGGATAACTTCTTTCCATCAGCCCACTGCTGTGGAATAAAATTATCTCCTTGTCTCTCAAGAGTTCCACAACAGAGGATTTCATTAGTATGGTATTACACATCTTTATAACATCCTCACAGTGATACATGTGCACATGAACTTTGCTTGAAGAAATAGTACTAACTGCTATATATGCTTCACTGGTTTTTCATGATTCCTTCACTGTATTCACAGCAATACATCTTCACTAAAAGAACTATAGACTAACTAGCTTTTGCCCATTGCTTTCTTTGAGCAAGATCAAGGCTGTGGAAAGACCGTCATCAGCATGTAGGTGAGCAGGAGGAGAAGAGTGAGAACTGAACATGATCGGCATTTTGCAGGCACCGTAGCACACGCCATCTTGCTGTTTTCCCAGCTACTTTACTGGCATTTTGGCAAGAAAAAGAAAAGGCATGTTAGAATCCCCACAGATGTCACATCCAACGACCGCTGCAGAAGGAAAAGCTGCACACCTTCTCTCTTCATACATACGAAGAGTATCTAGAAGCATTTAAGGCATTTTCTTTCTTTTGTTCGTGTTCGCACCCACACTGATTAGTATTATGGCAGAACTCAAAAACTGAAATTTGTCAGTTGCTATTGAAGCCGGTTGGGCACAACTCTCTACAAAACTGTCCCCAAACAAAAACCAAGAGCAAACAATAGCTGGCAAAGACACTAACATTACAATATTTTCCTCAGAGCTGTTGTGGGGCTCAGCTTTTTTAAGATTGCCAAGAGTCTGCCTCCTGGTTAGAAAAGCATTATTGTGTCATCTAAATAGGTAAAAAAGTGAAGTATAAACACAAGCAAGCAGTAGATGTGGTGTTAGCAACAAATCTCAAACACTGCCTTTCACAGATTGAAGGTAATTGATCTTTCATTTGAACAGATTTCTTATGAGAACTTCCTCTTGTCCAAATTCCCTGAAACCCAGTTTGGAATCATTTCCACAGCTTAAATATTATAATTTAGGGAGGAGGTATGCGAAAAAAAAACCAGTGACTTTAGGAACCTAATTAAATCTTTAATTTCCTGTTATATGTGTTTATAGGAGTTACCTTCTACATCTTCATCCGGTGTTAGACAAGTTTGATTGTCTGAGTTCTCATCTGGAAATTGAGTGCAGTCAGTATCTTCTGGCCACTGCAGACCTACAATCCCAAGCACAGACTCACAGCGTTCCTTAGACTGTACACATAATGTCCTGAGGAGACAAAGCAGAATTGCACAAAGTAACTGAGTGAAAGTCTTAGAAATTCCCAGTTATTGGAAGTTAATAATCCTAGCCAAAGTTAAAGATGAAGATCAAGGAAAAATCACTTAATCAGATTTCTTTACATGAAAAAAAAATGTGTCTAAAGATATGTTGCTAGTGTTAAAACATTATTTTAAGTTACTGTATGCATACTATTAACTGAGTTATAACATAATAGCCAAATATAACTACTTACAAACATCCTCTCCTCTCAAAGGGATGGCAGAGAACCTTTTTTAAGAAGCAGTAACTGCCCTCCTTCAGGAAAAAAGAGCCAAATACATTTTGTACTGGTGAAATGCTACCCTTTCTGATGATGCTACCTCAGAAACTATGTGGTTTCAGAAGGACAAAATATTTCAACCTGCAAACAAAAGAACAAAGAACTCCCCAGGGAATTCTATAAAATTAAAAGTTTGGGGAAAATCAAAGCACAGATCAACCTAGTCTTGAGGGGTTTGTCAGTTAGAGCAACAGAAGCTTGTATCACACCTGGAAAAAGGCACGAATATAGTCATCCTGCTGCATTTGGTTTTTTACCACAGAAAGACAGGACTTGCCACACAAAATTAGTTCAGTCCATCTAGATTAATATCCTGTCTCTCAAAATACCCAATGTCAAATGCTTCAAAAGTACAAAGCGAAAGTGCATAAAAGAAAAATCCCCTATTGTTTTAAGCGTTATTTTAAACATTTAGCGACTACTTTTGCCTGGAATCATAGCTGATGTGCTGTTCAATACAATAGTCTTGTCTTGTATCCATGGTATTTTGAATCCCTGTTTGTTTCAACTGCCTCTTTGTTTTTTTTTTATTCTTGTTCAATATCAAGTAGGCAGTATGGGATTAGGAACCTCAACATCCTTTTCATCTCTTCCTCCAAACAGAAACATGCATCATGCTGAATAGGTATTTGTCTAAGCTGTTCTTAAAAACTCTTCAGTTAGCAAGATTTTGTATACATCCTTATCCCTCATTCTCATACACAGATATCTATTATTTTCCTTGTATCTGACCTATAGCTCTCCTGATGTACTTTAAATCCATTGCTTCCTGGTTTAATCTCAGTGAACATTGTGAACAATTTGTTTTCTCACAGAAGCTCACTTTTACCTATTTGAAGGCTATGAGGTCTCCCCAAGTCTTCTCATGTTTCTAGACTCAGCAACTCATTTAATTGCACCTTTCGGATCCTATTTTCTAAACCTATAATCATTTGGACTTTCTCCTAGCGTTTCAAAGAAAATTCTCCTTTGTTCTTATAGGTTGAAAAATATTCAACAATAGGATCCCACCCATTTCTACTTTTTTCAGTTTTCTTCATGTCACTTTTAACTTGCCTTTTATTAAATCTTATCAAATTTGATTTTGTTTTGGGGGACTGCATGAAGAAGAGTCAATGTTTTTCCACACCAAATGATTCACCATTGAGTTGAGCAGCTGGAAGGAATGGATTGACATTGGTCAACCATGCTGCAGTTACAGACTCTCTTTCCTTTTAGATCCTCCTCCACATCAAAAAGGCTGACTCACAGCACTTTATAACCTCGGTTTTGTGAATGCCAGAATTTTTATTTACCAATGACAAAAACCCCAAACTGACAACAATATGATGAATAAATTTTAAAAATTTGATTTTGTTAGCTGAGACATATAAGCCATTTCTGTTCTGTGTTCTCTGTGCACTCAAATCTTTGGCCAAAGCTGACCATTTCCAAAAGCTATTGCAAGCCATTTAGTTGTCAGTCTGTGCTGCAAGAATTAAACTGTAAATAATCTTCAAAGTAGTGCCCATCACAGCACATATGGAAGCCTACTGCAATACTACTAGGAAATTTGGAAGAGCAACTGGTACTTTTTTTTTTTTTTAATCCTTCCCACATTCCCATACCGAGTCTTACAGTTGGGGTATCAGAATACCTTGGTAACAGAATTCTTTATTTACTTCTCAGTCAAATCTCATCTGTGGTACTGTCTATGAATCAATCTAACAAGTTAACGGTTAACAAGAGTACACATCACAAAGCAGAAAAACCTCCCCCTTCCTGGTAGAAGAAAGAAATACAAGGTAAAAAAAAAAGATGTAGCATAGAAATGTGTAATTTTCTGCAATGGAATTCAATCTAGCACTTTAAGAACATTAAGCATATTTAGCAGTTAACTAAAATATCTCTTTACTTTCTCAAGTCAAATACACTAATGGGATGTCTAAATTGATGCCAACACATAAAGGGCACGAGATTTGAACAGGATTATTCTTCATACACATCTGTCACAGTTTTGAAATACTGCCAAAGTCAGCTGAAGACTACTTAGATACATAGACGGCGTAATCTCTGAGTCATTATAGGGTAACGTGACTAAGAAGGCATTTACTGTTCCCAAAATAAGGGACACTGATAGACTTATTGGAATGTTGTGAGACCCAGAATCTCCAGAAGCTGCTCAGTACCCTGCAGAATCAATTCATAGCAAAGATAGTTTGTAATTATAAGGAAACAGGAATTTCTGAGCTTATTCCATATATTCTTCACCTATGAAAGTCCATTTGTCTTCAGTGGGAACCCAGGCACACTTAGGTTCAAAGATTATTTCACCAGACCTGGACTACCATTACCAATGCCTTATCAGAGACGAAGAATACTCTTCAGAACTTGAAAACATACTTGATGATAGATCAATGAATGGCCTCAATAACAGCAAGTTCAGTTCTTTCAAAACAACTCTTCACCTGTGTTCCTTACTTCAAACAAAACTTCCTGAAGACCTTTATAGTTAAAGAATAAAGCAGGACAGGCAAACTAATAACAGAAAGACAATGAAAAGCCTTGCAAAGCAGGGACAGATGTTTTATGCACCAGTGTTAAAAAATCTAATACATCTCTGATAAGTATATTTTATAATAGATGCAGAACTGTAACATGAATTTTCAATTCATGGTTGGAAAGTGCACTTTGACTTGAAAAGCTTAACACTGAAAAATTGCATTAGCTGAACTCCATTTCATATTCAGGTAAAGCAATACATATGTCCTGTTAAGCTCAACTAACCACTGATATCTTTGAACAAGAGAGCAGTTATTTTGCAAACACAGCAGCAGATTCTCAGAACACAGTTTCTGTGCTCAGAATGTAACATTCTGCCTTCTAGGAGCTTCAAACTGTGGTTACATAGATTTATATTTATATTGATGTATCAAATGTATTTAATTTTTTTCTGCCCTAAATTTATCAATTAATTCAAGAGTTTATTGGTATGAGGCGATAAGTTTTTTCATTTCTAAAACATTTTTACATTATATCTGTGTCTGAAATTCTTCCTAAAACTTTACTGTAAAGCAAATACTACACATCTCAGTGGGACCCTCTCCAAGGTATCCCTTTCTCATAAAATCACTCTCCACTTGTGATCTACACAAGAGCAAAACCTGAAAACAGTTATAAAGTAGAGCTTTGAATCCCAGGATTTAAAATTTTATGTTTGAATATTCAATCTGATCTAAATGTGCTGTTACCCTGCTTTGAGCAGGAAGTTGGACCAGATGAGTTCCAGAGGTCTCCTTCAAACTAAATTATTCTATGGTTTCTACAAGTTCCTCTTCATGTGTTTAATACCTTAAATTTGAAGACTATTCAACTGTATTGTGATACTTCCTAAAATCCATTAGCTAGGTATGTAGTTGCTGAAGCAAAGAGCCTATAATTTAACTTTTGTTCCTCTACATTAGAATAAGTTAGCCCAATTTTTATTTATTATACTGCTTGCTTAAAAAAAAAAAAAAAAAAAAAAAAAAAAAAAAGGAAAGACTTGATTTTCAAACAAGCAAGCCTAAAACAGAGCTTGCACAAACCATTCTGTAACTTTGCAACTATCCCATGTGCAATTTCCTAACTTTCCTGTTAGGTCCCTATGTAAGAATTAAGCGATATCTTAGTAAATTTCCCTGTGACTCACTCTTAACTGGGACTAAGAAGCATACCACTAGACAAAGAAATGTTATCTATTTGTCAACAATGTCACATCGTAGGAAATCTTAGGACCTGTATTGCAATTTTCAATGCACTTTCTTTCAATACAGTAGATGTTAATTGATCAATACTGTCAGGATAGGCCCAATAACAGAGACAGAAATACAGTATGAGAAGGCTCTAGCAGCCAGTGGCTCAAAGAGCTCTGCCTGCTGATCAGGTTTATTAGCTCTCCTAACCTGCAACAACTGTTGCTATCAAAGCCATAAGATTTATAGAACATAGTCTCTTTTGAACAGATGCAGGCATAACCCTGAAAAGTACAGTAATGTTAATTGATGAGGATGGTACCAAAGTTAATCTGACAAGTAGAAAGCCTAAGTTAGTCTGTAATTCAGAATGATGTGGCACTCCTCTAATTTAGAAAGGTAAGCATGCATTAAAATCTCAGGTTTTGTTTATAGTATTTGGATAGAGTTTTGCATAGATAAAGTGATACACTAATGCAAGGAACTATTACAAATGCTAATGTTCTGAATTTAATTAATTGATTCTATGTTTAAATACCCTTTATAGTGGTGCAATTCTAATCAAACGCACAGAAATGGAAAATGCTTCATACAACACTCACAGCATCCTTCTGGACAAGTTGTCCAACTGTGGGACAAGTGGGTTCACTGTGCGCTGGGTGAAGAACTGGCTGAAGGGCAGAGATCAAAGGGTTGTAGTGAATGCGGCTACATCGGGCTGGCGACCAGTCACCAGTGGTGTTCCTCAGGGTTCAATTCTAGGGCCAGTTCTCTTCAATACATTTAGCAAAGGTCTGGATTGAGTTGAGTTGAATGCACCATTAGCAAGTTTGCTAATGACACCAAACTGGGAGGTGCTGTTGACCCTCTTGAGGGACGAGAGGGCTTGCAGAAGGATCTAGATAGATTGGAGCATTGCGCTATGATAAATGGGATGAAATTTAACAACTCCAAATGCCAGATCATGCACCTAGGATGGAGTAATGCCAGGCACAAGTATAAATTGGGAGAGGAGTGGCTGGAGAGCAGCCCTGCAGAAAGGGATCTGGGGTGCTGGTTGACAGCAGGCTCAACAGGAGTCAGCAGTGTGCCCTGGCAGCCAAGAGGGCAAACTGCATCTTGGGGTGCATTAAACACAGCACAACCAGCTGGTCAAAAGAGGCGATTATCCCACTGTATTCACTATATTCAGTGTTGGCGTCGCCTCACCTTGAGTACTAGGTACAGTTCTGGGCCTCACAATTTAAGAAGGATGTGAAGGTCCTTGAATGTGTCCAGAGGAGGGCAACAAAGCTGGTGAAAGGGCTGGAAGGAATGTCCTATGAGGAGCAGCTAAGGACTTTGGGCTTGTCTAGTTCGGAGAAAAGGAGGCTGAGGGGTGATCTCATTGCTCTCTACAGCTTCCTGAGGAGGGGAAGTGGAAAGAGAGGTGCTGATCTCTTCTCCCTGGTATCCAGAGATAGGACGCATGGGATTGGTTCAAAGCTGCACCAGGGGAGGTTTACACTGGAGATTAGGAAGCATTTCTTTACAGAGAGGGTGGTCAAACACTGGAACAGGCTTCCTAGAGAGGTGGTCGATGCCCCAAGCCTGTCAGTGTTTAAGAGGCATTTGGACAATGCCCTTAACAACATGCTTTAACTTTTGGTCAGTCCTGAATTCGTCAGGCTGTTGGACTAGATGATCGTTGTAGGTCCCTTCCAGCTGAAATAGTCTATTCTATTCTATTCAATATATACATTTTGAAAATTATTGAACTGCTATTCCTCTCCTTGTTTTGAATACTTCAGATACTAATCACACACATGTAATGAACTGCATTTAATGATCTTATAAAATATGGTTCTCTACCTTTTGCTATGGAATTCCAAAGCAAAATTTCTGGTATTTTCAGTGGAAAGAGAAAATTGGGAAAGACTAATATGACAGACAATGTCAGTCAAGAATTAAATGAGGTATAGTATAGTACCTGCAAGGTGGGATCCGCTGATTTGTATGGGGGTCGCATTTTGGTACTAAGATTGTACAGGCAAAAAACATAAGGTACTTGTAGCAGTTGGTCTGAACCAAGGCTGGGAAAAGAGAAGACTCCCAGCTGATAGAGGCTTCCTTCTGTGTCCTGTGGCCCAGGTAGTTTGGGTAATAAGTGTAGTTGTAAGGCAAGTTCATACAGAGTTCCAGAGTAATTGGTTCACACTGACCTTTCATAGAAAGAAAACAAAAAAAGAAATACAAATGGTGTGAGATTAAATGAAATACAGAAGAAATAATTACATAAGTATTTAACAAATTTATCAGTCAGGGGATTTCCTCTCAGTCTTGAGAAACTACAAGTTTCAGAGCTCAAGACCCCTATGAGCCTATTCATACCAGTACAGAAAAGTGGGTTTGACCTCTGCCTACCTAAGAACCTATTCAGAGACTTACATTCCCTTCCAATATGCATTAACTTCTAGAGTAACATCTCAAATTTAACATGGTACAATAAACCATTCTTTAAAAACAGATTTATTCTTTTCAAATCAAGTTTCTGATGATTTTCAAGAGCTCCTGTATCATACAACAACATACTTCCTATGGGTGTACTATGCTACCATAACACACCTCATACTGGCAGTGCAATTGTCAAAATTAAGGCAACTGGGATCATAGGATACTTTGGGTTGGAAAGGATCAGGAGGTCTCTAGTGCAATGTCCTGCTCAAAGCTTGGTCAGGTCTGAGGACGGATCAGGTTTCTCAAGGATCTATTCAGTCGGGTCCTGAAAAATCTCTAATGACAGAGACTGCACAATTTCTCTGTATAGAAAATGGCAGGATTTTTATTTTATTTTATTTTTTGCATCTCAAGATCTCCAGGAAGAATGGGGACAATTAGGTTATATATTGTACAAACACTGAGTAAGAGACAGTCTACATGCTAATAATTTAATTCAGATAAGACATAATTGATAATACAGAGAATGATAAGCAAGAGCAAAATCAATGAAACAGCTACAAGTCCATATGATTACACAGAATATAGCTATATACAAAAATCAACCAGCTTTTAGGGGGTTTATCACAACATATATTGAACTGACTGAGTATTTTGGATTTAAAAAATTGTACAGCTTTTGTATTTCTTCCCACATTGGTAGTCACAAATACTTATTTTTCAATTTTCAACCACAACAGAAAGCAACAGACAGAATTTCACTTCAACTCAGACTGAAATTCAGCTATTTATTTAGCACTGAGACCAATGTGAAATTATTTAATTTTGAAATATGAGAAAATTTTCCATGAAAAAGTGTACTATTCAGAAGTCATTTGTTATCAAAAGACTGCATATATTTGCCTATCCTGGAAGCAAATGTATCTTAACATGATTAACATTCTCTGTCAGCCAGTTGCTAGTGTCAGTTGCCAGCACAGTGTGGCAACTGGGTGATCCTATAGCTGGATCTTTGAGAGGAAGTTGAAAGATCCAACAGTCAATTATTCAGCTGATCAGCAGAACTGGCCAATCTTTCATGGACTGGCATTCCCTATTATAACTTTTTTATTATTTACCTCTAATCTGAGGATCACAAAGGTCATTTTTTTATACAGCTTTTCCTCTCTGCTAAATCCTTGCATCCTGCCAATACTGAACTATTTCTGTTCTCTCAAACCACTTAGTCCCAGCTTTGGGGCATATGATGTTCAAAGACTTCAACAATCCTCCTCACATTACTGCCATTTCCTTTTCTTCATGATGAACTCTGCCTTGTCCTCCCATACTTAGCCCAAAATGCCCAGATCAGTTTGGTTTTGTCTTTAGATTTTTCCCCAGTAAGCATCTTTTCATGATGTGTACAGAATATTACATGTTCATCAGTATTTAATGATGAAACCTGAGTAAATAAACACAAAAGTACATGCAATGTTCTAAGTGTTTGTATAACATAACATCATTCAAGACTAAAGGGTAGAAATGCACATATATCATTCTCTCTTTTGTTATGCCTCATATTTATAGGGGTTTAGGTGAAGTCTAGAAGAAAATCTAGTCCACTGAAATGGCCCTGTAGGATAGCTCTTTACATGTTTTTGATATGATTATAATTTTCACACTGTGCTTAGAAAGCTTCTATCACATTATGTACAAAGGTGTCGTCGTAGGCTTGGAAAGAATAACTTTGACTCTCACAGACAATTCCCTACAATCCACAAGCACAGCAACAAATGGAACATACACTCCGGGGGAACATCTGACTGAATTTAAGTAACCCAAGTGTTAATCTTTCCTACAGTTTAAGAGATCTTGCTAATTCCTTATTTATAGTATGTGTAAGTACAATCTAATGAGTGGGGAACAAGGAATAAAATTCATTGCATAGTTTATTCTAAATTAAAAAAAAAAACAAAACCAAAAAAACAAACCCAAACAGATTATACCTGGGTTTAATGTCTTCATGTATTATTATTATTATTATTATTAACTTGCTCTACCTACTATGTAGGAATTAGCTCCAAACATAGTAAGAGAAGTGAATGGGATATTTCACAGAATCTTGGAATGGCTGAGGTTAGAAGGGACCTCTGAAGGTCATCTGGTCCAACTCCCCTGCTCAAGCAGGGCTACCTAGAGCTGGTTGTGCAGAACCATGCCCAGATAGCTTTTGACTATCTCCAAGGATGGAGTCTCCCTTCAGATATCTGTTCTGTTATCCCATATTTGTTGTAACGACATTATAATGCCAGCCTAAACTGATCAGACATTATCATGCATGAAGAACACCCATGATATTCATTATTGTGAAATGTGGCCTGTTCTTTGGAATATTCCAACCAAAGAGTTATTTGGGCCAGAAAATACTGCTTTGTCAAAACTGAAATTTTCCACAGGAATTCTCTTCTCTTACCAAATACAGAATAACTCTGGTCAAAATATGAGCAGCAAAAATAACATGAAAAAAGACTATAGTACTTCCAGATGTTATGCAAGAAAAATCCCAAATTCTCTTGCTGTTCCATTGTGTGTAAACAATTAAATATTCACTGGACCAGAAAGGGAGAAAGAGAGACAATCCAGAAGTCTAATTCAGATTACTTGTTACTCCCATTGAGAATTACAGACTGTTGCCCATAATACGATGAGGAAACACCTTCACTAAAAAGCTCTTGGGTTTCTCATGACATGGAATAGGAACATTGTTTTAGAACTCCAATATCACATGTCAAAAAATGTCTTTCACTATCTTGTAACATAGTCCTAGCCACTTGAACATTTTCCAGAATTGCTGTCCATACATACAATGGGATACAAAAATCTACATGGATCAGGAAAAGATTTTGGACCACAGGACAAACTGCTTTGGACCACAATAAGTCTCACGCCAATTTATCCACAAGGAAGATGAGTCTAAGAAACAAAGTACACTTTCAGCTCTCTCTTATTGTGAGAAAGACTGAATTGCAGTCACACTGCTTGAAAGACTGTTGCCTTTTACAGGACTGTAGTCACTGTTTATGAAAGGTAATTTGCTTAAGAGAGAACTGCTCCCCGAGTATAAGAACCAGTATTTTCCTACTTGTTGGGTAAGGCTGCTGCTAGTGCCTTGTTTGCCAGCCGAATAGAGGACCTGTCTTATGCATGACTGGTGACTACACAGCCATCAGTTGTGACTCCAATGTTGATCCTGTCACAATATATCAGATACATTTTATGTGTTCTTTACCAAGCATTTTAAGTATTTAAAAATAAATAAAATTACAAAATACTGTCTTTTTTTGACTTGAGTAAATGTAAACTTGTTACAGTTTTAAACATATAAAATATGGTTTAGTGTAATGCCTGTTAAGTTTTGGAAGCATTATGAGTAAATAATCTTTGAAACAGCAGATAGAAATATGGAAGCCCCCATTCCTGGGTAAACCGTGGTTTTGTGGCAAAGTTAGTAATGCTCAAATGAAAAAGATCAATCTTCAAATAGAGAAACTGAGATGCAACACCTGTTCTTAGAGGCACAGACTGCTAAAGCTGCTGCTTCTCCTGCAGGCAGAGAGATCTGGGACTAAACATCCTTCACTCCCATGAGGCTTCAGCCCACAGAGAATCAATCTGATCATATACACATATCAACTTGTGACAAGCTAGAGTGGAGTTATTCAAGTCAGTAATTACTATTTCAATGAATACTCATGTATTCTCACCTTAAACCATCAGGAAAATACAACCTTCAAATCTCACCAAAGACAAGAAAAGATTACTTGAAGAAACGTTTTCTTTGGAGATGCTAGGTTCTAGAGGTTCCAGGTTCTTGGAACCTGCCAGGTTCCAGGTTCTTGGAACTACAGTTCCAAGGGATTTCAGCAGGAATTGCAGATGTGGTCAACAACCAAAGTAATTTGATCTGTTGTGATATTTCATGTTTGATTTCTCCTTGATTAGTGTATGTATCCCAAGATATACTGCTTTTCACTAGGAGGGGGACAGCCTCTCATGGGAGATAATATCTGACCATGAATTGCAAGACACAGAGGAGAAAATGACCAAGATAATTCCATGAAGATATCTGAGATTTCAACCAAAAAAACCTTAAATTACTTTAAAAATTTAAGTTTTGTTAGAAGTTTTTAAAAAAAAGAAGTAGATTATTTTTATTAGTTTTGTGTTATATGGATGCCTGCCGTCCCATTTCATAACCTTTTCTAAATATTTCTTGGGGGAGAATGATGGTTTGGTTCACAACAGGCAAGTAAAAAACCCCAACACATACTACTCCAATCACCTTAGAAAGTTCCTTCTCACCTGAATAGTTTGGTTATGGATATGGATTAGAAGACAGGCCTACACAGGTGATGTACATAGTAGGCATCTGCTGCAGACCACCCTAGCAAAAAGAAGAGGTAGATGAACCTTTCTTCAGAAAGCTGGAAGATGCCTCATGATTGCAGGCCCTGGTACTTGTAAGAGTTTTAATCATGCTGATATCTGTTTGAAGGACAGCAAGTTGGTCTTAAAGGAGAGCCTCCTCAGAGCACAGGAAGAGTCCATAACAATGCAAAGCAAGTCAAGCAAGCGCCTTGGCTGAACATGGATCTCCTGACTGAGCTCAAACACAAAAAAGAAATACACAGAAGAGGGCATAGAGCACTTAAGTGGAACGTAGAGACATTTCCTGAGCATACAAGAATGGAATTACAAAAGCCAAAGCTCAGATAGAGTTGAAACTACCCAGCAATGTAAAGGGCAAGAAGGAGGGCTCTTGTAAGTACATTGGCAGCAAAAGGAAACATAAGAAAAATGTGGGTCTGCTGCTCACTGGGGCAGGGGTGACCAGGGACATGGAAAAGACCAAGGTATTCAATGTCTCTTCTGCCTCAGTTTTCACTGAGGAATGTCATTGGAAAGTTGCTTTATATCATCTTCAAAAGGTCATGGCAACCCTGGCACCTGATGACTGGAAGAAGGCAAACATCACATCCATCTTGAGGAAGTGCAAGAAGGAGGATCCAGGGGACTACAGTCCAGTGAGTCTATCCTCAGTCCCCAGAAAGATTATGGACCAGTTCCCTCTGGAAGACATGTCCACACATGAAGAAAAAAAAGGTGACTGGGAACAGCCAGCACGGATTTTTCATGGGAAAATCATGCCTGATTAATCTGATTGCTGTCTCTGACAAGATGACTGGCTATCATTCCCTTTTATTCAGCACTGGTGCATATCTGGAGTGTTGTCCTGGTTTTTGGCTTCCCAGTTTATGAAAGACATCAACATACTGGAATGAGGTGAGTGGAGGGCCACGAAGCAGGTTAGGGGACAGGATCACATGATCTACAGGCAAAAGTTGGGAAAAGAGGATTTGCTCAGCCATCAAAAAGGAAGGCTAAGGGGAGATCTTACTGCTGTTAACAATGACCTAATGGGAAGGTGTAAACCAGACAGAGCCAAACTCTTAAAAGTGCACAGGGATAGGATGAGAGGCAAAAGACGCAAGCTATAACACAGAGAATTCCAGTTACATACATGGAAAAAAGGTTTTTACCACGAGAGTGGCCTAACACTGAAACAGGTCACCCAGAAAGACTATGGAATCTCTGTCCTTGGAGATACTCAAAACTCAGCTGCACAAGGTCATGGGCCACATGACTTAATTGGCACTGCTTTGATCAGGAGTTTGGACTAGTGGACCAAAGGTGTGAATTAATTTCCTTCTAATGCTAAACATGATACTTATGATTGTCCTATTTCAGAATGTTAGGAGAAGCATTGATAGAAGCACATGTAAAGCATATGTGCCCAAGTATCTTATATCTTTACTTTAGCAGCACCTAAAGGCCCTAGCATGAATGGTGCCTGTCTCAAACACACACTTGTGGGTGACAGTCACAACTTTAGACAGACTGTGGAGTTTGGACTAGTTGACCTTCCCATATCTGTTCCAACCTAAATGGAGTAACGTTATCCAAAAAAACTACCATATAGTACCAAATCATACCTTGCAGAGATAACTGCTCAGCACAAAGCAATTATAGGATATGTCTGTCTACACATTCACATGTAAGTGAAGGCAAGCCTGCCCATGTGCTAAGGTGACCTGAATTGATGTGATTGTATTAACACATCACCAAGTTTTAATTAATTCTGAATAATTCTGTATACAGTCTGCCACAGTTTCAAAACCTAGCCAAATATACTTCGTCTGAGTATCTGTTCACAGTGCTGCATTGCACAAGTGAGAAAGAGAGCTACTCAGAAGCAAGTGTAGAGTGGGTACAGGAGGCTTGCATGGAGTGGTATAGACATAGAAATGAAGATACACAGTGTTGAAGACCCCAACCCTCTACAATATGTATTGGTCAGAAGAGTAACTAGTTTTGCCTGTTTGAATATCAAAATTATTCCTTCTTAAAACGGCTAAAAGTTCTCCAGACTTCTAAACACAATACCATGTTTTCTTACATTTTGAAAATAAACCAGTAGCTTCTGCTTTACACTTACACTATGTTGTTTACTTTATGTAAACACTGAATGTCATTAAATGTTAGGAAAAAGCGCAACTACAAACACCTGTTAAGAACATATCAAAAATTCACAGAAGGGAAAATATCTCAATGTCAAATGTTATGAGTATCTCTTAGGACATTAATAATCAAGAGTTACGATGAAACTTTGGTCAACTTTGCCCTTTTCAATACTTAATCATTACACATGTGCATTAGATAGCAAATTAAAGTATCACTTACTGTGTCCTACCCTGCATCCTATTATACTCTTAAAACACCCTAAAACAGTGACAGTATGAAGCATGTGACCTACTTACTGCAGTTTGTCTGGCTGTTTCTCATCTCACAGAGAGAAGTTCCACAGGGATCAGGACAGGAAGTACATCTCTGGTCTCCCTCCTGACAGAGGGTTTGACCTGAGGAAAATAGAAATTTACTATTCTAATTATTTACCAGACTAATAAAAATGACTGGAGTGTAGCAATGAGAAAATACAGAGTTTACATTACAATTAAGTATTTCCTTTACATAGCTGAATAAGTACCCTACAGCATTTCAAGTGCAGTAAGGAACTGTTGTAAGGAAGAAAAGTGTGCAGCACTGTCCAGATGTCACTTTTCTTTACCCCTATGTTTAATATAAGAATTTATATCCCAGTTTCTGAATGAGAGGTATGGATCTCTGAAAACCATTTATCATGATCCACTGGCAGAGTACGAAAAGTCACGTAAATCAGATTTCAAAGTGAACAATAGGTCCTAGCTGAAAGAGAATACCCTCTAGGAATTATTCTTCAGTGCCATTCAGTTCATCTGCTTCTCATTCTGTGATTGTTTTGGTGGACAATAAAAACCATCCTGAAGAAAGGTCATCAAGAGCTGAAGCGTTATTGTCCTTCTTCGGCTCATTAAAAAACAACAAATAAACCCCCAGAAGGCTATAGTCCTAAAGATGGAATTCAGAATAACTAAAACCAGTACTTCATCAAAAAGTTTCTGAGCACATTACCTGGGTAGTTAGTTTCTCTGACAAATACCTAGGCTTCTGTCTCATAGTGGTGATAGCTCCTTTCCAAACCATTAAATTCTCTCTTCCATAGGACTTTTGCGAAATCAGTCATTTAATTTACTATTCTGTACACAGACACTAAATAGTTTGGATTTTATCATCTCATTCTATTTTAAATGGTTTATTGCAAGTATTGTTTAGTGTTTGTATTGCACTGCTGCCCATGAACATTAATCCTTCAGTCATAGCGTCATTATATTGGGCATACAGAAGATGCTGGAGAAACATCTTGTTTCAATGACCTTGACAACAACCTTGTCCCAAAGAACTGATGATGTAGTCGTTATTATTCATAATTATGTGGATTTACTTCCCTTCATACATGTTACATATTGAAGCAATAGAAGTACTTTCTTTTGCTGTAGCAATTGACTGTCTTATTTTACAGGTGCATCTGATTGCAAAATGGAATTTGAAAGGTAGGGAAAACCATTTGACTTCTAAAGCTATCAAAAATCCTTACATAAAATTAATTTTTTAAGTTTGCTCCAACTCCTTCTTATCCCACAGTGAAAGAGTTTCTCAACTCTTTAAAAATCCCTGTGCTACAGCGTAGATTCTTTTGATCTTAGCACAGTCAATGCTGAATTTCTATAACTGTTCTACCCTGTCTTTTGAAGGGACCACAGACCCAGCTGTGAGTACCTCTATGTTAGATTTCTATTGTCACAAAATGAATGACAGCAGTAATGTGAATAGTTGCCATACCTTTTATTTCCTTAAGGTATGTAGCGAAGGAGACCATTTTTCTCATTCAGATAAGGATGAAGCAATGGTCATCTGTAATCCCTCTATCTATATACTTGTACTATTACACAAGGTCTCTGTATCCTTATAAAGGCAAGTGGTAAGTCACTACATCTTGGCCTCAGATTTCTATGCTGATTTCACACATTTACTGTGTTTGTAACAAAACTAATATTCCAGATCAATTCAGCCCTAACTTCACTGCCTCTGCTAGGCATATCCAAATTGTTTGACTTGTAGAGCAGAGAAGTCTTTGTATTAAGTGTATGTACTATTACATTTTCTGTAGTTGCTGAAATCAGCAACATACGTAAGAAATACAGAAGAGTTACAAACAAGAATTCTGCCTTGCTTTTACATGGGCTTTGCAAGAAACTAAGGAGGAATAATCCAACTGAAGGCCAAATTCTGCCTATATATTCTCATGCAAATTTAGGATGGACAGGATATACTTGCATAAAGGAAGAATTTTGCTCTACACCATATTGCAAAATATTAGACAGAGTTTTTTGCACATTGAAGAATGAGTAAGTACAAGGAAAACTCACATTTAAAAGCTTTGCAGTTTAATGCTAAGGGGAAAAATCTTTTAGCATATAGGGAGATCATTGACTACATAATTATCACCCCATCCTACTCCTCTGCATTTAGTATCCTGGAATCTATATCTCTTCATCTCAGCAAAAAAAAAGATTTTTTAACCATTTCTTCAATAACCACAGAGGCAAAAAGCACTGAAAACAAAACACATCACTGACTTCTAGCACAGATCATGCATCAACATTTTCAGTGAAATTCTCTTTTACTACTGATAAACAAATTTAAGAGGCTTAAGTTGGGTGAATTTTAAAAATTGAAATGGTTGCTTACAGAATGCTCTGAATAGTTTTATACTTTTCGATTTATCCCATTCTCCTGCCTCTTCTCTTTTATATTAAAAATGGTAGTTTCATTATCAGGAAGAGAAATGGAGGATCATGGAGGTCATAGAATAAGACTGAGGTTGGACATCAGGAAAGACAAAGAATAAAAACTTAGCATTTTGTGAGACTGCACAGTCAGAACTTGGTCCTTGGTTTTTAGATTGCCACAGTCAGAACTGGAAGAAATTTCATGCAAGACCTTTTTGCAACATCAACATCAATTGCGAAGAAGAATAATGGTAATTTCTGTATTTCAACTTCTCAGTTATTTTTTGCAACAGAGATGTTTAAATTGGAGTAGTAAGATCCCATGAACTTGATATGAACAGAAGGGAGTGAGTAGACACACTTATGAAAGCATTTTCTCTAGACTGGTTTCCTAAAGAAATGAGGCTTATATAATCACACTGTGTATTTATCTTATGATAACAGGTCTGTCCTACTCTAATAACTTTTGAATAGGTTGTCTTACTACATCTGACAGCACTAGAGTTTTCTAAATAAATTGAATTACTCTAATTTCTTAAAAATAAGATTCATAAGAGAAAAACTTTATTAATTCTCACATTGAAGGAAAGGCTGCAATCTGAATCTATGCCTTACCAGAAACAAGAGACTTACATGTGAAAAATACCTTCAAATGCTGAAACCATCACAACATGACAACATTCCTTTCTGAGTGTCAAAATGTACCACAGGACACAAGTCTTTGGGAAACCATGTTCCAGGGCTCAAGAAACTGCCTGGTTTCCTTTTATTTCATACAATCCATCATGAGACAGCTATTAAGTAGCTGAGAAAACTTACATTCTCATATATTTTCCCTTAGTCACACAAAATCATTAGTTTACTTATGAAAACATGTTTTCTCTGATTCCCAAGTTCTGATGAAAAAAGATTTTTATGAGAAAATTCCCCTTCAAACAATACCAATTCCTGTGACAGTAGCTTCTAATTGCTGCAGACAATGTGAATATGCATTAACTTATTTCAAGTAACAGCTGGTCATGTCAATGATCAATACTATGCTAAATATCACCTCTGTTTCTTTAACTTTTTATATTTTTAAGGACTAATAAAACTCTTCTTACAACTTCATGTGTGAAAGCAGACACCAACCAGCCTTAGCAAGTGTTATTTGAAAGGCAAAGAAAGTAAATTTTTCAGACAGCTTTAGCTAAAGGCACTTCAGAGCAAAGTAGTCAATGGTCATTCAGTAAGAAGGGTAAAATGAGGGATATCCTTACTTTCACTGCAGTTTTCTTCATCACTTCCATCTTTACAGTCATTATCTCCATCACACTGGAATGCACTAGGAATGCACTGCCCATTTCTGCACTCCACCAGACCCTGACTATGACATGCTAGAGAGAAAAAAAAGACAATATTCTGATCAACTTCAGTTAATGAAGGTCTTAATTATTTTTTAACATTATATTGAAGTTATTTCAGGAGGAGCTGATGATACTGCTTAGCACTGAAGGTCACTAGACATTTTTCATTATACGTAGGCTATGTTTTCAATAGCCTACAGCTGTGCTGGTCTTTAACTACAGGGACTGAAACTATTTATGTCAGGTATTAGCAACAGGCTGATACGAAGGTCCAGCTTTTCCAAGAAAAAAAAGCAAAACAGCATTTTTACTCATATAAAAACTGTCACCTTTTCTATGCCCACTTACTTATATACCTTTATTCAGATTAGGTTCTTAGATTTCAGGAAAAATCATAGGATAGTGGTTGCAAGGTCAAGCCCTGAATGGCAGCAAAAATCAAAGCAGCATAAGCATATGTCTCACAAGAACCCTACTCACATTAAAACATGTGCTAATTCGCCAAGACTTGATTTTGCAACCTCAGCAATATTCTAGTATAGTTGTTTTGCAGATATACACCATCATCATTGGAGCAGACAGAAGTCCAAACTCTGACAAGGTGTGATAGGTCACATACAGGCACATCAGAAACCTGTCACAAACTCAGAATGCCTACAGTTTAAGAGGTTGTATACATTCATTCATTACTCTCTAATGGGACCATCACAATTAACAGAAAGCTAATTCTGTAATTAACAACAAGCTGAAACACAAGGCAATGCTGGTACTTCTGAACAGTGGCAACAAAGGTTTAATTTGCTGCAGCTGTCTCTCAGAAGGGACATTTGTCAAGTGCAAACTTCTGAAATCAAATAAGCTTATAGTTTTGCCTTACAGATAATAAGTAAGTATGCTACTTATCTTACACTTTGTTTTTTTAAAGAAAGAAAAAAATAATTTAGAGATTAAGGGAACTTACAGCAATTGATTTCATCTGATTTGTCTATACAGTCATGGTCACCATCACATACCCAATCAGCTGTTATACATCTTCCATCTCCACACTGATGATGTGTCACTGGATTACAATCTAAATAAAACCCAAATTTGAGGACAAAAGAAAGGATGATAAGTTACCATTTGTATAATTTATATTATTGATCAATTGTTCTATGCCTATAAGCTAATCATTCTTACTAATGAGCCATTTTGCATTAGTAAATTACAATAAGATATTTTCTGTACCTGCAGATTTTTTTGCAGATGGTAGTTACATATGTTCTGAATTCTATTGCCTACATAGACAGTGATGCACTCATTCCTTATCTCAGGTGCACAGTTGTTTCTATTTGCAAATAAACAAGTTTCTAAGATTTGCTAAGCAGATTAAAAGATCTTCTGGCTTCCCATCTCATGGAATTATTTTCAGTTAGACCAACATTTTCAGCTGCCATCAGAGAGAACCATTCTCTACATTTATCTTTTCACTAAAGAAGTAAAAAAGAAAAAAAAAAGTTTCTCAACTGCCATATTTGGCACTTAATCAGAAACTATGCTTTTTGCATACCCTTAGAATCTTCCATAAGAATGATCTACAAAGAAACTATTCCAATCTTCATCTTACTCTTTCTACCCAAATGCTTCCACAAATAAAGAAAAGCATTCTGTTGAGCAGGCTGACTTTACACCAAAATAAATAGGAAGCATAGACACAGTCCAATCTGACAAATGTGCTATGAAACCTATTTATAGCCTGTACAAAAAGTTAGATCTTAAATTTTATATAGAAAAGACTGTCTCAAGATAGGAATGGTAGGAGTCAGATTAATGTTTAGAAAAGTCTTTAATCAAAGACAGTTTATGAAAAAAAACCACAAAACCAAAAGTGCCAAACAGTTGTGAAAGATCTTAGAGTATGTTTAATTTGGAGAAGAAACATAAAACAAATCTCAGAAAAAATTGTGCCTTGATTTTAATTTTTGAAATTTTCTGTGCTTTTCCTTAGGAAAGCAAAAGAAAAAAAAGTGAGAAATAGTATTTTAACTTTTAAAGAATTATTTTAGAGCACTTAATTCTTCTCAGGTGTAGTACCAGGAGCAAAAGTTAGAAAAAATAAGGCTTTCAAAGTTTTCCAATATTTACATGTGAAGATTATTCTTTTTTTATGGCAAAACTTCATTTTTTTCCTAAGAAAGTTAATTGTAGGTAGAAAGACAAATACAAGGAGGCCTAACATATAACGTGGATTGAAAACAGAATTTGAAAGAAACAGAATTTGATCATCAAAACATACAAGTTCACTATGAAACTTATGTAAAAACAGTTGAGCTATAAAACAGTTGGTATCACCACTGTGTAGCCTCTTATGGTTTGCTTTAATCTCAGTTAAATTCAGCCAAGCTAGCAAGAAAGCAACCATAACATCTTGAATTAGTTTAAAACAAACTGCAAATCTTTCTTCAAAATATTTCTTCAAAATACCACTACCTTCAAAATTTGGATTAACCCAGAACTCTCCTTTAAACCTTTTCAAATTGCATGTAGAATTTGTGAGCTGTTTTTCCTTTGCCCAAAAAGAGTAACAGCAGGGTATGCTACTCTTTTAGCAATTTAAGGAAAATGATTGCTGGCTTAAGCAATACTGCTATCTTAAAGACTTGAGAAAAGCATAAAACTTTCATTTACCACAGTTCTGTTCATCGCTAAGGTCTCCACAGTCATCATATCCATCACAAACAAAGGTGTAATTTAGGCATTTTCCCGTGTTACAATGAAATAGATCACGACTGCAGTCTACAAAACAAATTTTTGCAAAATGTTAACATGACATTGGAATATTCATATAAACTATGAACACTCAACTGTATAGACTATAACAAGATTAGCTAAAGATACCCTATGATTTACAGGTCTGCGTTAATACTCAATGCGTACCAGTTTATTAGAATCTAATATGGAAGAACAAGAAAAATCAAAAGCAATTTTTATTCTGTTCCTACCAATTGCTTTTTTGATCAATACCATGAGGAGAAAGTGCTCTGGTTACACATATGGACCAAAATGTTTAATTAATTTATACACATAACTTTCTCGAGAAAAGTTGTGGGTTTCATCGGCTAGATTACTAGAACAGTCTGGAGCACCTCATGTGACTATTAGGTGGAGCTGAAGCTTCTAACAGCAAAATCAAGATCCCTAGACTGTGCTTTTGAGTCTGCCTTTGATCTTACAATGGTTTCAAATGAGCTTTATGCTTTATGCAGTTTTTAGCTCAGAATTTGGCCTGATGCTGTCTCATCAAGGAATTCTTAGCACTGTCAGCCCTAAGTGGGTTTAACCTTTCTTTCCATGGCTGAGGTCTTCAGTAAAGCCCTGACAAATATTCTCTGAGAATATCCAAAATGCTTGAATAATATCAGGTGTGATAAAAACATGGAATCTATGTTGTAGTTAGGAAAGGGGGGAGAAGAGAAAATAGGGCTGGTGGTGTCTGGTCCCACTAGTAAGTAATAACTTTTGATCACAAACACACAGTTGGTAACTGGGTGACCTAGCTTCACTGCCTTCCTCTAGGCTTTTCCTTCACATCTGGCTTTTCCAGGGAGAATGCCAGGATATAGAACAGCTGGGTGGACAATCCCTCCTTCCTGTTGAAGCTATGCCACTGGAACCAAGGAAGTTCTTTGTGCCCTTTCTTACTGCGATATGTGGGCATTTTAAATGAGCTCCTCCTTGGACAACATACAGAAAGAGCTCCAAGAGCAGGGACTGGAACACAAGTCTCTCCCCTCAGCTGAGATGCTCAACCACTAAACAACAGAATCATGCTACCCCTTGCTTCTCTCCTCTTGGCATGTGACTCCTGTGTTCATGATTGCATAGTGGTCCCACTATGAAAGAAGGATGTCCAAGTACACTACACACTGAAAGGTGCAGCACTCTCCCAGAAGGTGCAGTGGGGTTTTTTATCCCTCCAGATCAATGGCAGCCAAATGTTCCACCTCCTAGGTGAGTGCACCAACTTTAAGTTTCTCAAGGCTTTACCAACCTCAGCTCTAGAACTTGAATAACTTCTTCCCCTTCCCCCACAGAAGTACTCATGCTTTCTACAAGTTTCACATCATCTTAGAAAGCCCAAACAGAATTTATAGCATAATGTGAAGGACAATGCTTCAGGACATAAAGTAAAATAATATGGCTGAGCCATGAGCTTTGTAGTCAATAGTTAATTTAGCTTTAAAAGAACAAGAGGCATGACACAGTAAATACCAAAACCCACAAACTAATAAAAATATTTAAGTTCTAGTTTCATGTAAGCAGAACAATAGCTGAGAGTAAAATTCTAAACTTTACTTGTTTTGAGTATGCAACAGGGTGAAGTACTCTGGCAACTTTTATCCTTATTGATCAGTTTATAACTCTTGACAGTGTCTGTGCTTCCATTGCTCCTCAGGCAAATGAAACAAAGCTGTCTTTTCTATGTTGTTTCCTCTGGGTAAGTTTACTGTTTAATTTCCATGCAAACCCCCATTCCTGTTTACATTCATAACTCTCTAGCTGCAGCAGTGTCTTTTAGGATATGACAGCTCTCAGGCCCACACAGATAGAGTAAACAAAAAGAATACAAACTTCCTTGCAAGGAAATAAAGAGTCACTAGATGAAAATCTAACAGTCTTAACCTACATTTTCTTCAAGATATTGGCAATAATATAAAGCATAGGGTAGCTAATTATTTCTGTCAGAGTAAGATGGGCATTTGGCAGCTGCCATTTGTAAAAGGCTCGACTTAGATTTGTTAATGATGGGACAAGCCCTGTTTTCATAAAATTAAATACAAATTCCTATTCTATACTCCACTAAACACAAATAAAGCCTGGTCAATCATTTGCATTCAGCAATCCTTTGATCTCTGTTCATGCATACCCTGTTTTCACCACTTCACTGTTGCATCATGTTTCCTGACCATGAATCACCTCAGCCCAACACTGAGATGATTTTAGGAGTCCTACATTTTAAAGATGTACATTTAAAGATATATGTGCAGACTCAATGTACAAATTCTTCCACTTTTAGAAGTAAATAAGACCTCAATTCAACAAGATGCTCTATCCTGGAGTGTGGCATGCAGTGGCACATATATGTAAACATTTTTTTAAATTTTGTTTTATTACTAACATGATCTTCATCTTGTTCACTCTTTGTGAAAGAGAAGTATGAATGAGAAAGGCATATGAGGAGGAAGAGGAAGTGAGTATATGTATTAGGGAAGTGTGTAAGCACAGCCAGAGAGATGTAAGAGAGCCTGTTGCATTTGGTACATTACATGTAAAACTTGCTCATCAGGACCCTTCTGACAGTTCCAAGTTTTGGCACTGATAATTTATGCATTTGTAGATCAGCTTTACAGCTTCTTTCCTGTTCATATTCCTATGTGATAGCTGGCTGAGCTGAATTCTGATTCCTCAGCTGGTACCTTCCATTGCACAAAGTCACAGAGTAAATGGTATAAGCAACATGATGAAATCCTAAGTATCAGTTTTCAGCTCCAGCTGTGTAAAAAAGCGACACTGCTAAGTAAATTAAACTATACTTTCAAAAAGAGGGATGGATTCTGCTAAAGCCTAACTATTGCCTGCATACCTATTATGGCCCATCAAAGGGAAGAAGAGAAAAATGCATGTCAAGAGCCAGGAATAGAAAAGTGATTGCATCATGTGATCAATTTCTTGATGCAGAATCCTGAAAGGAGATTCTAGGAAGAACTATTAATATGGAAAAGATTAAAACCAGAGACTTCTGCATTTCATAATGTATATCATTTTCAACATTAAAACTAAGGAGGCACAGCTGTAAGATTCACTCATGTAACTTTAGACATCTACGATCTACATCATTTAGTTTCTAAAGCACATATCCCATCTAAATTATCTGCTTAAAATCAGACAAATCATGCATCAGCAGTGTCTGTTTCTCTCAGTTGAGTATCCATACAGCCAGTTTAGACATTTAGCTCAGATAGTCACCAGCACAGGGACAGACCACTCCCTCCCTAATGTATGTAACTTCATAACTAAAAACCAGAGACATCTCTGCAAGCTGGTAGCATCTAAAACAAATATAAGAAGTCCTGTATTTTGGGATTGGATGGGGGAAGCTTCTATGGGAACTTGGACATCCCAGGAGAATGCCTCTGTATACATTTACTTTTTTTTACCTGGAATTATGAACCAAACCCAACTGAGCAGTACCTTTAAGACCAAAGGTACTGAGGTGAATGGGCTTCCTCTCATCACCTCAACCTGCCATCAAAGGAGTTGACCACAACATTACAAGCACAAACCAATGCACCCACCATGTTACTGGAATTGGCACTAAAGCAGCAGACAAGCAAGCTGCTCTGCTATTACTGCAGCTGTCTTGTGTTTAACAAAAATAGAGGAGGAAATGTAGAGATGGATAAAAGAAATACTGAGATTAGTATGAATTAAATATGAAAGGAAAAATGTATGTGCATGAAGGCATCAGAAGCAAGAGCAGAACAAGATCTAAAGGAATGCTATATGTTAATTGCTACAGAGCACTGTAAGCATGACTTTATTTAAATGATCAGGCAGCAAGAAGATGAATAACAACCTGACCTAAGGATAAGGAAAGAATCATAGAATCATTTAGGTTGGAAAAGATCCTTAAGATCATCCGCTCCAACTGTTAACCTAACACTGCCAAGTCCACCACTAAACCATGTCCCTAGGTACCACATCTACACATCTTTTAAATACCTCCAGGGATGGTGACTCAACCACTTCCCTGGGCAGCCTGTTCCAATGCTTGACAACCCTTTCAGTGAAGAAATTTTTCCTAATATCCAATCTAAACCTCACCTGGCGCAACTTGAGGCTGTTTCCTCTTGTCCTGTCACTTGTTAATTGGGAGAAGAGACTGACCCCCACCTCGCTACAACCTCCTTTCAGGTAGTTGTAGAGAGCGATAAGGTCTCCCCTCAGCCTCCTTTCCTCCAGACTAAACAGCCCCAGTTCCCTCCTAAGACTTGTGGTCCAGGCCCCTCACCAGCTTCATTGCCCTTCTCTGGACACGCTCTAGCACCTCAGTGTCTTTCCTGTAGCGAGGGGCCCAAAACTGAACAGAGTATTGGAGGTGCGGCTTCACCAGTGCCCAGTACAGGGGGACGATCACCTCCCTGCTCCTGCTGGCCACGCTATTTCTGACACAAGCCAGGATGCCGATGGCTGCCTTGGCCACCTGGGCACACTGCCGGCTCATATTCAGCCAGCTGCTGACCAACACCCCCAGGTCCTTTTCCACCAGGCAGCTTTCCAGCCACTCTTCCCCAAGCCTGTAGTGCTGCATGGGGTTGTTGTGACCCAAGTGCAGGACCTGGCACTCAGCCATGTTGAACCTCCTACGATTGGCCTCAGCCCATTGATCCAGCCTGTCCAGATCCCTCTGCAGAGCCTTCCTTCCCTCAAGCAGATCAACACTCCCGCCCTGCTTGGTGTCATGTGCAAACTTACTGAGGGTGCACTTGATCCTGAAGATCAAGAACAACCCTGGAGATACAAGGAAAGCAAAAAACCGTAAGTCTCAGGAATATTTTCCAAAAAATATTCAATCTCTAAGAATGTAAAATGCTTGCCAGAAGAGTAAATCATCACTGCCAACCAAAAAGAAGCCAAGACATTTTGAGGACACAAAAGCCAGTGTTTTTCACTGTGAAAAATAGGTGATTCTGGCCAGACCACTTGTGTACACACTAGGGGTGAGACAATTAAATCAATGAGTGCAAGTGAGTGAAATAAGTTTTGTTTAGGATACATACAGCCTTTCTTCTCAATGAGGTCACCCATTATGTTTTGTTACATTAATTTCCTACAGAAACAATGATTAATTTGAATGATTTGATTTTTAAACAAAACATAAAGTTAAATCATTTATACGAGGCTGTTGTACATACTATATCGCAATTTGTAAAGTTCAAAAAGCTTACGGGAATTATTTAGCAGCAGTTTCACCTTCCCCATTCTCATATCAGGAAACGTAATAGTAGTCATGCTTAGGTCACAAATAAGAAATGTTTAAATCCGAATTAAAAAAACACAAGAATATTTTAATTAAAATTGTAAAGCATACTTTAGAAACATTCAGAAGCCCTGATAGAATTAAATCTGCCCACAGATGTCAACTGCAGCAAGACAAGCTTCTGTTGGTACATCGGTGATAAAAGGAAGACCAGGGAAAATGTGGGCCCTCTCCCGAAGGGAACAGGAGACCTAGTTATCCAGGTAACGAGTTTTTGCCTGAGTCTTTACCAGCAACTGCTCCAGCCACATCACCTGAATCGCAGAAGGCAAAGGCAGGGACTGGGAGAATGAAGAACCACCCACTGTAGGAGAAGATCAGGTTCAAGACCCTCTAAGGAACCTGAAGGTACACAAGTCCATGGGACCTGATGAGATGCATCTGCAGGTACTGAGGGAACTGGTGGATGAAGTTGCTAAGATACTATCCATCACGTTTGAGAAGTCGTGGCAGTCCAGTGAAGTTCCCACTGACTGGAAAAGGAGAAACATAACCCCCATTTTTAAAAAGGGAAAGAAGGAAGACCCAGGGAACTACAGGCCAGTCAGTCTCACCTCTGTGCCTGGCAAGATCATGGAGTGGATCCTCCTGGAAACTATGCTAAGGCAGATGGAAAAAAAGGAAGTGCTTGTTGACAGCCAACATGGCTTCACTAAGGGCAAATCATGCCTGACAAATTTGGTGGCCTTCTACAATGGGGTTACAGCATTGGTGGATAAGGGAAGAGCAACTGACGTCATCTACCTGGACTTGTGCAAAGCATTTGACATTGTCCCACACAACATCCTTATCTCTAAATTGGACAGACATGGATTTGATGGATGGACCAGTCAGTGGATAAGGAATTGTCTAGATGGTCACACTCAAGAGAGTTGCAGTCAACAGTTCGATTTCCAAGTGGAGACCAGTGACAAGTGGCTTTCCTCAGGGGCAGGTATGGGGACTGGCGCTGTTTAACATCTTTGTCAGTGACAAGGGACAGTGGGATTGAGTGCACCATCAGCAAGTTTGCCAACAACACCAAGCTGTGTGGTGCGGTTGACACACTGGAGGGAAGAGATGCCATCCAGAGGGACCTTGACAGGCTTGAGAGGTGGGCCCATGCAAACCTCATGAAATTCAACAAGGCCAAGTGCAAGGTCCTGCATATGGGTTGGGGCAATCCCAAGCACAAATACAGGCTGGGCAATAAGTGGACTGAGAGCAGTCCTGAGCAGAAGGACTTGAGGGTGTTGGTTGATGAGAAGCTCAACATGACCCGGCAATGTGTGTTTGCAGCCCAGAAAGCTGACCATATCCTGGGCCGCATCAAAAATGAGCAGCAGGTCAACGGAGGTGATCCTCCCCCTCTACTCTGCTCCTGTGAGACCCCACCTGGAGTACTGCATCCAGCTCTGGGGCCCCCAACATAAGAAGGACATGGACCTGTTGAAGCAAGTCCAGAGGAGGGCCATGAAGCTGATCACAGGTCTGGAGCACCTCTCCTATGAGGACAGGCTGAGAGAGTTGGCATTGTTCAGCCTGGAGAAGAGAAGGCTCCGGGGAGACCTTATAGCAGCCTTCCAGTACCTAAAAGGGCCTACAAGAAAGCCAGAGAGGGACTTTTTAGTAGGGCCTGTAGTGACAGGACAAGGGGTAATGGTTTTAAACTGAAAGAGGGTAGATTTAGATGAAATAAAAGGAAGAAATTTTTCACTGTGAGGGTGGTGAGGCTCTGGAACAGGTTGCCCAGAGAGGGTGTGGATGCCCCATCCCTGGAAGTGTTCAAGGCCAGGTTGGATGGGGCTTTGAGCAACCTGGTCTAGTGGAAGGTGTCCCTGCCCATGGCAGGGCGGTTGGAACCAGATGATCTTTAAGGTCCCTTCCAACCCAAACCATTCTATGATTCTATGCTTCTTCCAGATATGGTTTTCCAAAATCCTTCATTTCTTTTTAATGCATCCAATTACACTGGCAAGCTTCAGTCTTTTGAATCTAAATCTGTCAAATACCCTTACAAAGATGCAATTAGTTACACTTTACAGAATCCTGTTTAGAAATTCTATAAAGTGCTTTAACTATCTAGATGAAAAAATATGCTGTCTTCTAGCTTTCTGAAGCTTTAAGTGCCACTGCCTAGACACACTGAGGACTAATTTCATTCTCAGACTCACAGAATAGTTGACGTTGAAAGGGACCTCTGGAGGTCATGTGGTCCAACCCCACTGCTCAAGCAGAGCCACCTAGAGCCAGTTACCCAGGACTGTGTCAAGAAAGCTTTTGAGTATCTCTACGAGTGGAGTCTCCACAACCCCCCTGGGCAACCTGTGCCAGTGCTTGGTCACCCTCACAGTAAAAAAGAAAAAAAAAGTTTCCTGGTGATCAGGAGGAACCTCCAATGTTTCAGTTTGTGCGCATTGACTCTTGTCCTGTCACTGGGCACTAAGGAGAAGAGCCTGTCTCCATCTTCTTTACACCCTCCCTTTCAGGCATTTACATACATCGGTAAGATGCAACCTCAGCGTTCTCTAGGCTAAATAGCTCCAGCTTTCTCAGCCTTTCCTCATACGACAGATGCCCCAGTCCCTTAAACTTCTTCACGGCCCTTCACTGGACTCTCTCCATTATGTCAGGTCTTTCTGGTACTGAAGAGCCCAGAACTGGTCACAGTACTCCAGGTGTGGCCTCACTAGTGCTGAATAGAAGGGAAGGATACTTTTTCTAATGCAGCCCAAGATACCATTAGCCTTCTTTGTGGCAAGGGCACGTTGCTGGCTCATGTTCGACTTAGTGTCCACCAGGAACCCCCGTCCCTTTTCTGCCAAGCTGCTTTCCAGCTGGGTGGCCCCCAGCATATATTGGTGCGTGGGGTTGTTCCTTCCAAGGTGCAGGACTTTGCACTTCTCCTTGTTGAACTTCATGAGGTTCCTGTCAGCCCATTTCTCCCGCCTGTTGAGGTCCCTCTGGATGGCAGCATGACCCTCTGGTGTGACAGCCACTCCTTCCAGTTTGGTGTCATCAGCAAACTTGCTGAGGGTACAGTCTGCCCCATCATCCAGGTCATTAATGATGATATTGAATGCATTTGGACCCAGTATTGACCCTGGGGTACACTGCTAGTTACTGGTCTTCAGACTTCATGCCTCCAATCGCCACTGTCTGGGCCCAACCATTCATCCAGTTTTCATTCCAACTCAATTTTCAATCCATCTTACTAACATATATCAGAATGAAATGAATTACTGTGACTCCAATACAGTGTACAGCTGAGAGAAATCTATTTCTCCCCCCAAAATTAATTATTGGCACCATTATTGTCATCCCTGAGAAACCTATCTGTTTGCATGCAGTTCTATGTTATGTTACAGCTTTTACAGAGTAGAGCAGGCAGAGTGAGAATTCAACAAGGAGTGAACCTAAAGCGTATCAGAGACTGAAACAAAGCTGGAAAGGGCTGGAAACAGAACATATGGACAGGGCTCCACTGTGATAAAGAAAACTTCCCAAGGATAAAAGAACACAGAACAGAATTTGCTGAGAAGAAGAAAGTTCCTGCGTTGACTGAAACCAAGCCCAAAGACCCAATCTTCAAGGCACAGTCAGCAGAGGCAGTTTTGCTTTTAAATCCTTTTCATTTCTGTTCTGCCTTATCAAGTTTCTTTCCATTTTCTCTTTTAAAAGGTTAATTTTTTCTTTAACATTCTAATAAAGCTTAGCCTTTTGAGTTTAAAAGCCTTTTAATCTCACTTGGGAAGTAACTAATGAAAAGATTCTCCTCACAGCTCCAACTCATGGAGATTGTGAAGAGTCTCATGTGGTCTCTTCACAAGACTCCAGCAGTAGAAATACTTGCCTTTCTGTGTAATTTTTGCTCCTAAACAATCGACTGCTACATAAGTTTGTTTGCTAGAATAAAGAGTCCAAATAATTTTCTCCATCTATATTGCCCACACTCTTTGTTTATGATTCTCATGCAGAGAAAACAGCTGCCCAGCAGTCGATGGAGCAGAAATTAGATTAGAAGTGAGCCATATGTTTATACCTAGTTATCCTCTTCAATGCATTAATGCTGTTAACTCTTAAGCTAAATCTGCTGCTATTGTTTCATATACTTGATTCCCACCATCCTCTAGGTTAAAAACAAAAATTTGAAATAAATTTTGTACTAGATAAAACTTTCCTATAAGCAAATATAGTTTAGACTTAATAAGAAGGGAACAACTTTTCCATGTGTTGTTCTGGGTCCCATTAAACACTGGAAAGCTATGTGTAAGCACTAGCAGTCGGAATTCAGTTTATACAAAATAGAACAAAGCATAAAAATTCAGATTTTTATTTTCTTTCTCAAATATTGGTAAATATTGCCAAATAATTAATAATTAAATGGTGAATAGCAACTACATTTTTTGGAGTACTGAATATTTTCATTATTATGGAAATGTCAGTCCCTGTGAAAGTTAGCACTGAACTACCTTGAAACTGAACTGAAACACCTTATGAACGAGACTAGGATAAGACTTAAATTTGATAGCATGTACCTTGATCAAAGGAGAAGTATTTTAAGAATTAAAAAATCAATCATTTCTTAGATGTAATTATGAATTCGTTATAATATTATAACCTTCAGTTATCTATAATGATCACTACAGGAATAAGGCAGAGTCTTCAAACTACTCATACACTTAAAACTCATTTACATTGGCTGGACTTAAAGAAAATATATTTTTAGGGTTAATTGTCATTTTTGCCATTTATTTTTCATTAATGAAAATTTAGTAGTTTTGCTTTTTTCTCAACAGAAGAAACCTCTTCGTTCCAATGAGATTAAGAACATAGCTGCCCTCACACATGGCTGTGGCCTTTGTCAGAAAAGGGGACATGAACTGATAGGATCCCCAAAGGTCTCTTCTTTGTAGCACTCTGAAGAGGGAAGGTAATGAAAACCAAACCAAAAATCCCAAACTGATGCACCTTTAAAAAAGTGTGTTTAACTTAAACCAGGAATAAAAACACTGCTGTGCAAACCCCATAATTTTAGGGTCATTACTTGGCAATAAAAATGACTACTACAAGGTAAGAGTTGCCCTCAGTGTCTTAATGGTGTATTTCCATGCCTTAATACTAAGTTTTGGTAAAAATGTTCCTCTAATCATGGTCAGTCACTGAGGTGAGCTGCTCTGGCCTGCTCTGGAGCCAGCCCAATCCACAGGAGAGCTGCAGATCTTGGTGCGCAGGGATGCTTCCTGAGGCAGGGAAACACCAGGGGAGCGGAGAGACCCACTAGGAGCCAGCAGCTTTCGCAGGAGATGCTGACTGAGGCCTGGGCATTGCCAGAGGAACCGCAGCCACTCCCACACCTATAAAGAGCAGCCTAAGGTGCATGAGCGACCAGAGTGTGGTGCGGCAGTTTGCACGGCACGGTGTCTTCACCCTACCAGCTCAAGAGGTGAGCTCAGTTGGCAGTCATCACCCTCTCAGAAGGAGCTTAGCTACAGCATCCACCTGGCAGAAAGCTATGTCCTATGGACTCATCAGAATGGATGTGGCAACCCAGAGCTCCCATGAAAACATGCAGCCATCCAGGTCTCAGGCTGCTGCCTGTGCCAGAGCCTTTCACTGGTAATGGATGGCAGTAGTGAGAACAGTTGTGTGAGGTGTAACCAAGTGGATGATCTGCTCAGCTTGGTGGCGGAGCTACAAGAGGAAGTAGAAAGGTTAAGGAGCATCAGGGAGTCTGAGAAAGAGACAGACTGATGGAACCATGCTCTGTACTCCCTGAGACAGAAACAAGAACAGCCACCAGAAAAAAAACATGATCAAGGGGATCCTGTATCCCCCCCTCACCAGGCAGAAGGCAGTAGCTTATAGGAAAGGAGTCAATGGAGGCAAGTCCACACTCAGGGTGGCAGATGAACCCTCTCCTTGCCCACCTCGCCTTCCCACGTGCCTCTGTACAACAGGTATGAGGCTCTGGATGTGGAAGGCCAGTCAATGGATGATGTGGATGATGGTCGATCTACACCAGAGGTATTGCCAAGGTCAGAAAGGCCTACCCTCTGTATCACGACCACCTCCACGAGGCAGAAAAGACAGGTTATAGTTGCAGGTGACTGCCTTATGAGGGCAACAGAGGGTCCAATGTGCCAGACAGACCCTCCTCCTACAGAAGTCTCCTGCCTCCCTGGGGCCCGGGTTAAGGACATCACTAGGAAACTTCCTAGCCTGGCATGGCCCTCAGACTATTACCCATTATTGCTTTTCCATGTGAGTGGCGATGAAGCTGCAATGTGTAGTCCAAGGGCGATCAAGAGACTTTAGGGCCTTGGGATGGTTGGTAAGGGAATCTGGACCACAGGTAATTATTTCCTCTATCCTTCCATTGGAGGCAGCAGCACTGGAAGAAATAGATGGACCCAGTCTAATACATGGCTCCATGGCTGCTGTGACTGTCACAATTTCAGGTTTTTTGATAATGGGATGGTTTACATGGCAACAGGCCTCCTGGCATCAGATGGGATTCACCTTTCTCAAAGGGGAAAGAGGGTCTTTGCTCACAAGCTAGCAGGGCTCATTGACAGAGCTTTAAACTAGACTTGAAGGGGGAGGGGGATAATATCAGGCCTGCCCATGACAAGCTGTGGGAAAACACACCAAGGTTAGAGGGATGGGGTGCCAGCAAGGGCCCTCAGCCTGCTGCTCTGAGACGTGCTGGGTACACTGAAGCACACTTGGAAGTCTTACGGAGACGAGACAGGGGCTCCTGAAGTAATAGCAGTCAACAGGGGAACACTGGTGAAATACCTCAAAGGAATTAAGGTGTGTTCCTCTAAGAAGGTGACACGGCCAACAGCCCAGCTGAAGTGCCTCTGCACCAACACATGCAGCATGGGCAACAAACAGGGGGTGGGCCACCATGCTGCTAGAAAGCTGCAACCTAGTTGGCATTACTGAAGCTTGGTGGATGAATCCCATGACTGGAGTGCAGCTATTGATGGCTACAGGCTGTTCAGAAGGGACAGGGGAAGAAGGAGGGGTGGAGGGGTGTGGTGGGTTGACCTAGATTGTATTGGGTCTGGCTGAGATGGAGTTAATACTCCCCATAGCAGCCCTCATAGCACTGTGCTCTGCATCAGTAGCTAGAAAGGTGTTGATAGCACACCAGTGTTTTGGCTACTGCTGAGCAGTGCTGGCACAGCATCAAGGCTGTCTCTCCAACATTTTTGCCCTCTCCTCAATGGCAGGCTGGGGCTGGGCAAGATCTTGGGAGGGCACATAACCAGGACAGCTGACCTAAACTAAACAAACAGATATTCCATACCATATGATGTCAGCTCAGATATAAAAGCTAAGTAAAGGGAGACGGAAGGGGGGCATTTTGTCTTCTGGAGCAACCACTACGCGTACTGAAGCCCTGCTTCCCAGGAAGTGGCCAGACATCGCCTGCTGATGGGAAGTAGAGAATAACATCATTTTTTTTTTCTTTGCTTTCGCGCGCGTGACCTTTGCTTTCACTTTATTAAACTGTCCTTATCTTGACCCACAAGCCTTTTGTTATATTTTCTCCCCACCGTCCAGCTGAGGAGGGGGAGTGATAGAGCGCCTTTGGTGGGCACCTGGCATCCAACCAGGGTCAACCCACCACAAGGGGCTTCCCTCTACATCAAGAAATGGATAGATTGTGAAGAGCTGTCTCTGAAGAATAGCCAAGAGCAGGTTGAAAGCTTACAGATAAGAATTAAGAGACCGAGGCAACAAAGGGAACCTGATGGTTGGTGTCTACTACAGCCTGTCTGATCAAGGGGAGCCTATTGACGAAGCCTTCTTACTCCAGCTACAGGACGCATCATGCTCACAGGCAGTCATCCTGCTGGGGGACTTCAACGACCCTGACATCTGCTGGAAAAGTAGCACAGTGAGCTATAGGCAATCCAGGAGACTCCTGGAGTGCACTGAAGATAACTTCTTAAGCCAGGTAATAGACAGCCCTCCCAGAGGGGATGCAGTACTGGACGTGATGGTCACCAACACAAGTGAGCTAATCAGTGACGTCAAGATTGCAGGCAGCCTGGGCTGCAGTGATCATGCACTGGTGGAGTTTGCAGTCCTGAGGGACGTGGGACAGGTGAAGAGTAAAGTCAGGACCCTGAATTTTAGGAAAGCAAAATTCCAGCTCTTCAAGGAGTTAGTCAATAGGACCTCCTGGGAAACTGCCCTCAGGGATAAGGGAGCACAACAGAGCTGGCAGATCTTCATGGACGCCTTCCATAGACCACAAGGGGTCTCGATCCCCAGGTGTAAGAAATCAGGAAAGGATGGCAAGAGACTGGCATGGATGAGTCAAGACCTGCTGGTCAAACTGAAGGGCAAGAAGGAAATGCACAGGCAGTGGAAGCAGGAACAGGTATCCTGGGAAGAGTATAGGGACACTGCCTGGTTGTGTAGGGATGGGGTCAGGAAGGCCAAGGTGCAGCTGGAGCTGAACTTGGCAAGGGACACAAAGAATAATAAGAAGGGCTTCTATAGATATGTCAGTCAGAAAAGGAAGGTCAAAGAAAGCATACCCCCCAATGAACACAACTGACAAACTGGTAACAACAGACAAGGAGAAGGCTGAGGTACTCAACAATTGGTTTTGCCTCAGTCTTCACCGGCAACCTCTCTTCCCACACCTCTCAAGTGGATGGACCACAAGACAGGGACTGGGGAAGCCAAGTCCCTCCCACTGTAAGACAAGATGAGGTTCGTGACCACCTGAGGAACCTGAACATATCTAAGTCTATGCAACCTGATGAGATGCACCCCAGATTCCTGAGCGAACTGGCTGAGGTAGTTGCCAAGCCACTCTCCATGATATTTGAAAAGTCATGGCAGTCAGATGATGTCCCCTGTGACTGGAGAAAGGGAAACATTGCACCCATTTTTTAAAAGGGTAGAAAGGAGGACCCTGGGAACTACCAACCTGTCAGCCTCACCTCTATGCCTGGGAAGATCATGGAACAGATCCTCTTAGAATCTATGCTAAGGCACATGGAGGACAATGAGGTGATTTGAGACAGCCAGCATGGCTTCACCAAGGGCAAGTCTTGCTGAGCAACCTAGTGGCCTTCTGTGATGGAGTCACTACATCGGTGGACAAGGGAAGAGCTACAGGTGTCATCTATCTGGACTTCTGTAAGGCCTTTGACATAGTCCCCCCAACACTCTTCTCTCTAAATGGAGAGATATGGATTTGATGGAGGGACTGTTCGGTGCATGACAAATTGGTTGGATGATCATGAGGTTCAAAAAGGCCAAGTGCAAGGTCCTGTACCTGGGTCGGCGTATCAATGCAGGCTGGGGATTGAGAATAGCCCTGAGGAGAAGGACTTGGGGGTACTGGTGGATGAAAAGCGCGACATGAGCCAGCAATGTGTGTTTGCAGCCCAGAAAGCTGACCATATCCTGCGCTGCATCAAAAGATGGTCAGCAGGTCAAGGGAGGTGATTCTCTCCCTCTGCTCTGGTGAGACCCCACCTGGAGTACTGTGTCCAGCTCTGGAGTCCTTGGTACAGGAAAGACATGGACCTGTTGGAGCAAGTCCAGAGGAGGGCCACAGAAATGATCAGAGGAGATGGAACACCTCTCCTATGAGGAAAGGCTGAGAGAGTTGGGGTTGTTCAGCCTGGAGAAGAGAAGGCTCCAGAGAAACCTTATTGCAGCCTTCCAGTAGCTAAAGGGGGCTTATAAGAAAGATGAGGACAGACTTTTTAGTAGGGTCTGTAGTGATCGGACAAGGGGTAATGGTTTTAAACTACAAGAGGGTAGATTCAGACTAGATATATGGAAGACATTTTTTGTGATGAGGGTGGTGAAACACTGGAACAGGTTGCCCAGAGAAGTGGTAGATGCCCTATCCCTGGAAACTTTCAAGGTCAGGTTGGACAGGGCTCTGAGCAACCTGATGTAGTTGAAGACGTCCCTGTTCATTGCAAGGGGGTTGGAACTAGATGACCTCTAAAGTTCCCTTCCAACCCAAACTATTCTATGATTCTATGAGGTGACTTAAGAATTTGAGAAGGGCAAGGACTGCAGGAAACACAGCATCTTTTGTCAGACAAGCTTTCAGGCAAATAAGTCCTCCTTCGGTTTTCTATTTGTGCTGTGTAACTCAAGAAGGTCTTACTTGACCTCCACCCCCTCTCCCCAACTCTTACCAAGTACCCTAATAAAATACATCCTCTGCCTATAAACTCTGTATCATTTAACAGACAGGCTTTCTTTCAAAGGTAATCTTAACTTATGAAATTTATAATGCTTGTTTTTTCAAGACATGCAATATTTTTATTCTTATATTACTAATTTCTTCTTTTCCTATTTCTAATGGAACTTGAGAGCCATAGTCTCATAGGCATTTTTAAATTTTTTAGCTTACATTAAAACCTGAAGTTAACACTGACAGGAAAAATTCAAAGATAAAAACATACAATACTTTTTATGCAACAGAAATTATATCAACCCCCATTAAATAAACTGTAGGCTATTAAAGGAAAAGCAAGCTCTAGCCTCATTCATATTGAGACCAGGAGGAAATTGCAGCCATCATTTATTCCTTGGAGTATCCCAGATAAAATCTATCAGCAACTTCCTTAAAAGCAGCTTTGTGTGCCTTGGAATGCCCAGGCTCTTAAATCACTAATAAGAACAAATCTTTTGAGGTGAGTCTAACTGCACAGTTTGGAACTCAACCCCAGCTCTGACATTTTCCAAAGTCTGAATGCACAGCACTGTTTTGTGGCATCATGTCTTACCTTAGTTCCTATTTAGCCATTGTTCCACATTTTCCTTTTTTCTTTCATTTTTTTTCCTTTTCATTTTTTTCCTACTGTACATTTGCTCAGCTTTTCTAAAGGTACTAGTAGTCCAAGGATGTTTTTGTCAACAAAGAAAAACACATAGGAACTCTAAAGATATACACTAGCACAGAGAAATAAATAAGAAATTAAGATATTAAGCACATATATTCATTTTTCTTTTCTACTGCACCATATACTGGGATTTATTTAAATAAACCACATCCAGGGTTGAGGCCAAGAGAATTTTCTAAACAGATGGTTGTACATTTGCTGTAAAATCAATGCCAAGGACTAGGAAAAAGATACAACTAACAGTCTTCAGCTTATTATCAGAAGTGCTCTTCTGATGCATGTTATTGTTTTTTAAAAAAAAAAAAAACGCCCCAAAATACTTCTGATTTCCACATGGCTCCTTGCAGAAAACTTAGAATCTGCTTCCAGGCATAAAATTTGATAGATAAGAAACACATGCTGTGGCCAGAGTGAGCAAGGGTAAACACATTCAATGGCAACTGTGAGAGTCCAAATGTCAATATACACAAATACCATGAAAAGCTCCTATTCTGTACCAATAGCCTTCTTTATTTTTTAGGTCTCCCTGAATGGATTCAGTGCTTCAATGGAACACTGCAAGGTTTAAGAAACTTACTGCAATGGACCTCATCACTCCAATCATTACAGTCATTGTAGCCATTACACTGCAGTTTCCCTGGGATGCAGATCCCACTGGCACACAAGAAACTCTCCTCTCCTCCGCACAGTGCTGGAAAAGAGAAAAAAAGAAAGAATGCATGTTAAACTTTTCAGCCTAAGAAGAAATAAGCAGAAATGAAAGATAGTTAGAACAATGAGTCTTCACTGATGCACTTAAGCAACAAACCCCAAATTAATCAAACTCAAGCACGTACAAACCAGGATTTTCATCTGAGTTAATCAGTGAGCTTCAATCTGCCATTACCTCTAAAAAGCAGCTGTACAGAGTAACTGTTAAAAACTGACCTTAGTATAGGATTAAACAAGCTCTTTTTTTCTCCATTAAATAGATGCACCAGATTAAATATCCAACTAAAGTTACAATAAATTGATCTTCCCAGCCTAGGTGTTCAGGAAAAGACTACCAGGTTGCGACTTAACAGTTTCATAGCACAAACACCTTTCTAGAGAGGAAGGATTCCTCAAACATTCTTGTAATTCCCTGAATACCAGAAGACAGTAATCATTGCTATTTGATATATGGGGAATTGAGGTACCTAAAGAGACAAAAAAAGCCGTAGAGCTTTAGGTATCCCATCGGAGATACCTTGCAGGGCCATTATGTTCAGAGTGAGGGAACTCGTAACACCTTCCCATTCAAGTCCTTCAAGGCACTTAAAATTTAGAGATGCAGATCACCATTAATTTGTTTACACCTTAGTCCATGCAATTGTTTTGGGTTTGTGTGGCGGGGTTTTGGTAGTGGGGGAGGGGGCCGCAGGGGTGGCTGCTGTGAGAAGCTGCTCGAAGCTTCCCTGGCTCCAAGTAGGACCCACCTCTGGCCAAGGCTGAGCCCATCAGCGATGGTGGTAGCGCCTCTGGGAGAACAGATTTTAAAAGGGAAACCTGCAGTGAGTAGGGGGAGTGGGATGTGAGAGGAACCCCTCTGCAGACACCGAGGTCAGTGAGGAAGGAGGGGAGGAGGTGCGCAGGAGGAGGGGATGCCCCCCCAGCCCCTGGTGAGACGGCAGGCTGTGTCCCCCCAGCCCATGGAGGGGAGCGGGGGAGCAGATGCCCACCTGCAGCCCGGGGAGGGGCCCACGCCGGAGCAGGTGAATACCCCCAAGATGGCCGTGACTCCATGGGAAAGCCCACGCTGGAGCAGGCCGTGACTGAAGGACTGCAGCCCATGGGAAGGGACCCACGCTGGAGAGGGGACTAGTGAGGAGTCCTCCTCCCCCTGAGGAGGAAGGAGCAGCAGAGACAGCGTGTGATGAACTGACCCCAACCCCCATTCCCTGTCCTCCTGTGCTGCTGATGGGGAGGAGGTAGAGAAAATCGGGAGTGGAGTTGAGCCAGAAAGGAGGGAGGGGTGGGGAGAAGGTGTTTTAAGATTTGGGTTTACTTTTCATTATCCTTGCTTTGATTTGATTTGTAGTATATTAAATTGATTTTGTTTTTTTCCCCAAGTTGAGTCCGGTTTTTGTCCATGACTATAATTGGTGAGTGATCCCTCCCTGTCCTTGTCTCGACCCATGAGCCTTTTTATATATTTTCTCCTCCTCATCCCACCAGGGGGTGGGGGGGAGGAGTGAGCAAGCAGCTTTGTGAACAGCAATGGAGACCAAACTTCCAAGCCTTTGCTTTAAAAAACACTGACTGAGAAAAATCCCTGTAAAGCATACAGACAGGGAAAGATATCAAGTGAAAATTACATGGGGATGCAAAGTAAAGATGTCAAGCAGAAAAGCAAATATTCAGTACAGAACCTGGTTATTGGTTTGGGGTTTTGTTTTTTTGTTTGGTTTTTTTTCAAAAGCCACAGTTAACAGTCAGGCTACTCAACAAAGCTAAACAAAACAGAAAGTTCCACCTCCAGTAAAGGATCAGCAAAAAACCCCAGTAACTTTACTTTAAGCATATATATCTGAAATGAGAAACAGCTTTCAGAGATCGAGGAGAAAAATCCTGTCACTTTGCCACTGTAAAGTTCTTAAATGTATCCATGTGTAAGAACAGCAAGTTTGAAGAATAAAATCTCATGAAAGTTCAAAATTCTACTCATAGAAATTCCACTGTAATTCAAACTTTGTATCCAAGTTTGCCAAGAACAATAAAGATCTCTAATTGTAGCTTTCAAACTTTACCACAATGCAAATCACAGGTATGAAAAAACATCAGTTTCAGCAGCAGCAGCTATAGAATCTCTTCCTCCATTAACATCATTTTGCACCTGATCACAACATAGCTCCCTATTTCTCATTTTAAAATGCCTAAATTTGCATTTTTCTGATTCCTATAGGAGAATACAGTTCCTATTTCTTCTCCCTTTATTCTCTGAACCTGATGCTTAACATCTTAAGTCTGGAAAGTATATTTATAATCTACATCTCAAAAGCAAAAAAATGCATATTGAGTATTCTCATCATAGTTTTGTATTCCTCATAACTTGTCTACCAACAAGTATATTCATGCAGAATACAGTTTAAAATTAAATTAAGGAAAAATAACCAAAATCTAATGATGTAATTTTTAGTAGCATGAGCTTTTATGACCTCAGTTTGGTACTGCATATATGATAGCACAAAGGTAACAGACTACATAAATTTCAGATTAAGCCATTAATAAATCAATGACCATGATGATGTTTGTGTCAACATTTTACTTGGTGCTGCACTCAGTAGAATTCCTAGTATAAGGAATTAATCCTTAACAGTGAAGTACTAACCACAAGAATGTGTTGATTAAGCACATTTTTGGGCAAACAAAAACTGAGATTAAGTGAAGGATCAGTCCTAAACTCACACACTGCTAATGTCCCATTTAAACTCCTCTTTCTGGAGCAAACATTGCACTTACAAAAAGGAGAGAAAGTTCTTTTTAATCTCTTCCAACAAAACAGTCTGTTGTGAAGTAACTCAGAGCATACAAGTAATCTCATTTTATATGTCTTCAGAAGAATAGAAATATAAAAATGAAACAAAATGGAAAGCAAAGTAGTACTGATGAAATCTGACGGTGTTTCATAAAGCATGCATATACAATTTAAGGATATAAAAGATGAAATGTAGAAAGAGATGAGAAACATGAACTAGTAATTATTGACTTTCCATGCTGCTACATCAATTTTTATTTGCTTTATTTGGTTGTTAAGCCATACTGTGTCATAGAATTTCAGGAATTCATTATTTAGTGATGTATCTTTTGATTTTAATAAGTGTATCATAAAAGAAAAGTTGATAAAAACTTTTTTCTTAAAATCTCGAACACATGGCTTTTATCTTACAGTGCTTTAGACGGCAGGATAGCAAGTATTATGCCTCTTTTTTTCCCACATGTAAAAAGCTGAAGGATAGGAGGCCCAAGGGAGTTGTCCAATGACAAGGAATCAGGTGAACAATTCGAAGTGGTTTATAGCAGTGTATTCCTTAAACTCCAAACCTAAATCAGAAGAAAAAAAAGTTTATCTCCCTGTTCTGACAAACTAAGCCTCTTACTTGTTGAAGCATGCTGGTCTTCACAAGTCTCTTATTGGGAATTTTGGCTGTTGGTGGGAGACCAGTATCCTTCAGCCCTGCTGTTGCCCTTCACTTTGGCAAGGGACAGTTTGTCAGTCTTCGTGTTAGTCTAATACCTTTCTCTCTTCTCACTCTCTCGAAGCACTTCCAATGATGACCAGGACCCTTTCTAGAGCTAAGCCTGAAATCTCCACAGTTTTGTACTATTCCTCAGTTGTGTTGGTTTTCTTTTCACTGCTGTCCTTAATCTGCAGCTACCAGGTACAACCTACAGCCTAGAATACAGCTTTTTGTCATTCTTTTGCATTCTTGAATCCACCAGTACCACCTGCCCATAGCGACTGTCAGAGCCACGAGTGCACCAATAAGCCTCGAATGGCCCTGACCAGCCTCACCTGGGACCCACACCCTGCCCATGGGCTCAAGCCCCCCCTGAGCACTGCTGTAGGCACAGCCTTATATCCAGCTCCAGCTCCTGGACGGATCCCTCATATATACACCGTAGCTGGTCTGCAGCCCTCACTTTGGCCCTGGTTCCTAGGTGGGCTTGGAGCCATACTGGAGCCTTGTCACCAGACCTGACTCTGGTCCCACCTCCTGACTGGGCTCTCTGGCTGGACCCTGGACCTGGTTCATCACTTTGCCACGTCTGAGGCCAGCTCTGTCTGCTGCATTCAGGCTCTGCATGCCAGCACAGCCTGACCTCAGCTCCCAGCTTGCCTGCCCGGAGGGAGCAGCCCCGCTCCCGCTGCTCCCTGATGGTGACCTCAGGTCCTTCACTGTTGGGTTACAGCAGGCTGATCGCTCAGCCTGGCTCCCTGTGGTGCCTTATTTCTGTCAGTCTGATACTACCTGACAGTCAAAGACATATCTCAAGTTCCAACTGCTGTTTGATGCCTCTGGCCAGCTATATTAGAAAAATAATGTGATATTGACAGGCACGTATTCCTTGTCCTCAGTTCTCCATTATTCTTTCAGTTATCCCAGATGCCACCTCTGCCTTTCCAAGACTTCACAGTACACATGGAAGACATCTTTCATCGCAAAAGTAGTGTACCCGTTGTCCCTGCGCAGCATATAAGGTATGCCACCATCCGCAAAGTGAGCATCCGCTTTCTTGAAAACTACACTTTCCTGAGCACTCTCCAAATAACCCAACTCCTAGGCATTAGAATATTAATAACTGGTTTGAACAGTCATGTTTTGACATCCAGAAGGATTTTCAGTAGGGTGCAAAATCACCTTCTGTTGTCAGTATATTATGATTTTCACAGTTGCGAAGTATTATCTATCTCATGATAACTGCTCTTAAATCTGATGGAAATACCACTGCCTCATTTTAAGGAAAATCACACCTGAAAATACAGCTAATATTCCCTTACACAGTACCAGCCTCCATCATCCTTTTCCCTAAAATTCTTTCTTTTCTATTTTCTGATTTATAAAACTTCCCCATTATTTTGTGGTTCAAGAGCAGACAGAAAATTTCTTTGAAAAACTCATTATTTCCTCTAGTAAAACTGAATTTCGTGCCTTGTCTTATTAAATACCATAAGCTTGACTTGAATTTCAATAGCGAAAAAAATGAGCTACTTGCAAAAATTCCATATGTGATCTTATTTGTTGAAGATAAGCTGATTTATAAAAGCACTATGAAGCAACGCCATAAAAAAAAAGCCTAGGCAAGGCAAGATGTTCTTACAGAATAAGGAATCTTTTAGGTTTTCCAGAGATAAAGGTTCTCTTCCCAGCTCTGCTGCAAACTATTTGCATCACCTTGGACAATTCAGGCAGTCTGGGCCTTAGCTCTATACCTATAAAAAGATGAAAAAACTTATCTGTTTTCTTGGGCTCTTTGATGAGAAAAATCATTAGCCTCAGTACTACAAAGTTAATGCTGCAGGAGTCTTACGAACTTATTTTCACACCAGTGAGTTGATAGTCAAGATTTCCCACAGGAATTGAATTTTGGGATACATTAGGATAGCTCTGAGTAACATCACTGAATGCAAGAAGGTCAAGAGGAAAACCTGAAAGATAAATCTCAATGGAAACAATACCATTTTTGAGATAGAACAATGCCATTTAAAATTGCCATGTAGGGAACACCCCATTTTAAAAGATCTCAACAGGCAGTCATGAAAAGACTATTACACCTGTTAAATCTGCCCTTGGGACTAAAGAAGGACCTTTAATGTGCCCACAAAAAAATATCATCATCATTTCTGCTCACTATCAGCCCTTCTCTATAGCAACATGATATTCTTCACAATTTGCCAAACCACTAGGTGCACAGTGGATGCTGTGATGTACCACTGACACCAGACATGCCTAAACACGCAGAGTGTGTTTTTCAAAAATGACAAATAGCTCCAGCTTGCGCTGACTGCAAGTGCAATTAATCATCCAGATTTCCAATTTTATTTGTGGTCCTGGCATAGCAGTCCTTTCTATTGCTCTATGGCAATGGATACACACACACACACACACACACTCTCAGCACCTTCATTTTTACTCTCAACTTTTTGCAGCAGAGGATTATCTGTTTTTCAACATTATTTACATGCTTTTCCAAGCCTGAAATATTATTTTATCATCCCCAAGAAACAGGGCAATCTTAATCAACTGACACACACATCCTTGTATGAAAAACGTGTTTGTAATAAAAACTTATGTGAATAATTTCAAAATCTTTTCTATTACATTCCCAGGTGTACTTTCCACTTGGGCAGCACATGATCATGATTTTCCAATAAAAACATTATTCTCCAGTTGTGTAATGGGGCCATGGTTATTGCAGTGAAAGCTGCCTATGGAATATATTTTAATGAAGGTTTCTAACTTTACGGAAAGGTGCCCAAAATACGTAAGGGACTTTAAAATAAAATTTTTCAACTAGTGTGTTCCATTTAATGTTTATGACTCTTAATCAGAAGCCAGGTAGGGCAAAACCACCAGCGCCATCCTTTTGCACATCCCTATAATGTGCTCCTCAGGAGGTTCCCTCACTACTCACCGTGTGGTTGGACATGTTTCCTAACTTCTAACTGAAGAGTTACAGCCTCACCTCTATTCTATCATTTTTGGAAGGGTATCACAAACAGCAAAAAATACGCTAGTCTTAACAGCAACATAAGATTAGATAGCATTCACATTCTCATTTTACAGGGGAAAAAAATGAGGCACAGAGATATTAAGGTGAAAATTATAAGTAACAATGAATACTAACTTCAATTGCCCAACCTAAGACACATCAGTATGTGATTTTTTTTTTTCTGGAGAGTAAAGACTCTGATGTTATTTTACATGTTCAAAGAATAATTCCTGTTACCCTTACTTGTAGCTGCAAGAGCATGCTCCAATTGCAAATAAATCCCAGCTATACAAATGAAGAGTCCAGTTAATTGGAAGTATACAAAGAACAGTTGAGAAAATTTTGATTCCACTGCTTTGCCCAACATTACACATGGTCTCTGCAATAGTGACAGAGAAAGAATCTCATTCTATATTAAAACATCACGGGTTTTTTTTATCATGAGCTAATCTTTTTATTTCTCCACTTTCCCTGCCTTATGCACTGCACTTTCCAATTGCTACAATCAGTAAACCCTACAGGGGGCCCTAGAAACAAGAGCCTTCCTCAGTATGGGCTCTAGTTCCTTGTAGACCAGTGTTTATCCCACAGATGATGACATAAGGTAAAAATAGAATATGATAACATAATCAAAAGATTGTAATTCATCATACAAGAAAGGCTGTTTGAGGTTGGAAGGCAACTTTAACTGACTTGGAAATCTTACATTCTTCTAACTTGGGCTTTTATGCAACTCCCTGCATGTTCAAAGAAGAAAACAGCATAAATAGATCAAAAAGAACCATTAAAGGAACCATCTTGATTTGCTTACTGATCTCCACCAGTACAGATCTTCACTGGTACTAAGACAGCAACAGTAACAGACTTCTACCTTCTGTGTGAAGATGCCAATTTGGCCTGGGAGAACAAAGGTAAAAAACAAAGGATATTTATCTGACCATTTTTCCTACAGATCAGAAGCGCAAAGGTCCTGGAGTCCCATATTAATTTCTGATCTGTGAGTAAAAATGTGTTCAAACACTTATAAATCATTCTGACTCTCCCTTCCTAATACATCTCATATCCTATTCTGCTCCTATCCATTCTGATTTCCATCCTAATCCCCTTCTCCATTTCTTCTTACTTAAAGTGAGCATCTTCCTATTTATCTTGTATGTTATATGCAAACAAGAGGAAGAATGAAATCAGTTTTCCTTCTCTCAGTTTTAGCACCCAGCAGTAGTCAGAAGGAATTTTAAGAAAAATTAATCTCACCTCTCGCAGTCTTCTGACAGGTGATGACTGGATGTGTTTGGTCCAGTCAGTGCAGTGTTCAGGGCAAGGAGAGCACACACATTGTGAACAGTACCTCCAATGAATGTAGTTTCTGATTTCTACTGAGCTTGCGCAAGAAGTTTTCAGAAGGTTGACAATTTGATCATACCTCCAAAGATCAGATTTTAATGGAAATTATAAAAGCCTTGTCTTATGCTGTAAAACAAACACTTTTCTTGAATGTTAAGTTTCGATATTTGATCTGAAACCTAGAGGACTTAGATATGCAACCATTTATAAGACTTTCTTCAACACAGGTGAACAGTTGCATACTCAGAAATGCTGAGACTGTTTGAAACAAAGCAGAAGAAGAAGAAGAAATAAAACCTAAAATAGATGTCTGAAGTAAAAAAATTATGGACCATTCCACTCAAATTTGCCAAAATTGTCAAAAATTGTAAAGGTGTTATTATAAAGGAATGTGCTGGGAAATGTTAATTACTGATACCTCTGTCAATAATTCACACAATTATTAATATAATCATGCAAATATTCACACACCCAGACTCCTGAAGAAGAAACAATGTTACGTAAAAGGAACCCAAAGAAAATGGAAGCAATCCTTGCTGATAGCGAAACTTGCTTGGTTTAAACCTTCCCCAGAAAGGCTTACAGTCTGGAAAAGCTTCCAAAATTCCTGACTAAACATCACTGGTGGCAAGAAGTGCTTTATTTTACCTGCATCTGGTGTACTATCAAAAGTGTCTCTGAGGAGCCAAGACCATTTATGTCCTGTACTTCCCAGCTAGATTATTGGAATGCCATTATGGAAGATGATGCAAGCACGTCCCTGGAAAGCATAGCACATCCCCCAGATAGCACAGACTGAAATAAACATTATTCGACGGTCCTCAAGATTGGTGTCTCGTTGCATTTCAAGGTATAGCAACAGATAAAGCACTGTATATCTGTGAAAACAACCACAAAAAGTGCTGCTAATTTTTTTTCTGAAGTGAAGAGGAGGCAACATTCACTGTCTAATGCTATGAAAGAACTAGGCGGTATCAAATAAAATTGCCTTTAAAACAATCAAAAGGTGGTACTCTTCATACAATGCATAGATAATCTGTAATACTTTGCAACAGGATACTACAGATGCTAAAATGTACATAGATCCATGAAACAAAGGGACACATCAATAGAATAAAAACCTATTGGGTCACAAATTACAGAAAAGTCCTTGAATCTCAAACAGATGGAAAATGCAGGAGTATCTTGGAAAAGTATTGCCACATAGTCTTGCCCTGTTCTCCTATTCTTCTCTGGGCATCTGATTTTGGCAGCTTTTGGAGTTAGCATTACAAGATAGATGGACTTTCTGTCTGACTCAATTACAGTCACAATAGCACAGCAGGACACAGAGGAATCCCTGTATTCTCTTGCCTGCAAATTTTCATCACCTGCTCCCTATACCCTATGTACCCTGCGGTACAATGTATGCATCTTGTAGCTGTCAATTCTAGAAAGTTTTGATACTAGGATCATGATCACAGAATTGGGAAAGTTGGCAACTCCTTCCCCCCAGGAAACTGTCCATTTCTCTATGTCCTTATGATGCAAAACCCTGTGGGAAAAAGAATACAAAAGACCTTTCTCTTCCACTCAAGTGAAGTGGTCTAAAAAGGCCACATAGGAAACTCCAAGCTGGAAAAGAAACAGGCAAAGAACAGGAAGGCAGGCAGAGATAAATGGTGAGGGAGGCAGAATGGGAGAATAAACAAAATCAAAGGACATAATAAAATATAATGCAGAGTCAACAGAAGTAAAGAACAAGTGCTTGGGGGAAACAGTTTTTTCAACTGTGAATGTTCCCTCACACGAAACACCACCACAATCCTGAAAAACATTTTGTCTTCCTCAAAAAATTATTCCACTATGGCTGTTTTTGCAGCTGGTCAGTATCAATGTTATTCATACATAGATCATCTCTCTCTTCTTTTCACTGCATTAAGTGAATGCAAGGGCACAAAAGAAAGATAATGTCTTCCTGATTTTAAAAGCTTTTTCTCAAATAAATACTGTATTGGATGTGTATAATTAGCTTCATGTTGCCAACAGAAAAATAAATACCTGGCTGTAACCAGATACTGCCTTTGAATCTCTGCTCAAAGGTATTCCTCAAAGACAAATTAATACCAAAAATCCTGGTGAAAAATCCTGGAAGATAAACTGAGCACCATGGAGTATCAGAACAATTTTTATTGGCGTTTTATTCTTGGAACAAAACAAAACAAGATCTGCATTAGTTAAGTATATTTGGTTAAGAACATTAGTAGTTTCCTTGTATATATTATATTAATTCTCTTGAGTATTTTCTGTATTGTTTGCACTATTGCAGCTTATGCAGGACAAGATAATGTATGATGACAGCCACTAGAAGACAGTTTGAACTCTTTGGCTGAGTTATTGCAAAATTCAAAGCTAAACTTGGGTAAAGGTAATGCTTTTATAAGAGAGAAATACTGCTAAAGTCTATAGTTGTGGTGTTAATACATCTATAAACTATTTGTTTTTACAGTATCTTAAAATGTTATACATTAACTGTTCATGACTATTGCTGATATTCTTAATGTGGTGCTCCAATTAAATGCTTCTTATCCAGCTTAAAATAGGCTAAGAGCTCCTGTGGTGGGATCTTCAAACAGCTGAAAAAGCTCACTCCAGTTATACACGCACTTAACTCTACCATGCCCTTGAACATGGCAGGCCATTTATCAACATGTACAAAAATTTATTTCTGTTCTGGCCAAGAAGGGAGATTATCCGGATTACCAGCAATGGTTTTCCTGTTCACCAAATACTGTAACTTTTCTAAGCAGAAAAAAATTAATTAAAAGACTGTATCCAACTGAAAAACTGCTGCAATAGCCACTGAGTAAAAAGTTCACAAAGATTTATTTGTGTTAGAGAACTGAAAAGGTCTGTGATACTTACAATTTAATTCTACTTATAATGTCATGTGTTACTTATACACATACTTACTTACTTTCATTTCTTTTCATGATTCCTTTTTTTTGTTCATTGCTTTTTACAGATTTAAAGTTTAACTACTAACTGGAAAACATATGCATTTGTAGTATATAGGAATTATTATAATACCCAGAAACCATTACAGCATGTACAGTCCCTTTCTCATATTGTTCAGAAAGAAAACAAAGAAAAGAGAAATAGTTTTTAAGAAACTAACATGAAGAAAAAAAAATAAGTTAATGTCTCCATTAAATCCGAGTCAGGACTAAAATCCGTAACATTCACTCCAATAGGAATGAAACTGTGATCACAGGAGGATTTGCAATAAAAGGTACCTGAAAAAAAAGTACTTTCATATAGTTAACTTTCACTACTTGAAACATTGTAAAAAAATTCTGTGGAGAGATAAAATCTCCTAAGACAAAACTGTAAATTTGTTCTTGGAAAAAAGGATACAAAAAATATTTTCATGATTTGGCACAACTGATAGCTATTTAAAAACAGTTTCTCACTGGAAAAAAGGTCTTACTGGTTTTTGTCGTATTTTTTTTGTACCTTTAAGAACAAACAGTATAAATAATATGCCACGTAACAATGCAATAGAATTTACATTCTGTATTTAAATTTTAATGTACTATGTCTTTCATATAACTTAAATAGTATTATTTATTACAAATCTCATGGCTATGAAGTGCAGTTCAGGCCTCTTGTGCATCATTTTTTAACAGAAACAGACATTCATAATGCCGCTTTAGTAATAACACAAAAGTGAACATTGTCCAACAGTTCCATACTGTCGCTTACACAGTTTTGCTGTATAGAAAGCAGAAGCATCATATGCACTGCTGCTTTTGAAAGCGTTTTACCATTCAAATTAACTGAAAAATAATTTCAGGGCTCTTATGAGAGCTTCACAATAATGTAAGCCAGCTCATTGTGTTGCTTTACTTCTCATTCAAGCTACTGTGGGTTTTTTTTCCAGTTTTAACAGTATCAGCTATGTTAGCTGGTCAAAGCAAATAAAATAACAGAAAAACACAGTAACAGCTGAAAGAAAGTAAAACAGAGCTGGAATATTTCTGTGAGTAAGGATAGGTAGAGCAGCCCCTAGGAAGGTTTCTGAGATTTCTCCCCACCTTGAATGCATTACTGGATTCATGTGAATGAATGACTGATGATGCTTCCCCCTCACTCCCTTACATGCTCACAACTCATTAGAACTGTGAAACCAGTTCAGCCATCTATCTTAAATCTCAACAGCTGGACTCCTGAAACTATTTTCAGAGTAGCTGATTTTCTCACCTACTGGGTATTCACTTGTCACTTGTGTGAAAGGATATCAACCTGACTGATGCAGCCCTGTCTACAGAACTGCACCTTTGTGACTCATTTTGTACACTTGGATGGTTCTACTATAATGGCACGTGGCTCAGATTTTCCAGTATGTTCAGTACATCTGTGGTCACATCAGGAATGTATGTCATAAGAGTTTCTCCACACTGGTAACATGCACTCAGTTTGCAAAGCCTGTGGAGGAAAAATCTAGACAAAGAGACAAATATCAGCAGTGACACATGAACACGTATATGTCCACTAGATAATCCCAATTCTAACTAATAAACATTTTTCAGGAAAGCTGGTAATTGCCCCAGGATAAATGCTCTAGATTCTAACTAGAAGATAAGTCAAGCACACATTCTCCAACAGAGCTTGGAAAGGCATGTGAGGTTCAAAGATTTTTTTGAAAAAAAAAAAATAAAAAAATTAAAAGTTTAGCTATCTAGATTTGGTGGGACTTTTGAACACTACAGCCAGCTATAATTTGTCAAAATTTAATAGGCATATTTATATTGTACCTTGTATTCAGTCTGTGTAGCACACATGCATGAAACCTGGTTCTCTAACACCCTATTGCTTTTTCAGAATTATACCTCATTCTGTGCCCAGTATGAGCATGCTCAATTAATATGCTAGTGACTCATTGCTCATTGCTAGTTACTCTCATTGTTCAATGTACAACCCCTTACCATACTTACGTATTTATGCTACAGCCTCTTACCGTGTTATTTGAACTTGCCATGAAGACAGAATTATTGTATTCCTAATTCCTATGATGTTCATCACTATGATACCAAAGGCATCAACACACATATGGTTACAATGTCCCTGTGAGCTAAAAGGACAGTTTTATTCCCATTTTACAAAGGGAAGGTGAGGCATGGAAAAAAATATGCATTTTTATAATTACTTGCTTATGGTTCCCATTTGGAGAGATCCATTAGACCTAATTTTTCTGCATATTTAGCATATATTTATGTCATACAGTTAAAAAACAGTTCCCAGTGGCTTTCACTACAGCAACTTGCCCAAAATCCCATAGAAACCCTACAAAAGACTTGTGGATAGTATCCAGTTTTCCTGGAAAGCATTCAACTGCCTTCAACAAGACACAATCCATCTTTGTGTATTTCCCCACCTCAGCCATGACAAATGTTCCCACAGGTGAATGTAGGTATAGACAACAGCCTCCTTTACTTCATGACCCCTCAAAACATGCCTTAACAGATCAAGAGAATCCAACTGCTAAAAAGACTTGGTCCAGTAATTTAAGGCTATATTATTATGCATACTCAGAAAGTGCAAGGAGATAACGCAGGATATACAAACAATCTTAACTGTAGCATTACCTAACATTCAAAGATATACTGTTCAACCTCCTGATCTTTTAAAGTAGTTTTGAGTGTGTAACTTCTTAGGTTTTTTAAACAAAATGAAAAAAAATTTTCACCATATCACTTCCTGTTTATTGTCACCCAGAACTCATTAACAAAGATAGAACGCACAGATGGACCATATGAGCCTCTGTCACTTAGGCTCATGCGATGATGCCTATCAACAGCAAAGCCTCAGATGCCAGCAAGAGAACTCCAGCAATGGGGTCAATGAGAAAAAAGTCAGGCTTGCTGCTCAGCGTGCCTAGATGGCCAAGAAGGCCAACGGCATCCTGGCCTGTATCAGAAATAGTGTGGCCAGCAGGAGCAGGGAGGTGATCACCCCCCTGTACTCGGCGCTGGTGAGGCCGCACCTCGAGTCCTGTGTTCAGTTTTGGGCCCCTCACTACAGGGAAGACACTGAGGTGCTGGAGCGTGTCCAGAGAAGGGCAATGAAGCTGGTGAGGGGCCTGGACCACAAGTCTTATGAGGGAACTGGGGTTATTTAGTCTGGAGGAAAGGAGGCTGAGGGGAAACCTTATCGCTCTCTACAACTACCTGAAAGGAGGTTGTAGCGAGGTGGGGGTCAGTCTCTTCTCCCAATTAACAAGTGACAGGACAAGAGGGAACAGCCTCAAGTTGCGCCAGGTGAGGTTTAGATTGGATATTAGGAAAAATTTCTTCACTGAAAGGGTTGTCAAGCATTGGAACAGGCTGGCCAGGGAAGTGGTTGAGTCACCATCCCTGGAGGTATTTACAAGATGTGTAGATGTGGTGCCTAGGGACATGGTTTAGTGGTGGACTTGGCAGTGTTAGGTTAACAGTTGGAGCGGATGATCTTAAGGATCTCTTCCAACCTAAATGATTCTATGAGTGGATGTAAACAAACCACAATTTTTGAAAAGTTTACCTCTCAATCAGTTCTGGGCTCATTTTTACAGCAAGGAAAAAGGAGATACACTTGAAATTTGGCCTGTGTATCAGGTTCCCACTCCAAGTAACAATACTGTATTTACTAGAGCTTAGCAAAGAAAAAATCAGCAGAACAGTTTTAAAGGGCACATTACTTTTTGCCTACCTTCTTTCCTTGAAACAGCTCAGAATTTTTGATGCAAAACAAAAAAGCCTCAAATCAATCCAAGTCTGAAAAAAATTCAGCCTAAACAATTAAAGCACAGTGCATTGGGTCTGGCTGAGATGGAGTTAATACTCCCCATAGCAGCCCTCATAGCACTGTGCTCTGCATCAGTAGCTAGAAAGGTATTGATAACACACCAGTGTTTTGGCTACTGCTGAGCAATGCTGGCACAGCATCAAGGCTGTCTCTCCAACATTTTTGCCCCCCCTCAATGGCAGGCTGGGGCAGGGCAAGATCTTGGGAGGGGACATAACCAGGACAGCTGACCTAAACCAACCAAACAGATATTCCATACCATATGACGTCAGCTCAGATATAAAAGCTAAGCCAAGAAGCGGCTAGACATCGCCTGCTGATGGGAAGTAGAGAATAACATCATTTGTTTTTTCTTTGCTTTCGTGCGCACAACCTTTGCTATCACTTTATTAAACTGTCCTTATCTTGACCCACGAGCCTTTTGTTATATTTTCTCCCCCCCCGTCCAGCTGAGGAGGGGGAGTGATAGAGCGCCTTTGGTGGGCACCTGGCATCCAACCAGGGTCAACCCACCACACACAGCAAAACTATAACCAACTGACAACCAGACTATCACAGTAATGTGAAGGAACATAACAGAACCAGAAATAATAATTTCACCCCAGAGCTCTTCCTACACAATAAAAAATACATCATTAAATAGGAACTCACAAACACAGTGTAACAGTTAAGAATGGAAACATACACTGCTTTCCTTTTTCTTGGTGTGGTGAGAAGCATAGCCTTGTAGTGGTGTCATTTTCAGTTTCATTTTGGAATTGAGAGCACTTCAGGAATTCTGGCCAAGAAGCATTTACCATACCCAGCACTGGTTCACAGCCTTCTTTTGCTGCCTCACAAAATGTCCTGCAGGGCAAGAGGCCTCGACTGGAGAAAAGAGACAAAGAACAAAAATACAAAGGACCATTAGTCTACTAGATTGTGAAAAAATTTTAAAAAGAGAAAAAAGTAATAATGAACACTTTTGAAGAATTTTACATTCTACAGAGCTAAACCAAAAAGGTGCAAAATCTTCATTATTCATTGAAGGTGTCATCAGCTCTGGCTTTTGGGCTAAATTTAAGCCCAAATCAAGCTCAGAACAGTTTGTAAGTTTAAGTCTGTGCAAGATGAAGCTGAGATTTCATCAACAGTTGAACCAATATAATGGTGTAGTGACACCACACAGGAGAAAGATTGCTTCTTCATCCTCTCCTTCTTCCCCACAATTGTGCATACCTACTCCTCTAAGACTTCGGCAAACACTTTCATGAACTTATAAAAAAGTCATTAACTTTGAAAAAAAAGTTTTCATGTTTTTGACTGGGTAAGTCTTCTGACAACTTAAGTGTGCTGAATCTGCTCATGGAGAAAACCAACAACCACCAGACATAACTTGTAGGAACCCACAGTGGAGAGGACTATATCACCCCCTTTTAGCATTTATGAGCTCTTACACTATTTCCCCTGAGCAGTCAAAACATACTGAGTGTCAGATCAAATGCAATAAATACCAACATGAATTGAATTGTATTTAAGAAAAGCACTATAAATTAGCAATTTTAAAAGTATAACATGTTCAGATGCAGCATACTTGTCCATTTCTTATTCTGAGATATATACCTGCATATGTATTTTTAATTTATTCTTCTTTTACATGTACATAGGAAAACCAATTAAAATAGATAGCTATGAACTGTCTCCAGGTCTACATAATTAGAGTCAACAAAGTCAAGCAAAAAATCTAGAAAATCTATTAACATATTTACTGTAGATCTGGAAAAGGATAAAAAAAGTAAAGTTATAAGATTACAGGTAACACAATGCTAGCCAAGTTAGTCAAGATTTGAAAAGACAAGAAATTTCAAAGAAGCCTCAGCCATGTTAGTTGATATGCGGCAGCTGTAATTCAGGATAGGCAGCGTAATGCACAAAAGGAAGGAATAACTAAACGTCCACACATACAGTTCTCTGCTTTACTGCCAGCTTCCACTAACCTTTTATCTCTAAACCATTTTGGTGGAGCAGAGGAAAAGCTCTAGCACAGTCAACATTAGTCTTAGCTATAAAGAACTGCTCAATGCCTTTCCCAGCAAGGATCGGCACGATCTGTGAGAGCACTTCATTACCTGACAGAGCTGTCAAACAGACTGACATAAGCTATCACTGGAGCATAATGGAGGAAAGCCTCTCAGTAAGCAAGTGCAATTGCATCTGAAAGTCCACACACACAAGTAATACAGCCCAAACGAGACACACTGCCTGCCTTTACAAATACTTCTCTCATCCATATGACTGGTAAGTCAAAAAGACCCAGCTCTTCTTGCTGGAAAGCAGAAGCACTAACACAGATAGATGGTGGCATCTGCTAACGCCAACCTGTTCACACTGAATAAATATCAAAACTCCAATTTGACAGCATGATAGCCTTCCATAACCTCTAGAGCTAGAGCATGTGTCATAACCATCAAAAATTAGGAAGAGAGGCCTGGATACACACTAGGAAAGACAAGACATCTGAGTAGTCTTTGCCAGAAGACTATGTCAGTCTTCTGGATGAGGTAACAGAAAGAAGACATATAAATAGCAAAAAATTTCTCATATAAGTCTAATGCCCCATCACTACATTTTCTCAATGTGTGGATTCCTTCCTCAAATTTACTGTAGTGCTTATAGCATTTCTTAAAATACTATAAAAATTTACCAGCAGCAGACTGGGAAGCTAATGTACATTCATAATTTATGAATCAACGACCAAAAAGCAGAAGTTGCATACACGTTCTAAGCAGGAAAGATCTCACTCACATTTAAAACAGTTCAAGTTTTCTCAGGCATAATTAAAATCAGGGCACTTATTCCTAAGAATATAATGAAAAAATGTAACTCTGACTCAGACTTGCAAGTAAAATGTTCTTTTTTTGAAAGCATTATTATGCATTGCTGGCTTTGCTTTATTACAAAATATGACATAAATCATAATTTTTTACTTTGCTTGAAATCAATGTTTTGTCATTCAGGAAAAAAGAATTACAAATTTCTAAAATAGCCAATGTTTAAAATATGTTTAGCATGTTAATTTACTGTATATTTATTATATTCTTAATGATACCTCTGACTTTATAATATAATATTTTATTCTACACTATATATATACATGTATTTTAAACAGTGAACACCAGGACTGGGAAGGCATGCCTTGTTTTTTATTCATTTTCTTATCTAATTTAGAAATACAGTTCTGAATGTCCACTGTCATCACTGTCTGTAACTTCAGGGTCATCTGCTGAGATTATCAACAGCACTGTAAATAGAGATAATCAGAGAGTTACTTGTACCTAAACAATTATATCCTTCATCATAATCGTGAGCTGCCACCACCATTACCATACATGATTTTCTTATCACGACCATTAAATTCCAGAAAGATTCCACAGAGGAAGTGATGTAATTGAAGTGAATTTCAGCTAAACAAACATTACATTGACCTGGAAGGTGACTTAATACAATATTTTGAAAGGAAACAAAACTGCTTAAAGTGGAAAATGTCAACCAGCTCTCAATGGAAGGAACAAGTACAGAGACCTAGAAATACATGTAATTGTTAAGTATGGCTCTCTTACAGAAACAGCTAACACATTCAGAAATGCCTCAGAGAACTTCACCCATACAAGTCCATGGGACCCACGAGGCTGCATCTAAGGGTGCTGAGCAAACTGTCCTGTGCTCTTGCAAGGCCTATCTCTGTCATCTCTGAAAGGTCATGGACATCAGGGGAGGTTGCTCACAATTAGAAAAAGGGAAATGTTGCACCCATCTTCAAAAAAAGGTCAAGATGGGTAACTTCAAGCTGGTCAGCCTGATTTCGTCCTAAGGAAAATCACAGAGCAAGTCCACCTTGAACACATTTCTGGGCACAGGAAGATAATGATCAGGAACAGTCAGCACAGATTTATCAAGGGCAAATCATGGCTGACCAGCCTGCTTGCCTGTTACAATAAAAAACTACATACATAGTACTGGGACCTGTCTTGTTTGATATCTTTATCAAGGACGTGGAAAAGGTGACCAAGCGTGCTCTTGTCAAGTTTGCAGATGACACCAAACTGTGGGAGGCAATCAATGTACTTGATGGTAGAGCTGCCATTCAGAGGGACCTAGACAGGCTGGAAGAATGGGTCAAGAGGAATTTTATGAAATTTAATAAGGATTAGTGCTGCACTTTGGAAGAAAGAACCCACCGTAATGATACAGGCTAGATACTGACTGATTGCAGAGCAACTCTGCTGAAAACAACCTGGGGGTCTTGCTGGACAGCAAGCTGGGTATAAGCCAGCAGTGTGTCCTGGCAGCAAAGCAGGCCAGCAGTATCCTGGCCTGTATCACAGGAGCACACAGTCAGCGTATAATGGGAAAGGATTGTTCCCCTCTGCTCAGCACTTTCTAGACTGCATGTAAATATTGTGTCCAGTTTTGGCTGCTCCAATAGAAAAAAGACACTGATAAACAGCAGTAAATCCAGGGGAGGGCCACTAAGCTGACCAAAGGCCGGAAAACTCACCTTCGGGACAGGCTGAGGGAACTGGGCTCCTTCAGCCAGAGTAAGAGACAGCCTGGGAGTAACATCAACCACTACATGCTTCAAGACCCATGGGGACGTTATGGAGTCTAGCTATTCACAGTGGTGTATGGTGGGAGGATGAGAGACAACTGGCATAAGCTGAAACAAGAGGATATCTGACAGGATATAAAGAACTTTTTCAGCATGAAATTAGTCAGGGAGTGAAACAGGTTATCCAGAGAGGTTGTGTGGTCTCCATCTTTGCACGTTGTCGTGGTTTAACCCCAGCCAGCACCTAAGTACCATGCAGCCACTTGCTTGCTCCTCCCCACTCCCAGCGGGACGGTGAGGAGAATTGGAAAAAACAGTAAAACTTGTGGGTTGAGACAAGAATGGTTTAATAACCTAAACTAAAATATAATAGGAAGGAGGCTGTGACCCTGCGGGAAGCCTGTGCTGGAGCAGGCTCCTGGCAGGACCTGTGGCCCCGTGGAGAGAGGAGCCCACGCTGGAGCAGGTTTGCTGGCAGGACTTGTGACCCCATGTGGGACCGATGCTGGAGCAGTCTGTGCCTGAAGGACCGCAGCCTGTGGAAGGGACCCACACTGGAGCAGTTCATGAAGAACTGCAGCCCATGGGAAGGACCCACGCTGGAGAAGTTCATGGAGGACTGTCTCCCATGGGAGGGACCCCACACTGGAGCAGGGGAAGAGTGTGAGGAGTCCTGTCCCTGAGGAGGAAGGAGCGGCAGAGTCAACATGTGATGAACTGGCCCCAGCCCCCATTCCCCATCCCCCTGTGCTGCTGGGGGCGAGAAGGTAGAGAAAATTCGGGAGTGGAGCTGAGCCCAGGAAGAAGGGAGGGGTGGGGGAAGGTGTTTTAAGATTTGGTTTTATTTTCTCATTACCCTACTCTGGTTTGATTGGTAATAAATTAATTTTCCCTAAGTCAAGTCTGGGTTTTTTCCCTGACTGTAACTGGTGAATGATCTCTCCCTGTCCTTATCTCGACCCACAAGCCTTTCATTATATTCTCTCTCCCCTGTCCAGCTGAAGAGGGGAGTGATAGAATAGCTTTGGTGGGCACCTGGTGTCCAGCCAGCATCAACCCACCACAGATATATGCACAGCACAACAATAATTTAGAAATTACTAGGCTTCTAAAAGACAACTGCATAGTGATTAAATAAGTCAAGCAGAATTTGCAGTCTCTAGAGAAGCTCTGACAAACCAGAAAACGTAGGATTATCCAGCAATTACTGCAATATTTGGCCCAGTGTCAATGTTCAGTCATGTGTGCTCCATAAATCAAATATTTCTGGCTAATGGTCAAGTTTAGTATGGACATATCGCTTAATGTACTGAAGGATGAAAAGATGATTAAAAAGCTCCATCTTGATTAGTCTTATTTACAGCTACTTAGAGACCAATCATGTTAAAAATAAACTGGCAGTTCTATGGCAATCTTACCATGATTTATTTGGTGCCAGTGGCAGGCCCAGAAGCACGTTATAACATATTAGGGTGCAATTCTGCTCTTCAGGATATTCATGGAAAAACTCTTGCTGAAGATGGAATTTGATGAAAGAATAGATATGTGACATATTTCTAACTCTGTGGTTGGTTTCCCCACACTTAATAGTTCATACTTAGTTATTTCAGCCGCATAGAAATATCAATGTTAAGAATTGTACAGCACCAAAATAAACAAAAATGTTCTTTATTAAAAAGTATATTAAAGGTAAAGATAATAAATAAGGGGTTTCAATTTGCATAAGGTATCTTCAGAGAAGCTATGTATCAAAAGAGTTTTATACCAGATATTAATTGAAGATATACACAATACAGTATATGCTCTAAAACTGTTATGTTAACTGATTTTAAGCTTCCAAAGAGGCTACACACTGCCTGAGAGCAGATGATCTGACTTCTTCTTCATGCCAATCACCTACAGTTCATTCAAATTGGAATTCAAATTGCCTGATTATAATCCTACATGGATCTAGTCCTTATCACTCACTTAAAGACATTTTACGTTTTTAGACTAATTCTTTTCAGAAATTACTCCTTCTGTAATACTGACTTCTCTTCTTTGCAATCACATTACCATGCACAGGGCTCATCACTAGACTCTGTAAGTCACTTAAGTGGTTGCTTTGAGTATTAGAAATTGTCAAAGAAGTACGCTACAAGAAACAGTAAGGAGAGGGAAGATCCTTTAGGCAACTATTTTCCTCTTGCTGCAGAACTGAATAGATTTTCTAACAAACAATTGTTCAAGGGAGCTCAAAGGTCTGGCTCTCAAATTCAGCAGCCACTGAGGGCATGGCTCTTGATATGTCTTTTCTGGAAGCAGCAGCAGCCTATGCAGCTCTTGTTCCCAAATGTGTATATCTGTTTCCGTGCTGCTTTCAGTTTTGCAATAATAGCTGTTTGTAGGCTGTACAGTAAACCAGGTCAAGTAACTGATTCAGCTGAAAAGTAATGTGACAAAAAAAAAAAAGAAAGTATTCTTTTTTCTCATCTGATAACTGAATTGACCCCTCCAAAGAGATACAGGCAAAGCAAGAATAAGTTGTCAGGAGACAGAGAGGTAGAAATTGCTAAAGCTGACAAAAGCATTAAATAAAATATACAACTAACCATCCTGCAGGGACTCTCCATGCAACCTGGTAATTCTACAATGTAGCTAGTGCTCATTATTTTCTGTGGCATTTCTTTGTGTCTTCACATTAGTATCTCCACCGGTGAAAGCACTGCCACAGCCATGATTCATTACTGCAATTTTACAGATTGAAACAACACAGGGTAAATGACTTGCTAAAGGTTATAAACGAAGTTGGTATGCCAGAGCTGAAAATACAGCACACAATCACTCTTAGAACACACAACTGTTGACTGCACCTGTTCTGGCTAAAGGTCACATTTGCGGTTCAGTAGACAACCTGACTGAAGGCAGACTGATGAACATTTTTGGCTACTGGTGGTTTTCATTACTGTTCCTTCCCCAACTCCATCCTTTCAGTTGTTCCAGGATAACTTTCTATGGCCACACAGCTAGCTGTATTCGGGTATTGAGCTGAGTTAATAACAACTGTAGGGTATCTTCCTAGATTATTTTATCAGCCAAATCTGTTTAAGGGAAATTTTAAACTGGCATGACTACCAGAGGAAATATTAATCATACTACAGCCTTGCTATAGAGCACTGTGGGGTAATCCGCTGTATCATGCATAGGCACACAGGCTAAGAATGATGATAGATCTAAGGTCTGAGGCAGAATAAAGGAACTGGTAATACAATTGTGAGAGACTGTTGGGGCGGGAGGAGGCGGGGTGGCGACAAACTGAAAAACCCAGGAAACAGGCAAAAATTATGGGAAGAAGAAAACTGAGATTATCCTTTGTCTTTCTACAGTCCTGAAATCAAACAAGTTGAAGTGACAACCTGATACAGCAGCCATTGTCAGTTCTAATCGTCATTAATACTTTTCAGGATTTTCTAACAATAAAGACTTCCACAAAATATAAACGTCACAGAAGGAAGTTTCTATGGTAAACACCCACACCCACCATTACAGTTTTTACAGTGATAGTTCTTGTGAAATCTTTCTCTTTACCCTCTCACAGGACTCCAACACACAGAGCAGCATATTCAGAGTCACGGAATAGAGCTATATGAGGCAAGCTCATAAAAATCTCAGTATTGCTTTCTGATTCGTGGATTTGTTAAATAAGTGGGCTGTTTAAGGCTTCAATTTCACATAATCAGGAAAACAATGTATTTTTGTCTTTCATTGTTCAGTTTTCATCTTTATCTTGCAAGTTATTTGGAAAGATTGCATTTTCTTTCCTATTTTATCTCCAGAGATGGGTTTAAATCTGAAATTTGCTTCTTTACATGGTAATAAAATCTGTAAAGAAAGTAAGATTATTTTAGATTTTTGTGGCTATTTCACTTGACAAAATTACACTGAATCCATGTAGCAACATTTAGGGAAGATGTCTCAACTCCATGCAACGCTTTGTACTACTGAATGCAGAGCTAGCTGCAGGTATGTTTCTGACTTCCCACCTTGTTTTTAGCTCAAATGCATGTACTGTTTTCTTGAAGCAGGTTCCTGCGTATAAGTACAGAGATGCATAATTAACCTGTAAAAGGACTACATAGGACCCACAATTTGAGAAACACCTAACATCTTAAAGGAGAAAAAAAGGCCTCAGAGGTGATCCTGGCAAAAGGCAGAAGCAGCTCAGTTCCCCCAAGGTGGGAGACTGAAGAATGGCTCCAGCTGTTTACACAAGATTAAGGCCTACTATTAATTGGCTGAACTGCTGGTAGATGCCCACTCATCTGCCCTGCAGGGACTGATGACAAGGATTTATAGCTAGTGCAGAAAGCCACTTCTCGCTCATAGACTCATGAACATTTGATCTGCTGTCATGAGGTTGGCAATTACAGATGAGCCACAAGAGGAATGCCCTTTCCAAGAGATTGAAAAAAGCCTGGTTTATACAATGAGAATGAAAAAGATAGATACACTGAATGGATTGCCTGCAGCATGGAAGAGTATGCAATCTGTTTATAGGCTACGAGAACATGAAAGTCTCAGAACCAAATAAGATGAACAAATGGGACTGGAATCTGTTCTGTGGGTCCATACAGATGCCTTATATTTTTTCCTCTAAAAATTACAGGCCCAATTAACTATTTCTTAATAGTTGCCATATCTGGTGGCAACAGAAAAGAGACAGCTAAAGAATTACATTTGCAAAAGTCTTAGAATAGATCACCGATATCCAAGAGTATCATAATTAACAAAGAGCTCACACAGAACTCTGAAGGTTGTTCAGACAGAGGAAGGAAATATAAATTCCTGATTCCAATTAAAGTGGAACTGGGAACAAATCCAAAGATACCATTAGATTACAAAGACTCCTCTTATCCATACAGAAATGAATAAAGGTGGCAGCAGATGCTGCTGAATTTCACATCTTCTACATCAGGTGCTCTTGAATTTAACATCTCTTTCAGGCGTAGTAACACTCTTTGGAAAATGTGGCCAAACTCAGCTGATATCCGTAAGGATGGACACATAGAGTCTCTACAATGCAGGTTAGAATTTTTAGTCAGTGTAATCATTTATTTTGTAGACAAAATCCAGATGAATTATTTTGACCAAAATAAGGATTCGTTTCGTCTGGAAACAGCAACAAACAGAAATTCAGAAATCCACTCTGACCCTTCAGCGACTTTCTGGATATGACAGCACCATATGTGAAAGCTGAGCTTATAATACCATAACAATCAAAACTACCTAACATATACTCTGTACAGCAGAAGCACTTTCTCTGTTCTGCCATACTTAGCAAAGTGCTACATAAATTTTGCCATATACCATTGAAATTATTACCACAAAAAAAGCTAGTTAAATGATTTAATGTGTCAACTGCCCTGACTCAAGCAGCCAGCCCTTCCAGATTTCTCTTACTGATCCCATCACTTGATTCAAACATGACAGTGAAAATGGTAGAGATGTAGTAAATGAATTTATTAGAGCTACAGTTCAGCCAGAAATCAGTTAAATATTAAGAATATTGCTACAATTATGAGCTATTTTTACAATCTTGTACCATCTGCCAAAACTTCTAAACAAAGTCAAATTTCTGAAAATTCTCACCTGATATTTATCATGCAAATGCTGAACACACTGTTGATTTAGTTTACTCTACAGAAATGTCTCTTGCAAAAAAGAAGTTCCTACTATGCCTAAGAATCCAGGTTACAAGATCTTTTGATGTTGGCAAACAAAATTCAGACTTGGCAAAGACAAGCTGTCACAGTGAAATGGAAGTCCTCTGAATCACACAACGCTATTTCAACCACAGCATTGCTACAGAAATTCTGGAATAACAGTGAGTAAATCATACACTGCACAGCTGCTCTAACTATTTGTATGACCAGGATAATAAGGCACCCAAAACAACATTGTGCCTAAAGGACAGCCTCCCATCTCCAAAGATCACTGTGATAGGTACCCTTAATTTCACGTAGCTTTCCAGAACTCATGCTTCCCTGTGCACTTCAGAGCACTGTTGAAAGGAAGACCTCAAGAATTGGTCTAAGTTAAAACTTTTTGAGCTGCATCTTGTCAGGAATCCTAAAGAATCACAGACACACCTATCCGTCATTTACACTCTAGACTTTTCTGTTGAGTAGAAATTCATTGTAATCCCTTATCGTGCTGCTTCCTCACATTAAAGTTGTTTCACAAACACTTCAAGCTGGCAGGAGCAGATGTCATCAAAAGAAAGAAGCTGTCCTACCCCTCCTCAGCCTGGCTTCTGAACCTCCTCCCACTTCTCTTCCTTCCCTCTTTGTGCCAGCATGACACTTTATGCTGTTACACAATGAACCAGACCAGCCACTCCCAATTTAATTCAGATCAGTTTCCTGATCCAATATGTCATGGAGCTGAACAAATACTCCCACCAGGACATGGAAAGGGCACTGTTGAGCTGCGGAATAACAAGCAGGGAAGTAGGATAAGAGTGATTCTTCCAGCAGCACTACCAAATTATATCAGCTTAAAACAGTGGTCTGGAACATGTTCTCCAGAGAGGTTGTGGAACCTCCATCCTCACAGATACTCAAAACTCAATTGGAAATGGCCCTGAGCAATCTCATCCATCTTTAAAGTTGGCCCTGAACTAAGCAAGGGGGTGGACTAGAAGAGCTCCAGAGGTCCCTTCCCACCTGCGTGATCCTGTGATTCTAATCTGCCTGTCCTGCTCAGCCTGTGAGTCGTGACCCTGGTGATAACCACTACAGTCTCCAGCAGGGTGACAATAACTCCTCACAGGAGACACAAACTTATGAAAGGTCAGTATGCCTCACTAACTGAACTCTCATTAACTGCAGATGGTTTAAAAGTTATTTGTTAATAAGCTGGGCACTAAAAGAGGCTAAACGTGAGCTGAAGAGCATACGAATTCTTGAAGGATCCTTTAACCACTGTTCAATCCAAAACTCTTTTGTGTATTAACTTAGACACAAGATGGTGTAGTCATATCTACTAGAGGAGTTTTGCTGTTAAGACAAAATGTTCCCTCATCTATATGTTTCTGGTTTTGAGGCCAGGTGCACAAGTCTGATAGGAAACTATCAGTGTTAATACTCCTGCAATGTTTGTGAAAATGCAAGGTTTTACTGAAAGATCCTGTCCTACAATTATTGCAAATTATTAAATGAAATAAATCTCATTTTGTAAAAACAAAGTATGTTGTTCTAGCAGATATATTAAATTGCCAAACAAACATTAACAAAAAGCCATGTTCATTTTATGATTTCTTGTAAACAATTATTTCAACTACTTAAAATGATCAGTATTTATTTATAAGTAATAATATATTGCATGTGTAGGAGAATGACCTGCGATCCCTAGTTAACATACCAACTTAGAGACCAGAAACCACAGCTTACAATAGATAATACAACCAACCAATCATTATGACAACAGGGCTGGAGGCAATCAATCAGTAAAATACGCATTCATAAAATAACCAGTCCTCCTGATTTTCTTTTCTGCCTCCTTCCCTTCTCTTAATTCCTCTGAGCAGCATTGTGAAATATGTTTTCAAAGGGACATTCCCATGCCCAGATTGTTCTCTAAAATGTTTCTCTGCTTGATAACCTTTTAACTCTGGTCTATCCATAATTCCCCCCCAACACGCACACTTTGAAAAGAGATTCTTTTGTGCTTTGGAAAAGTTTTCGTGGTCAGTACATCAGATCAGTGGAGAGGGTGAAATACGGCATGCAAGTTTGATGCTGCCTGCTGTGGCCAACCCTGGCTTCACACCCACTGGACCACAGATAACATTCTGTCCAATGTAGGATGCCATTGCCTATATCTCTATGTTACTTTTCTAGCTTTCGATTTTTTAATTAATTTCTTAAGCAATCCCTTCCTTCTGTACATTGACTTCTTTACAAATTATACATACCAGCAATTGTAAACAGTCTCTATTTGTGGGCAGGGAAAGGATAGTTCTCTGAATGGGGCAAAAACATTCTCTCCAGCATCTAATTTCTCTGTCCTGCTTTCCCTATATTTTGTCCCTGGTTTGTCCTTCCCCTACACTGCATCTGCCATCTACTGGCACAATACTGTAAAAGAATTTGTCATCAGAGACTTAATTTCAGGCCCTTTTATGGAAGGGCCTGTACCTAGCTCCAGTGCCACCCCTAGCTATTGTTAGGGTCAGTGACGTGGAGAGTCCTTCTTAGGCCCACCCTTGCTAGCTGAGCCATAACACTGATAGAGAAGCTTTCAGAGACTCTATCATTTTTCAGAGACGTGCAAGCCAAAATTTGGGGACTGACTTCTGTAAGGTATATCCATAGGTACACAAACTTCATAAACAGAAGTTCCCCTAAAGTGACCACATTTTCTCTTCTACTTTCCTTAACCTTCCTAGCTTCCAACGGCCATGATAAAGACTTTACCACTTATTAAAGCAACCCTCCCTGCCAGATTCCAAGTTCCATTGCCCAAATACTTGGAGATACTAGGAACACTCAAGTGATTACAGGAATGCTTTTTCTTAAGGAACCCATTTTTTCTTTCTGTTTTTGCCCAGGACAGATATTAGGCATAAAAAAATTTAAATGGTGCTTTTTTTCTTTTACCCTCACCAAAATTAAACACATTTGGACAAAGGATCCTCCGAGAAAACACGTTAATCAGCTTTAAATATAGGCATTTTGGTCAATGCCACATCATTACCTATACTTTCCCTAGCACTCCTTGCAAAAACAAACTTTATGTTTGTCACCTTTACACAGTCTCAGCTTGGGACCAAGTAGAAAAGGCTCCTGAAGTGATAAGTGTATGTTGACTTCAAGGTCTGAGCTGAGGGACAATGCAAAGTGTAATCTTCTCATTAGCACATTTTTTTCTGCCTTATAAGTAACAGTTACACCATACTAATAAAATAAGTCATGAAGTATGAAATTATTCCTAAGTAAGACCGGCTGCATTGAGAACAAAGATATATCTTCAGAAATGCTTCTTCCTGAATTCCATTTCAAGTTTCTTCATTTGTTTCTTGGCAAGATAGTCAATGCCAATCTTTCAGAAATATGTAACCATTCCTTGCTTTGAAGTCAGATGTAAACCAGCTGTTTCTTAACGTCTCATTTATATCTCATGAAGAACATGTTCTAGTCATAGGACAGCAGAAATAAAATCTTGTTTCTTGAACAATTATCTTCCCTCAGAGCAGGAGTTGTGGTTTGAGGATTTGTTTTCTAACTCCTTTCTCCATGCAAATATTCCATCACTTTCTGAATCTGCATATTGTAGCTTTTCTTTCTTCATTTGTATCCGTTTATTACCTATTCCATTTTCTGTTTGAACTATTTCTGATTTCATTCACTGTCCTTTTATTTAGGAAAAGAATTCAGGTATGTTCAGCACATTCACTGCAACATGGTTTCAATCATGACCTTGCATATGATATCTGTTATTGTACACAAACATTTCCAAAAGTACACAGGAACCGTTTAGTGCTATTTTACAGATACCTGTGTATTACACCTGCCAGCCATTTAACTTTTTGTTGCTGTAAATCAGTTCTATTTCACCTTGATTTAGTGCATTATCAATTTGAGGGTAGACTGGAGCTGAAACTGAGTATTTACATTGTGCATGAAACACTTTACTAAATGTTTCTCATGGCATGTTGACTATCTGCCATTAGCAACTCTATCTTCAATGTTTTACTTCTGAAAGAATTAGACCATACAATTACTATTATTATAGCTATTGGTGAAATTACAGCTATTGGAAGGCATATTGACTGGTACAAAGGGCACAATGAAAAGAAAAAAGTATTCATTTGTTCTGCTGGTCTGGGCTTTCTCAAGTAACACGCATCCTGTGTGTTCCTCAGTTTTTCTGCTAAACAATAACAATGATATCAATTTCCTTTGTAGAATGCTTTAAATCAACAGTGGCAGACAGAAAAATGACTACCAGCAGCAGATCAAGCACACTATTTGTGTGGGAAAGCCTTCACAACTTTATCACACTCTCTTCTTCTCTAAATTTTTGTGTTCACTTTTGAAAGGATTTGACTATACATGTTTTTCATTAGCTTAATCTCCAAGGTTCCATGGTTCAAGTCACAATTGTGCTTACATGAACCACAACCAGATTTAAAAACTGAGGGCTGAATTATGACTCAGTTATGTATTCAAAGACAGATTTTGCAACTGTACATCATCAGTCTGTTGGATTCCCAAGGGCTCAAAGCCAAGACATGGCAACATTTAAAACAAAACACATGCGATTTCAAGCATTCTAGATACAAAGCACTTCAGCCACTACACATCACCTCTGCTTTATTCATGATTAAAAAGTTCAAGTTTATAATCTTCTGTTTCAAGACTGGTGAATAGAATAGATGGATCTCCTTGACAGACAACCATTGCCAAAACTCCAACTGGAACAGCCTCTCTGAGTCATGTTAACTTGCTTGGTCTAAAGAGGCACCATCAAAAAGAAAGCATATTAAAAGGACGAAGCAACTCCCAGAGGGTGTGAAAAGTCAGGCTGCAAACTCAGGAAACAACTGGTAGCCACTTTATAAGCATCTGAAAGCAGCCTCCACCCCATATGCTTGGGTCATGACAAGAAATACACTGGATGGAGTCATGAGAAGAACATAAAAAGACAAGGCAGAGGGGGGGTAGGAGAAAATCATCCCACTTTCTTCCTCAGATGACTGGTAAGCAATCGTCACCAATGAGGTAGCTTAACTTTTTAAACTGAATAGCACCAATTCTAATAAAACCATCACAGATAGGATTACGATACGGCATTCTAAATGTCCTTCCAGGAGGGTTTCTCAACACAGTTACTTCAAAAATTACTCTGAAACTGTAACTTCATGAGTGTGCAATATTTAAACATTTCTTAGCAGCTGCAGAATGGCAAAGTTGTCTGTGCAACTATAATTTGACATCTCCACACAGATGCATTATAAAAAGATAGCATAGCAGCCATGTCACAGACTACCTATCAGACTGCTTACCCAGAGTTCCTAGCAGGTGCTATTTTATCTTGGCATATTTACCTGCTTTTGTTACCAAAATTAGGTAGATTAAAACAAGACTGAAACATGCCAGTGGAGGATTGCTTATCCAAACTCATACATATTCATACACAATTAAACCCATTATGGACTTTGCATAATAGATATTGACTTAAATATATGCTGATAGCTTCCTGTTCAAAGTCTCAAAATAAAAACTGTCGTTAGCTATGTAAACAAGATCTATGTGAATCAGTTAACTTTTTCTCCCAAACACTTCAAAGGCCTCAATTAACTCTAAAAATAGTTTTTATATAATGTCTTGTTATTTTTAAAGGTCTAAATGTATGCTGTTATAAAAGAAAATCAAATAAAAATTAATTTCAGTGCAAGCAGGAGAAACAAACAACGTAGATAAGCTTAGAGTACAGTTCACAAAAGCAGGAAAAGGGAAATAGGCATATCATTGATGTCATTCATGGGTTATACAAAACATGACAGACAGAGATCCCTTACTCTATGAAAGTTTGATTCTTTTCCATATTCTAAGAGGACTTGAAAGAAATTTTCTTCCTCTCCTTCCTCTCCTCTCCTTGTATCTCACCACAAATATGTTTTAAAGTATTGTCGGCTTGTAATAAAAGACACCACATAAATTTCTGGATTTGTTTTTTGGACCTAATATTTCATCCTAGTTTATGTCCATAATGAAAATGAGACATTTTATTTTCTTCCTTTTTATAAATTACAGAAAATAGATGAAGACAACAAACAAGAAAAAAAACAAACCCACAAAATCAAGTCTGCCACGAGTCGTAACTGAGCAGCTCTTCAAAGGATATTTGACTGCATACAAACTATCCACAGCTTCTTAGAACCTTTTCCCTATTAACCTGATTTTCACTAGTTAATATGCCCTGCTCCCAACATACCATGTAGCCCTGTTCTGATCTCTTTGGCTCTCTACAAGTCTTTACCTGACTACTGTTGTGTGTAGCACAGATATTACAGCACAACAAAAGTATTTGTTTGTTACGTATAGACATTAATGTGACAAACTGCTTTGTAAGAAAGAGCCTGAAAAGCAAAGAAAGCATTTTCCCTTCATTATATTTTCTCCTTCAGAATGAATCTGAGTTTAAAAAAAAAATTTTAAAAAATCAAAAAAGCAAGAAGTCAAATTATGCAGAGTTTTTTCCTCTTACATTCAGTAGGTATTAGACCACAACTAAAGTGAATAAATGATAATGAGTGAAATGAATTTGCAGACTTTAATCAAAAGGAAAAATAATGTTGTACCTAAAGACACAGGATGTAAGTGTTACGGGTTCAGTTGTCTGCTCTACCGCAAATTTCTTGCTCAGTCTTGGCTTCCCTAGCTATTAATGTGACAGTATTACTTTCTCTTCCTTTCCTTTACCTGTTTTGCTCAGCTGGGCTATAAACTTTCAGAGGCAGGAGGCTGCCCCTCAGCGCATGTTTGTACAGCATCCAGCATAAAAAGCCATCATCTCAGACAGACTCTTTGAGCCCTAACTGAAGACAAACCACTTCACAGCTTTATTTTCAAAGATGTCTGACATGAAAAACACTGTGAGTAAACAGATACAGAAATGCAAGGTGCATTAGAATTTTACCTCTAGAGCACATTATACTTTTTAATTTTCATTCCCCTAATACTATTTTCTAGGCAGAGCTTAAATTAAGATTGACCTCCAAAGATTTGAGACTCTGGGGATCTATCAATGGAAGGCATTTCCTCAGCTTTCTGGAATACACTTCTACACAGAGGATTAGTGGAAATACTCAAGCTATTAGTTTCTGCTTTAGAAGACAGCATGACAGCGAACAGGTATTATGAGAATCCATAACCTTCAAATTTGTTCCCAGCATAAAAAGTCTGAAATAAGCCATGTACACAGGCCTTCAGGATGTTATATAGCTTGCCTATTTTACCAACACTTTTGATGAAACATGAGTATTCAGAGTGCAAGAAATATTAGAAAGCATCATTCAATGAGTCTGCTTGCATTACATAGTTACAGGCTGACCCACTACGAACTTCTCTATTGATTTTGAATCTTTAAATCTTACATTAATTTTGGCTTTAAAATACACCCTTTTTTCTTTCAAAAATCTGAAAACACTGCACACTAACTTTGTAAAGATATTTTTTGGTCTTCTTGAATGCAGTAGCTGAAGTCTGTAGGACCTGCAGAATCCAATGCAAGTGAATTACTATAAATAAACATCCACTATGTTGTAATAACTGACCTTTGGCCCACTCTTAGTGTCTCCCAATGGTAAAGTAGTATTCACTAGCTTAAACCATTAATCAGTACCAACAACTCTGAGGACAGATCTTTGTTACAACAAATAAAGTACTAGTGTTGCATTTGGTGCTAACAGATTGCAGACTAATACTTCCCAAAAGGACAAAGTTACTACCTTGAATGTTTTAGAAGTCATTATTTAAGCACATTAACTAGTTTAAGATGTTCTTGCATCACTGGTGGTCCTTATCAGGATTGAGTCATGTTCTCTTAGCAGTGCTGTTGAACTGTGTTAAGACAGGGTTTTTAAGCCTGATTTTGAAGTCATATCAGAAAGATCTCATCCACTCACCCAAGGAAGAAGAAGTTTCATAATGCCTTTAAACAAACAGTCTCTTACTATCCAAATAATGAGCGAGTAATAAGCAAGCAAAAAGTCTCACTGCACTTAAACTTTACACGTTCCATTCTCACACAGGTTTTAGTTGTACTTTCAAACTTTACCTTCACTGGAAAGTAGTATTTTAAAGGTACTGTTATGTATTTTCTTAAAAGAGCAGGGCTAGCTGATTTTATGTCCAGTTGCTGGAGTTAAATACAGCTTTTTAAATTAATATATTTTTACTACCACACATTATTTTCATTGCAGTAAGATACAGAAGAACAACTTTTAAGAGCCACAGTATTGTAGTATTCAGAAATCCAAGTACCTAACTACACTGTGTTACACAAACACTGAAGATGCTCTCTGCCTAGAAACTTCATCTCCTTCAAGTGTCAATGAATACAATGTTTATGAACACATGAAAGATAAATGTGAAACAGACCTAAGTTTAAATATCAGAGCAAAGCTATGTCATGACAGCACACTGGATGCCAAAGATTAGTGTTTCTAACTTTCCTTCTTGTTGCTTCTTGTAACGAGTTGTTATAATTATTGCTCCCATGGCTGCAGCTGCCAACACAGACTCTCTCGACAATACCTAAGAATAGACATCTGAGCATCACATGAGTTTCATTTCTTCTCTACTGTGTAAGTAGCATTTGTCAAATTATCCTTTACAGAAAATTGAAACAAGTGCTCTATAAAACAAAGAAGTATCAGTAGATGAAAAATTATGATCAGAGATGCACTGGCAATTAGAACGAAACAGCTGTAATTGACTGGAGGAACTAGTGACAATGTCAGTAACAACTGTTCTCCATACTAGTGTATGTTTTGTGATACTGTATGTTAAAAACAACCATAGTCCCAAAAAAGAGCTACAGCATACGGACATATCCCCATTCGTCATCAGAGTCCTTCCACAGTGGCTCTTCTGCTTCTCCTTCAGTATGTTTCTACTTCCCAGATTCCCCTATTCAATAGACCTAAACCAGGCCTGTCTCTTCCATTTTCATATCTGCACTCAACACATACAAAGTAACTTCCCCCTATTATACCAAGAGCTTTTCATACCAACAAAGAGCTTTCTCCAGATCTCACTGAGAGGAGTTACTGGGGGGGTGGGGTGGGAAGGTGGTAAGACAGGAAGGGAAGGTGTTAAATAACTACTTTATGCAGATATGATGCTTCTTAAAATCATTATTCTTGGCTGTGAAATACATCTGTATTATACACCCACAATAATTGGATGCTACAAGAAAAACAGTAATCACAAAAATCACTCAGTTGCCTACAGAGAAAAGTATTCTCTTTAAAGAAGAAAGCAGATGTTAAACTAGAACAACTCAGGTTTAGCAAAGTAGATTTAACAAATCAGCACTTTGTCAATACACTCTTATGGTTCTTTCTGTGATTGCCACTCAGCCTACATTTTCAGTGTCACCCATGACACACTCTGGAGACATACAATTACTTAAAGTGAAGTCAGATTCTAACATGATCCTGCATCATTTACAGTCTCACATTGGACTTTCTTCTTCTTCTGCAGGGGCCAGAACAGTTTCCACAAAAAAAGATTTTAAAATAAAAATAGAGGGAGGCATTGTGACCTCCAGAACATAAACTAGGACATGGTAATCCAGATTCAACTTTGACATTAAAAAATAATGGGAGAAGGTTCCTGCTGTGAAAAAAAAAAACAACACACACACACACACAAAGAAAAACCCCAACTCTTGAATCTCAAAGTATCTTGGTTGCCACCCAAAACCAGAGCAAAAACCTGCATGCTCCAATCACTAGTTTAACAACCTCTATTAATTTTAAATTAGCAAGGCAGCTGTCATAATGTAAGCCCTGCAAGAAAGATGTCTTCAGGAAAGAAATGGAAAAGAAAAGGTAAAAATGTTATCCTTTCACAATTCTATCCGATTGATTTATGACCTTTGCACTTTTGACATTCACCACTCACTCTCAAAAGGTTTGTGAAAGTCAAACTCCAAACAAGGCAGAATAAAAGAAGCAAAAGAGAAATGGCCTTTTCTGTTGTTTAATATTTAAATGCATCAATTTATTACCTAAATCCACTTTTCTTATTTTGTTCTATGATTTCTAGAGACAGCAGGTAGCTTAAGGCTGTATGTTATCAGATTCTTTAACTGGAACTGGACTGGAGTTGGGGGGGGCTACAATTAATCATGAACTGAATTACAAAGGGTTAAATGAAAAAAGTTCTTGGTAGTCTAACAGAGACATGCATACAGGTGTATTTGGATTAAACAGCTCAACCAGTCTAATGGTCAGTCTTGTTCCACCATTACCCATGCTGCCTTACCTCTACCCTAATCCTATCCATATAATCATCTATACACTTTTCTTCTGAGTTAATTTTCTGTCAGTTTAGTGAGCTTAATTGACCAACCCAGGAACCCCTCTGGTGCAATGGAAATGGCAGGCATATATTGCCTGGAGTGGGATTGTACCTTTCATTGGCAACTGTATTTTAGACCAGCCTGCCTCATCTCATAGAACTTTTTTTCTTAAGCATCCTATCCCTTCCAAACTGCACAGCTTTTGGCTTCTTGGTTGTTATTGTGTTAATTGAATCACTTATTCAATTGCCATATTCTCTTCCACTGAGTTTCAGAGTGAAGGAAATGGAAATAAGGAGAAATGAAAATAAGGAGAAAGAAATCTACTCTGTCTCTTTCCCCCTCCAGAAACATCAGAGTTTCTGCATACATATTAAAAAAAAATCATTCTCCTTTTTTCCCTTTTGTGCTGCATTTTTATTTTAGCACTGTTAAACTCACTGATCTTTTTTCAAATCAAACTCAATAAAAAACGTGCATGCACATGATACTAATGCTGTGTAATTATATAAATGCAGAAAACAAGACATGGTTCTGAAGCTTCCAAAACAGTTTATGTCACTCTGAATACATCCTGCTAATCTAATACCATAAAATATATTTAAAATATTAACTTTTCTGAAGGACTAAAAAAATTTGAAGTTTAATTTAACTAACAGTCATCACACTTTATGCCAATACTATAAATATCCAATGCATTTATGTTGTTACAAAGCATTCCATTTCGGCACATCCAGACTGGAGAAATAAGGTACAAGAATTTTGGGGAGCCCTTTTTAAGAAAATAAGCCTGACTGACCTAATATCACAGTTTTATTCAATACAGTGGCAATATTTTTCCTAAGAGAACTCTATCGCAGTTAGCTTATCATGGCAGAAATGTGAATAGCTTTGACAGACAGGAGTTTTGCAATGAGATGGTCATAGGCTTAGTTTGGATCTTCCCTTGTCTGATTAGACAGAGAGTATTTTACCACAATTGGCTCTAGTCACTGACTGATTTTCATTCCCAAATACCTGTCATCACCGTCACTGATGCATTCAGGAAGAGCAAGACTACAGCCAAACAGCATGATGTGTTGATAGCAGCTGAGACGATTGAGATAACTGAAGAACTTCAGGAACTTTTCCATTTCAATACTTTTGACAATAGAAAGAACTGAAGTTATAGTGGTGTAGTTATATGGCAGCATTTGGCACTGGCTGTTGGTGATATTTATGCAGGCACCTGTGAAATCAAAACAATATATTTAGAACAAAAGTACCACCATTTAATAGTTGGTTCAAAGCATACATTGAATTGACTGGTCAGTACATATAATATATAAGCAATGCCTGAACCTCACAGATAAGATGACATTCCGTAATGCTATCATAATACTGTCAAAAAATAAGTATCCAAGAAAAAAAGGAATCTGGAGAAGCTTGGTAGCTTAGTTTGAAAACCCAAATAAACTCTTAGATATTTTCACAGTCCTCTGACTCTCTACAAAACTGGACTAGAAATAACACAAAACAGATTTCTTTCTGACACAGCCTGGATGAACACACCAAAAGAATAGCCTGGATACAGCCAACTTTGGCTGAAACTAAGAATGGAAGTCCTACAAAACAATTAAGGATGATTGGGTTCTGAAGCTGCTCTGGTTTTGGTGTTTCCATAAAGCTTCTCTTTTTGCTACCATTCTACTTTGCAGCTGGACCTTCCTATTCATTGTCAACTTGCTTACTTGTTTTCCCCAAGGTAATAGTTTTACCTTCACAGTCTTTCTTCTCTATCCTATCAACACAGAATTACATGATTTTACAGGTTGAACACCTACCCTGTCCTAAACTGTTGTCTCACTCCTGACCTACCAGAGCAACCTTTCTCTCCTAACGCCCTGTCATGTGCAGTAGGCTCGCTCAGCTATGCATGATCATAGGGTTAATTTACTACATTAAGTTCTTAAGAGTTTCACAAGCCATACACCAAATTCAGAATTTTCATCAAGAACAAACTATTAAAATCTAGTACTTACGACAGCTCCCTACTTTGATGAAGGCCTTTTTAGGCCACCTAGTCAGGCCTCAGCAGCATTTTTTTCACACTCGGAGCATATCCACATTGTACAATAAGCAGGGACCTCAGCCTATTCTCAAGACCAGACTCTGCCACTAATCATGCTGTAAACAAATCAGACTCATGCTAAATGACTATTCCAACTCTAGCCTTCTGAAGGGGGAAAACGCTTGAGCACATTTCAAGCCTTAGCACTCCTGTTCTCATTATCTGAGCAAACTGGACATAGGTAACACCAAATGGGGTAGATCCTTCCCATCAGGCATTTTGGGACTGGCTTCTTCCAAAGGTCATTCACACCCGAACTCCCGACTTGATAAAAGCTGGGGCTGTAAAGCACACAGGATGCAGCATTAAGAGTTCAGCAAGTCTGTCTCTTCCTCACCTGTCAGTCTAGACATAGTCTTCGCTGTCTAAATCCACTAGTGGCAAATTCTGGTATCTATGGACTAATACGACCTCACATAAAAGTAGGGAAAGCAAAGCATAATGAAGAAAGATTTCATTAGAGCTTTTTCAAGTTGCAATGTCTTTGAAGGGATGGACAAAAAAAGGTGGGTTTCAAATTTTATCTAAACTTGGTAAAAAACAATCCCTATTTTTTCAGTGCCTGATGAGTATACTTAAAGTTCGCCTCTTGGTCTTCTCCCTCTCCAGAAATCTCAACAAAAACTAAGGAATTGAATCTTGCCCCACTGAATTACAGCAAGTTTCTCCCCTCATTCTAATCAAGCTAAATCTATGTCCACAAGTCCCCATGTTAAGATTTCCCCCTCTCCCAATACTGCCAACGAGAAATCTTAGCACCAGTGTACACCCATTTTCTGCTACAATCTCTTCTCACTCCCACAGTACAGTGACTAATAGATCTGTTCATGCAGGAATCACATTTTTCCATACAATTCAGGGACAGACTCTCCATTCAGAATTAAAAGTAAATTCTGGGAGATGAGCAAAAAAGTGGTGAGCCTCCAAATTAAAAGAACTTTCAAAACTGCAGAGTGCAGTTTTCAAAAGTGACTATATGAGTTAGTACCACATGCCAATGATTTTCAGTGCAACTTCTGCTCTGAAGTTGTACAGGTATTTTTGAAAAATACTACCACGATGATCATCAAATCTACCTGTTAGGCTGTGAGACCAAAATCTGGTGATACTAAAACAGCTTTCCAGGGGAAAGGGAAAAAAGGTAGAGGGAAGGGAAGGAAACTCACTTCAGAATCACAAAGTTTTCTTTTAAAAGATGCCATCTCTTTAATGACTACTCACTTACTTTGTGACTTTTGCACGGTATCTTGACTGCTATAGAAATGTAAAATCTCCCTCCATTTTTTGCATTATATTTGGTACTTGAACAAACTCATTGCCATTTATTTGTAGTGCAAAGATTTTGTAATAACATTTTTATTGCTTGGGAAAGTTTAACAAGAAAACACAAAAGTTCTGATTTATAGATTAAAAATATTGAAGCTTTACAGCAGTTATTCTTTAAACTACCTTCCTCACAGTTATCTCTTGCCTATGTTCTTTTGCTGATGCTGGGACTACATTTTCAGTAACTGTTGTGATAAGAAGATAACATACCCACACAAAATTCTGGGTCTCTTCCACTGGCAAAAATTTCGCACTGAAGTTATTTAAATAAATCAAATTATCCTAAATGCAGGGGGGGGGGGGGGGGGGGGGGGCGAACGGGGGT
>NW_010972875.1:6318260-6331646 GCF_000737465.1 Haliaeetus leucocephalus
AAATGGGGGGGGGGGGGGGGCAGGAGGCACACAGGGCTTACACAAGTGGAACTTCACCAAAATGATTCACAAAATCTTCATGTGTCTCCTGAGGCACAATTGCGAAATGCTCCCTGCCATGGCATGGGCCAAGAAGCAGTGACATTTTGGCTGAGATAATGTGCATGGTCTGCTTCAGACCTTTTAAAATGCACACAATCCTGACAGACAACGGCTATGGTTCCTTGGAGCTATCTGATCTTTTAGGAGTAGTCAGTGGCTGGACAACACAGCACTGAATGCAACATTCATGGCTGATGGAATTTTATAGCAATTATCCAAGAATTTTTAAAACAAAAAGAGATGGAAGGAGGGAGTGAACCCAGGACCTATCCTTGCAACAGAATCATGATCCATCAGCAGTTCCATGAATCTTGCATTCCTGTAAAAGGATATCAGTTCAGCATTAATCCCAGGTACAGCCATAACCTGGAACACTCTTCTGGAAAGCAGGTACCTGGGTTAGAACCTTGCCTTTTTAACATGGGTCCTCAATCCACCTCTTCTATTTTTTGTTCCATCATTCACCCAGCAAGTAAATAACAGGTGAGAGTCTCACACCACCCACACCTCTGAGTCAAAACCCATAGTTACAGGGTAATAGCAATTGTTGTATCACAGTGTTACATACATCCCAGATTGTCACTGCAGTAGTAACAAGTCCTACAGTCTCAAAAACCTTCTCCAATAAATTAAGGAAAGCTACCTTGTGTTCATACACATTTAGTTCTGCACAGGACTAATGGGCTGAAGAACAGCATCAGCCCTCTCCAAGCTATCCCACAGACCTCTCACCCAGCAACAGGCAGATGTATCCTTACTGCTTTGCAGGGGACCTCTCAAATTCCACACAGCTGCCTAACTTGGTCATACTTTGAGTAACACATTATTTCAGAGCAAGGTTGTTTCACCTGAACTGAGACCAGAAGAAAACCGAAAGTTTCTCTATCCTGATCATTTGCACAAAACAAGTTGCTCCACTAATTCTTGCATCAAGCCCAATACCTTGTGGTAGACAGAACATACCTTTCAGACAGGCAAGTCTGCTCAGTGCCAAATTACTCTGTATGTAGGCAAACAGTGATACAGACACAGCATTCTACAGAGCAAGCAATAATTTATTTTAAAGGGCATAAGAAGTAGGAGAAAAGCTATTTAAAATACAAACAAAGGGGACTGTTTATTTAATGAGGAGTAGGTATTTAAATAAAAAGATTAAAGAGATAAGGTAAAAATATATTTTAGGAAGAGTAACAGTATTTTTTTTTTTTAATAAACAGAACATCTGAATAATTACACTGACAAACAGCCACAGATATAAGAAAAGAACGCAGTAAACCTCAAAATGCATAACTATTCTACCAAATTGCTAAATTCTGCTCCATATGTACAAGCTAAGTGCATTTTATAAACTATGTGGCCCTGCAGTGCCAGAATACTAATCTGACTGATGGTATAACATACTAGTACTAAACATGTTACAAACCAAGCAGGAACCAGACCAGAGAAGACGACAAATGCCGAATACAGAGAAAAGCCTCAACCTATTTATTTCTTTTCTCCAGTAAAGATTCATTAATTATGGCAAATACAAGGCACATAAACTCATTTCAGCAATACCTGGGGGGGGGAGGGGGAGAGCAGTGAATGGGAATAACAACATGCGAAAAAGCTGTTGATCAGAACAGCATGGTTCCTAATTATATGGGTCATTTCTGACATTCATCTAAATTAAGAGTTTTCTGTTTATCACCGGCTATTGCCAGATGGACTGAATTGGTAAAAAAGGGCTTCCTTCTACTCCAACAATTGCAATGCAAGTCTACAGTTTCATATTTAGTGCTGCTGAAACTAATCTAAACAACACATTTTCCCTTTCCCTCTCTTCTCTTCAGATTGTTCCCAGATTGCACTACTTATGGACTGCATCTGCACAAAATGAACTGGACTAGAGGACTGAGCTGACTGAAAATAACTACCTACATTCTTTCTCGAAAGGCAATGTTTATGGCAGCCCCAAAGAAATGCAACCAGAACTGCAGCTTAAGCTTAATTAACCATTTTAGTTTTAAAATGCTCAACCATCCCCATAACAATAAGGTCACAATTCCTCACGCAACAGTGGTTGTCACTTCTGGATGTTTTTGAGGCCATGCAATGAACTAACTCTGGATGTTAACCTGCCTGAAAAAAACAGCCTTTCCTCTCCTCTCCTGACGCACTTTTTAATCTTTTGGTGGGCACAGGGTGGAGGAGAGAAAGAGAGAAAACCCCAACTATTTCACTTGCATCAGATCATCAGGCTGAATAGCTTTTTGGCAGCAAAATCATTTGTTCTAGAACAAGAGAAGGGGCAGTGCAGTGGCAGGAACCAGCAGGTAAGATCAGAGCCCACCCACAGCAGCTGAAGCAGTGCTTTTGCAGAATGTGTCATCACTGCCCAGCACCATAAAGCATTTTGGAAGGGTTAGGAATATTTGAATTGCACCATCAGACTCAATTCCTGTCTAATGAGAAAGGAAAGAACATCTTTACTTTAAAAATGGATTAATAAATTTGGTGCAGCTTTGCATTCTGAATGCATCTGTTTTGTTAACTTGCACTATAAAACCTGATCTGGGACCTTTCCTCCTGGCATCAGCCGTTTTAAATGTAATGCAATTAAATGATGCCTTCAGTTAATGTGAACTGGCCTAGATCCTAGCTAGGGTGTGTTTTTACTAGGGTTGTCATAGCAGATCTGCAAAATAAGCCCCTGTCTCAGGTATGCAAAGCATAACATGGTATATGAGAGCGCTTGAACAGGAAAGTATACAGCCAGATTTTCATATCCCAGGTCAAGTTTGCTGATATATAAAATAACTTTTTTAATCAGAGCAACTTTTACAAAACATCTTTAAGTAGCTTATGGAAAATGCAACAGTGTTCAATTTGCAGCAGTAATCACCACCCACTTCGTTACAGAACTTAGTACACTCCCAGTACTAAGTTGCACAGTTGCAGTCTGTAAGTTCACTGGTAAAGCCTCAGTAAACCCAAGGAAAAATGGCAATATTCACCTGGCTCTTTCATGGCAAAAGCTCTACCAACATGGAATGAAATCTCACCTTTAATCCTAAAATGGCTTGAAAATTTCTAGGAATCCCATTAAAAAGAGCAAAACCAAACCAAACTTATCCATTCTAACTTAGAAATCTGTCTAACTTGCCTACAGTAGCAACTTGCAGACTTCTTGATTTGGGAATGACCTTAGCAAATCAATTTTTTTCCAATCCCAAGTTGCCATGTTCTCCTGACCTTAAAAAGATCTTGTGACTCTGCTTGATTTCACAATCTCATATGTGAGACGTATGCAGCTATAGAATGCCTTTTTTACCTTCTCTGTCCTGTTGCTATTGAATATCCAGATTGTCATGAACTTCTGCTCCAGATCAAAGGAGCATGGCATTCCACCTAGCATCTGGTCTTTGCAGCAAAGCTTTTTTCCAAAACTCATTACTGTCTTCAAAAATTTTAATACCTCTTTTAATTTACTATGACATTTTGGTACATTTTTCCTTTCAATTAAAACAGAAGATGGACAGATTTTCTTGGCCTCCCTCCAGCTATGAATTTCTCATGTACAGTCCACTTGGGACCGAACATCTGATACTGCATTTCAGTTGTTTTCTCCGTAGCTCAGGAAAGGCACCCAATAACTGATTTTCTTCTGACACACTTCAATAGATGCTAGGATCTATCCTTTAGAATCCGCCCAGCAGGGAAATCTACAAACTGTTTTCTCCTTAGTTCAAGTATCAGGAGTTAAAATTAACTATTTCACAACAAAAGCATAGTCTCTTCAATTTTTTCACACGAATGCTAGCTTGAAAACATGATTTCCACAACTCATGGCAGCCTCTGTTTCCTGATACGAGGGACAGCATGGCTGCCGAGTGTGTACGCTGGGTGACTGTTCCCTTCTAAACACGTTCTCAGGCCCTTCCTTGCATTTTTTCCACACTCCAAGAAAAGCTGCGTATTTGTTCTCTTCCAGGACACATTATACCATAACAGAAAACGCCAACAAATCCTTACAGAACAGCACAGAGTCATATTACACTACTGAAGAAAATAAAAAGGATACATACACATTTTGGAGGAAAAATGCCAACATTTCTACAACTAGAAAGAGCACTAGTTGGGTGCTCTTTTAACCCCTTGGAAAGGTAAAGTTAAATGCAGGACAATAGATCTTAAGAAATTTAAGAAAGTAATTATATGATAAAAGATTAATAAAATCAAAGTAGTAGTGGTGTCATACTCATAAGCTTTAACACTACAAGAAAAGTAAGGTCTGAAGGAAAATATATTATTTAATTACAACACCTGACACAGAATAAAGTATTATTAGCATTTCTATCAAAGGTAAATTCAGCTGATAGATTATTATGGTTTATGAGCCTTCTGGTCTTGACGGTTCCACCAATGGCTAAAACATATCACACCACTCTCCAGCCAAAAGCTTTCTCTGTATTAACTACTGTTTTGTCTCTCACGGATATAATTTATTTCTCATAAATAAAACAAAATTTAGATATGACTTCTCTCACTTTATTTCCCTGGGCTTTGCTTCCTCTTACATGATTTAGTGAGAGGATTATGCCCAACAAAACTTGCCTGTTTTTCCCAGCTTTCTCAGTATCGGGCGTAGGTGACAATGGGGGGGTCTGCAGGGTGCACTCTGCGAGGAGAGCCCGGGGCTGCCCCATGCCAGACATGGCCAGTTCCGGCCAGTCCCAATGGACCCACTGCAGAGCACAGCTGAGCCCCTCAGCCATGATGGCAGCCCCTCAGGTAAAGCATGTTTAAAAAGGGGCAAAATGCTGCAAAGGGGAGTGAGAGTGAGAAGAAAGGAAGTGTGAGAAATAATCCTGTGAACACTGAGGTGAGAGAAGGAGGGGAGGAGGTGCTCCAGGTGCCGGAGCAGAGATTCCCCTGCAGCCCATGGAAGAGACCCTGGTGGAGCAGGTATCCGCTCAGCAGCCTGCGGAGGACTCCATGCCACAGCAGGCGGATATGTTCTCAAGGAACTGCAGCCTGTGCAGGACCCAGGCTGGAGCAGGCTTATCCTGAGGGACTGCAGCCCACAGAGAGGACCCACACAGGAGCTGTTCTGGAAGGACTGCAGCCAGTGGGAAGGACCCCACGCCGGGGCAGGGAAGAGGTGTGAGGAGGAAGAAGTGGCAGAGAGGAACTGTTATGGACTGACCACAACCCCCAGTCCCCATCCCCCCTGTGCCACTCACAGCAAGGAGGAGGTAGAGGAGTTGGCAATGGAGTGAAGTTGAGCCTGGGAAGAAGGGCGGGGTAGGGGGGAAGGTGGTTTAGTTCTTGCCTTTGTTTCTCACCATCCAACTCTATTTTTCATTGGCAATACATTAAATTCATTTTCCTCAAGTCGAGTCTGTTTTGCCTGTGACGGTAATTGGGAAGTGATCTCCCTGTCTTTCACTCAGCCCGTGAGCTTTTCCATCTTATCTTCTCCCTCTCTCCTGTTAAGGAAGTGGAGTGAGAGAGCAGCTGGTCAGGCATCTGGCAGCCATCCAAGATCAGTCCACAACAATACTGCCCAGTTAGCTTAAGTATCTACTTTGAGAATAAAAGGGTTTGTGTCATGATAGACTCTATGTTACGAATTAATATATAAAACTAGTAATTAGCCAGAAATTATGTAAAGATAGTAGAAAGTGCTAGATAACTTAGTTTTGAAGATTTTTTTTTTTTTTTGTCACTGTAGGTAAGTAAATCCTCCATATCTGTGCTGAAGTGTACCAAAGCTTTAATGTGTATGATATAAGAGCACAGAAAAAGACAGAAAAACATGGGTCATCCTATTTATGTTCAGAAAGCATGTACATCATTCAAGGGCTGGGACAGTTCAAGATGTCTTTAAAGCTACTAGGTTTGTAAGATCTTTTGTTCAAAATGAGATAACTCCTTTTTAAACCACTTAAAGATGACTCTTTGCATGTAAGTTTGGGTTGTTAAATAATTGTGTTGGGCTGGACTCCATTAAAAATGCTAAAAATGCCACAATCAAGATTGATAACATACATTTAAGTTCCTGATGCCTCCGAAAATTAAAAATCAAAGTCAAGCTAAATGAGCTTGTTTTGGAGGCTTTCTTCTATAAGAACTAACCTATGGTTAATTCCAGTTTGGCATTCAAAGCATTTTGCTTTGAGTCATCTAAAGTGTTTTGAAAACCAAATTTCAGAGAAAAAAAAAAATCACAAATTTTGTAACAGCCACACTGACATGATCTAAAGGAATCTTTTGCCTTTCTAGAACTACCAAAACCAAAATAGATTAATACCCAGCAAGCATAGGAACAAGTTCACCAGTGACAGAATGGTCAATTCCATGACACTTCTCATTTCCTTTGCAACTGACAGACTATTTAGTTGTACCATGGACATGGAAAGCTCATACCTAAAAGAATCCATTAAGCACTCAGGAAGTGAAGGAAAAGACAATGGGAATACTTAACTCTACACTCTATTGTAAAAGCGCAATCTTACAAACAACTGTCAACAGCAGGGTCACCATTTCTAACAGTTGCTCTTGACGAGACCAAAATGTCGTTGAGGAGCTGACAAATATTTCTGTCTCAAGACTGGTACCACAGTCAACAGATTTTTGGTAAACACTGTGCCTGTAGCCAATGCAAAAGTGTGTATAAACAGCGATACCTCCAGTACCAAAAATGCAAAAATGACAAAGGGATGGAAAATAATGTTAAAAAAAGCTTCCCTTCAATCTGGGAAAAATAAAAATTTCTCCCTTGCTAGAACTGAGATCCTCTACAGCACACCACAAAATGGAAACAAGGATCAAGATGCACTTAAATAAAACCACTAATAGCTTTTATTTTAAGTGATTATGGGCATAAATGATCCTGCAGATTTTGGGAAATCTGGTTTATCAGAAGCACTTTACACATTAAATGTAATGTCTCGATCCCTAAAGAAAGGCTTAACAGGAATGCATTTATACAGCTTCAATACAGCAGAAAGACATAACCTCAAGAGGAGCAGTATTAAGTTTGTTACATTTACACACGGGTAGACATTTGACAAACTCATGTCTCCTGAGGGCTCACACTCACATTTTGGTAACAGCCATGGTAGCCTAAAGATGCAAGCAAGGCACTGTCAGACTAAGTTTCTAACAGAAGGTCATGACTTTTATTAGGTCAATTGATACAGTCAGAAAAACATTTCACAAGACAACTGAACTGATGCAATGGCGCAATACTGCTCCCTCTCAACCACGTGTGCTTGCCATTTCCTTTAAAACAACTTTGGTGCCAAACCAACCAAGAGCTAACTTAGCCAGTGTCAGAGCTGAGTCAGCTCATCGAGGTGACAACAAATACCACTGCATAAAAAGAAGCACAGAGCACCGTATGGCTCTGAGCAAAGGGAATGGGGACACCTTCTCAGCACTCCTAACCTCTAAATGGAGCCCAGGTGACTCGTAATAGCTTCTGTAGGGAAGAGGGAAACAAGCTTTTGAACAGCAAACCCCATCTGCAGATTTGAAATAGAAGTCAGACTCCAAGACTAGCTGAAAACAATTGCTCTGCATTTAACTTCGTTCAGCTAATGAATTATACAATTTGAAAGGAATGAGTGATTCTCAACTCCCCCTCGTGCTCCACAGGTACCAGAGGGAGAGGTGATAAGGCTACTGACCACCTGCAGTAGAGAGAAAAACAATTCATTATCTCCCAGGTCACAGAGAGGTGATTAGCCATGAGGGAAACATAACTCATATTTTAGATCAGAGCTGAAGTGTTACCATCGATTGTTTTTTTTAAGGCAATCTGTACCAGCTGCTTTACAGTGGAACACCACATCCAGTCTGTATCAGACACTTCTTGCTCAGAGCTTAATGCAGTCATAAATTCTAACTCAGTTATCCTCCTGACCAAAGAATACTGCAGAAGGCTGGACTCTTCATCAAGCCACCTCATTTTTTGGAGCCCCACTTCTTTCACCAAGGCACTTCCAGACACTGCCCTTGGCCGAGACACATACTTGCTTCTTTAATCCCTTGGGCAGGCACAGCTGAGAGCAGGTAAGCTCATTAGTCAAAGCTGAGGCTGAACACCTACCCCCCATGAGGTGTGAGCTGGCCTATATTCCAGATCTGGTATTTTGATTAGTCATTTCCTAATTACAGGATTCTTTAGTGAAATCGGAGACATACTTCCAAGAACCTACCGTTAAATAAACAAAAGGCACAAAATGAAATTAATCTTAGGATTATATCTATCCTCAGAGACTATTTTCCATGGCATATTAGGCTGGATGGTATTTTGCTATTGTTTTGAAACATGTGCATGACTTTTGTACTGTTGACAGGCTTTGTTTAAAAAAAACCAAACAAACACAAAACCACACACAAGCAAAAAGGATAAAAAATTGGTAGTTCCACAGGACCCAGGCACGCATCCAGATGTTTCTGGTTGGTTGGTTTGGGGTTTTTTTTCTGAACAAATGTGTTTTCAATATGTGAAAATGAATGCTAGCTTGATTGACAACATTTATTTATGCACCAATACTGTTATGTTCAAAACAAAACAAAAAACCACACTGCTTTGTGAAAGACTTACAATAGTTGAGATACTCAACAGGCTGTGAATAGGTCAGCATGGAAATAGGCTGCGCCTGAGCTGTCCCAGTTGTCTCTGGTTAATTACCTTTCCAGAATAGGCAAATTAACTCTTCTGTTCAGTTAGAAATTAGGATCTTTCTTTCAAAGTAAATCTCACAATGATAACTTATGCCTGTCTCACTTTCAGACAAAATTAACACAGCAAACGCCTCCCTGTGAAATCTGTCCAGAAACTAAGAGCAGAATACAGCACCACACTTGCTAAGCAATACACTGCCAAGCACATGAAACCTATGCTTTGCAAACTGCAGTTTCCTGGTTGGCAGTTTGCAGGTGGAGCTTAAGATCGGGGTGTTGATAAAGTCCTGGCTAACTAAGGACTGATCAGTATAACAAATTATTGTTGTCCCTATGGAAAATTCCCACAACTGTTTTTCAGAGGTATGTATGTGCTTGTTTCATTACAGCATAGATAGTCATTGTCTGTAAAACATCACTTGCGTTAGCCAGAAATACTGCAGGCTAGATCTCCTGAATCTGGTAGCACATTCGGCAAAGTATCTGTTGCAGAACATGATATACAACTTCCTGGGCCCTTTCTTTATTCTGAGCGGCTGCTACCGACTCTCCATCTGTATCACTGGAATTTTCTTTTGAGCATCCTATTTTTAAAACATGCAGTCGTGGCCTAATTCTGTTTCTACCACTAGAGTCCAAATGCTTCTGCTCACAAACCTAGCTATGTACATTAATGGAGCCATTCTTTAGAGTTCCAGTTACACTATTTGACTGTTGTGTCAACAAAGAAGAATGTTGACAAACTTTCACAGCCTGAGCAATTGGTTGGACTCGATGATCTTGAAGGTCTTTTCTAACCTAAATGATTCTATGATTAAATTACAGGTCAAAAAACCACCCTGTTCTTTAACGTGTAAAAGGATTAGGTTAATATATAGGTGTTTAAGAGCTTAACATAACTTTGGTGAAGTTTTCTATAACTGTATGTCAGTTCAGGTTGCATTTAAATTTTATGAACATGATGCTTGCAAGTTGCTTGTGCAAACTGAGATTTTTAAATCCTCATACTTCAATTGCTCTTCCCAGAATGGAAAGTCCATTTATTTCTTTCACATAACTCCACTAATAAATACAGCATAGCTTCCTTCAATGCTCTCTCTTATAGCTCATAGTTTAATTGCTTATGTTAGTTAGAGAGAAATGACAAGTTTCCCTGTGAAAGTTAAGACAAAATTTTCTCAAATACCATTAAACAAGCTGTAATGTTAAACTTTTTTCAACCACGCAAAATGCTCATGTTCTACTCCCTATGTGCAAATAATTTTTTTATACATTATAATCATAGAAATACTGACTGAAAGAGTCCTCTGGAGGGCTCTAGCCAACCTGCTGCTCCAACTGAGATTGCCACCAGCATGTTGTCATCCATGACTTTGGCCAAGTCTTGGCAACACCCAAGGACAGGGATCCCACAGCCTCTGTGGGCAACAGGTTCTACTGCTGCACTACCCATCCAGTGAAAAAGCTTTTCCTAGTTCCTAGTCTGAACTTCTGCTATTTTATTTCATTGGTGAGTATCATTAGGATTTTTTAAATTATCAGTCATAATAAAGGTGAGAAAGACAGACTTTGTGTATGGATTAGTGGCTAAATTAATCTTTAACTATACTGGGCTATTTATCACTTTCTCAAATTCCCATCCTCATAACGATTTCAAATCATGGTATTCATTAAGTTGTTCTTGAAGTTCACATGATTGCGAAAGATGACAGTGAGTGTAAATCACCTTCTGTTGTATCAATACTTGGACCTTCCAAGTTTTGGCCAAGAGTTTAGATCTTACCATTTAATATTAATGATGGCTCTATACCCACACCTGGCTGCACTCTATCTATTATAATCCATAACAGACCGTGCAGAAGCATAAGCCAGATCAACTTCAATCAAAGAGAAAAATCACATGCTGCTACCAGATGCAAGGTGTACCTTTGGAAACAAAGTGATCAATTACAATATGGAACAAAACACGTATTACCATCATCTTTTTGTTGAAATAACCGCACAAATAATTTTTAAAATAGTTCCAGAGAAGCTGTTGGATCTGAAAAGGAAGTCAGTGGCTGCAATTCTCAGCCAATTATCTTCAGATATGCTTTGTTTCATTGTTCCCACCCTTGAAAGCTTCATGACAGGCTAAGCATGTAACTTCTTGCTTAGCCTCTTGGTCAGTTCATGGTTCAATTTTGACAACAAACATCTGTGTAAACTACAAGCAACAAGGTGTAAAAAAACATAATGGATGCATAAATGGCATAAAGCTGAAAAGACTTCTGTTCTTTAAAGTTTTAAAGGTACACGCATCCATAACTCCAGAAGCACACACACGTCATTTAAACACTAGAACAAAGCTGACTTTGTAGTTATTTCCAAGGAGGGAATCTCCCACTCTAAAGTAAACCACACTGCTGAAAGGCCAAAGAGTAAAGATACGTGGAAGTGCAAGGGGGGTGTGACAGTTATTCATAGTACTCATTACAGCATTAATCCCAAAAGATACTTGAGGTCTGCCAGGAATTTTACACAGAACACTGTTTCATCAGACTACATTTGGACAGATGATACTCTACAAACAAAATACTTGCAATAAGGAGCCATGAAATTATTAAAGGGAATTGAAATCACAAGCTTAGCTAGAGGTAAATGTATAAAAGAGTTAGGAACCTCATCACAATTCTCACGCAAGTATTTGAAGCTTTTGGCAAACTTACAGTTATCTGAGAACAGCAATGCAATGATAAAAGCTAGTAAACTTTTTCCTCCTTATAAATGTAAGTTGTAATGAAAAATCTCTCTATATAGAGTAATGACTTTTAAGAATCTTTTGGATTCCAGCCAATACATTTTATATGTCAGAAACTTAACGGTCTCCTTGCCAATCTATGCCCATGCACCCATATGAAACGGCAATGGTGGAATAGACAAACTGATGAAAACCAGGTTCTTGCTATCAAATTTAGTGAAAACTCACCATGTGTTTCTCTTGTAAGTCACTAACTTTGCCACATCAACTGCAAATTTAATTTTAAAGTTCTGCTACACAAGAAAACCTGAATGGCTCCAGTGATTATTTTGACTAGTGAAAAAAAATGTATTTTTTAATAAGGACCACATTGCCAAAATTTTAGGGCAGCTTTTTTCACTTTATTCCTTTAATTTTGAGAAAAGACGTAGGTGTAGGTGAGATAAAGAAACAGAAGCTACCGCTGGAAGAGAAAACACTCTCAAGCATGAACTTGTGCACCAACAAAATTAATAGTTACCATGTAAGTCCACTCATGCTTGCATTTGCATGAAAAAAACACAGCTGAGTGGCTAAACTCCTGGCCTGGGATTTAAGAGACCACTGTTTATGTTCTTCTATGCCAATCTGAAAAACCATTTTCCCTTCAGAAGAAAATCATGTTTTAAATGTGTTTTGATATTATTTTTTTTTGAGGATGAGAATACCCGTAAAGATCTACCATGGGTCTGTTACCGCTATTACCCCTTATATAACTGGGTCTATTCCAACTTGTATGAGTAAACATATTGAGCTAGAAGACAAAGTGATTTATTAGGTTACTGCTTGAGATACTGGGGATCAGGGAGATGCAAGCCTATGGTCTAACTTGGGATGCAGTTACTGAATACCGTAGCTTCAGTAGAAAAAATGTCTTTAGTATAAGCAGCACGAGGCAGGGAGAGAGAGGCAGGGAATTTCTTGTTTCTGTGCCACATGTGACATATCCTGTCCAGCTATCTCCACAGTGGTTCTCTTATTACTCTTTTCTACCAAACAAAGCTGGGCCAGACTAGTTCTCTGTAGATTCTAGGAGTGGCAGAACACCAAATACCAAGTAAGAAATGCTGGGTAGAGACAAAGAGGTTTATTTCATGTATAAATTAAATGTAGTTAAACAACAATAGAGAGGATTAGGATGGCCTCTAGGCTGAGCAGGGGACTGCAAATACATTAAACTGCTGAGTTTCAAAGGTGTGCATGGAACATGGAAAGACCCCAGGGCCCTCTGCCTAATAAGAGTATTTGTTATTTAGGAAAATAGTAAAAGATGCAAACAAGCAAACGTAAACGCTATGCCTTCTGAAATGCTTAACAAGTCCCCTGATACAGTGAGTCGCTTTTGCAAAGGCACTTTTCCACTCCATTCTTCCAAGCGGCCGTCTAGGGCTCAGCGTTTTTTCACCCTCCTGCACACTTGTGCAAGTGCACGGAGGGGCTGAAGAGGAACCAAATTCCACGTTCATCTGGGACGCGTGCCTCTTCCTAGCACGCTGTCAAGTACATGCAGAGTAACCCGCAGCTGGAAAATTCACGTCCCTTACAGCCACCCACCTTGCTCTTTACCCAGTTCTTTCCCTAAGGAAAGCTCTAGAGGCCCAGTGCTCTCCCTGGACCCCCCGGCATAGCCTAGAGCCGCGCAGGCAGGCTGCTCCTCAGGTGAAAGCCCCTGCAGCCCACCTCTTCTGCCCCCAGCGCCACCTCCCGCTAACACACGGGGGTACCTCCCTCGCCGCCGCCGCCGCTTCCCCTCCTCTCAAAGCAGACGAGGCCTGTGCCCGTCGTCCCTCGCCCCGGCGGCCCCCCTTCCTCCCCGGCAGCGCCGG
>NW_010972875.1:6331656-6365927 GCF_000737465.1 Haliaeetus leucocephalus
CGCCGGCAGCGGCAGCAGTGCCCTCTCGTGGCCGGAGCCCCGCAAGCGGGCGGGCGGGGAAAGCGGGGCGGGGGCCCGCGGCCCTCAGCGGCAGCCATCGGCCGCAGGAGCCGATGGGGGGCATCGCGGGGCCCCGCTGCGGCTTCTGGGGCTGCGCTGAGGAACGGGTCTTGCTCTCTCAGCGCCTCGCAGCGTTGGAGCCTGCTGGGGCGGGGTGGGGGGGATGCCAAGCACAGACAGGTGCGGCAGAAGATCAAGCTCGGTCGTGTTACTTTTCATGTGAGGAGCTGAACGCTGCCACAGATCTCCACTGAAACTCTTTTTCGTGAAATGGCAGAGGGGTGACTAGTCTGTCTGCTAGGAGAGAAGTATGAGAGACCTGGCACAGAAAAAAAGGGATATTAAATACACATATGCATAAACACCAGTGAGTGGAAGAAAAAATCAGATACTAATACCTCTTGTCCCAGTGCGTATTCCCTTAGTTTACAGGATGTTTTTCTAGGAAGAATGTCAACCCTCGCTCACTCTCCTTCCTGTCTCCCCATATCAGCAGCATTACAAAACAGGGAGTCTGCTTCATTTGAAACAAAAACATCCCGCTCATTCTCATTCACTTGAGATCTCTCCTGGTCAATCCCCCACTTTACTGCCTAACTGCAGCTTACTTTTTTTTCAAAAAGTACCAATAAAATTGTACTGATATTTATCTTGGAAAAACATCCTTTATTCTTTAAGATAATTACTATTTAGTATATGGTTCTTTTTCTGTGAAGCATTGATTGACAGGCAAACAGAATATTACTGCATATACTTCTAAATTCCATGAATACACACTACTGAACCTATTTGTTCACCTAATACTCCCTTCCTGACGTTTTTGCTATCAACAAACTCTCCAGTGAGCCATCCTAGTGACTTAGGACCATGGCCCATGCCTTCAGAAAACATTTAAACATGAACTCACACAAGCTCAAATCCCTCCACAGGAAAAACATATTCCTTCACTCGCTTTCCAACACAGAAGTAACAGGACACATTTAACTCAGAAGCTGGCCTTTGGTAGGTGCCACCATCATACGTTCAAGAAAAATTCTAAGAATTTAGGGCAAATATAAAGAACAACCACCTAGGAGTATAACAACAACTTCTGGCAACCTAAAATTTTGAGCCTTCACAAGTCAGAGGTTGCAACTAGACTATTGTGTTTAAAAGCCCCCAACAGACCAACCCCTCATGAAGTTCTCCAAGCATTTTCACACTTTCTGGTATTCTCATCATCCTGTGGCAATGAGTTCCATGTGTGCCTCCTTTTTTTTGTTTTAACTTACTGATAACAAAAAAAAAAAAAAGGCATCTACCAATATAATGAAAAACAGTAACTGTTCCCTGTTCTATTTCTCCAGGACACTCAAAATGGTATGGATATCTACCACAACCACTTAGTCCTCAGCCAGCTGTTTTCCAGCAGGAAAACAGTGTCTTCCTCCTACTTAGTGCCTCCTCACAGCTAAGCCACTCCAAGTCTCTACCAGTCTGGTCACCTGCTCTTTGCCCTTTCCAATTATACCATTATCTTTCTGAACTTATACACTGATGTAATGAGATTTTCTGTTTTGTTCTTGGCAGATGTCATGATAATACCTAACACCCTGTTTGCCTTCTTGACAGTCATGGAGCCAGAATGCTGTCTGCACCAAATGGTCAGGTCTCTTTTTTTCGGTGGCAAAGCTAGCTGAGAGTCCAGCATTGCATCACATGGAGTTAGGGTTGTTCCCCACTCTCCAGCATTCTTTTGCACAGAATTGCACGAGATTGGCACAAAGTCATCTAAACCTTTTATCAGTCCCTCTCTCCACTATGAGACCTTTATGTGATTCCCAGCTATTTATTTTAGACAGATAATTCTGTATTAGCAGAAATGTTGTTACTTGACTATTCACTGCTTTCCCCAATCGGAAAACCCTGTAAGACTCCATCAGTAATCTTCTTCACTGTGGAGCCCAACCATTCATTCTTATTTTTCCCTTTGTCTTTTAACTAGCAATTAGTCTGTGAGAAGAGTCTGTTTAAGACTTCTCAGTGAAGACTCTTGTTAACAGCATTTTGAAAAAACCCAATATGTTCTATTAACCAGCATTTTCACTGACTCCTTCGAAGAACTTTCCAATAGACTTGTGAGGCATTGCTTCCCCTTGTAAAATGAAAATACACTTCCTCCATCTCTTCCTTATTGTCTCATGCATTTCCATTTAGCCACTAATCTATTCTTTACTAGAACTTCTGCCAAAGAACTTCCTTCTGCTTCAAGGACTTTTTAAATAATTGATGTCATATGTGCCAAATTTCATTCCTCTCCAGTTAGTAACTCAGCAATGTCTTACTTGTGTTATTTTCAAGTCTTGAGTGAATACCATATGCTCACAATGTTTATCATTTCTCATATTAATGTGTTCTAATGTCTTTTATTGAAGCTGTGGTTCACCAGTAAAGCAAATCCAGTGCTAGCAATACTAACACCAGACCAAAAACATTACAGCCACATGAATGCCAGTTCAAATGTCTTCAGAGAACTGTCTGGTTGGTTTTGCACTGGCAGTCTCTATGTTGTACAACATATCATTTGTCTTTCAACACCCTGCATAAAACCAGCATAAAGTCCAAGTTATGCATGCTTACTAAATCAACAGAAATACATTCACCTGCCCACATCTGAACCAGATGAAACTTGTACTGATGGATTATCTGCTAGTGATCTGCCTGCTTCCATAACAATGGAACATCAGCCTCACACTTCATTTGGCGATTATTTTCATTATAAGATAGGCCTAAAAAGCTCAAAGCTCCATTTTACATGGGTTCAAAACTGATTACATAAATTCATGGGAGAACGCCCATTAGGATGCACTGCAGATTACTGGAATCTGCTACCATATAACGTTGAAGTGTATCTGTATGCTAGCCCTAGTTTATTCTTCTTTAGGCATGTGCGAATGGTCACAATTGGATCCAGACACTAAGCAAGAGAGACTGAATTTGATCTACTACCACCATTCCCATGTGGTCATTAAGTTTTACTTGTCCCAAAAAATCCTTTTTGCTCCAAAAGGCTATTCCAGTCTCACTATTCCAAAACTTAGTTATATCTTATCTCCCAGTTATTCCCCACCTCCCTCCACATCAGAATACACAAGAACTTCCTGTGGACATCAGACCATGTTCTCTGTTACCTTAGAGTTCTCTCCAAGAAACAAAGCTTAGTGGGAGAGGAGAGATCAAAAAGGCCAAGGACAAGTGTAAGGAGTTAATTTGCAAAGGCCAGGACAAGTGAGGTAGTGAGGAGCACTGTGTACTCTCAAAATCCCCTGCTTTCTAGTCCTCCATGCCTTGGACAGCCACAGGAACACATAGTTATTCTGAGACCAAATTCTTCTGCATCCCCAAAATATATCTACATTTTTAATGTATCTACAGCCAGAATTAAGGCAACATCCACATGAATACAGATAAGCAAAACACCTGAAAGTGGAAATCAAGACTGAGAGGTTAATGATTAGTAACATACTAGCTCCCGATGTATCTGATAGGGGGAGAAAAACCTAACTTAAGTATCTCAGTTTGGGGTGGGGATTTTTTGTTGGTTTTGTTTTTTAAAGAAACCTGTGGTATTTCACATCTGTCTTTGAAAATCTTTTGTCCTTTTCTCTTTACACAGAAGAAGCTACCTCAAAGTAGAATCCCAAGTAGTCATGCCTACTGAATATACATGCAGTCATGCTGCTGCTGGAATAAACTGCACTTACCAGAATAGAGCACAGAATAGGCTACAAGTGCCTTTCTATATAATACCAAACCCCAAATATCTGAAAGTTTAGAAATCCAGACCTAAGCTTGTCCTGAGCCACTGTAGCACTGTCCCTGTGTCAACATCCTAGGAGGACAAGATAATCACCTCCCATAGATATAATATGCATGCATATTATATCTATCTCGAAAGAGTTCATTCCAACATAAGAAAAGGGAAAAAAGTTTTACACTGTTTCATCTATATTTCCTGGAATTCCAGGTATCTCAAATACGATGATTAGGCAGATGAATACAAATACAAACACAGAATCTTACACAATATATCCATACTGTATCTACCCAGTTACTAAGACTGCAATGCAAAGACAGCACCTTCTAGAATAGGAACAGTTAGACCCCACAACACATCAAAGAAGACCTATTTAACAAAATCAGGCAGTATATTGCCCTACAGTTTTGCTCAATATTAATCATCAGGCCACTAACTTTGAGGTGTCCTTTGCTACAGTATTTATTGAAAATCCTGTGGCTTGGAAGTATCTGTAGTGTAGCACACTATGCTTTTACGCTGTTCCTTGGCGTGGTGATAATTAACCAAGATACCAAAAGAGGTAAATTAATAAATCAGTAATAGATATAAGTGTGCATTTTTATAAATTTGTTCTGAATTTGGGGTGCAGCGGCAGAAAATAAAGAGATAAATCTGTTTAAGAAAAATCATTCCGTAAACAGAACCTACAGAAAGCCTGTGGAGTCACTACAGTCTAGGGGACAGAAGAGAATACTGACAAATCACTGATTCACAGTAAGTTATTATTTTTGAAAGCTACTTTATGAGTGAGAAAGTAAGTTATTGCTGAAATGCCCTCAGAAGGAATCTCTTCTGTGTGCCAGGTTTTAAAAAAAGTCTTATTCAAAGGTTTTCCCTACTTTTACTTCACTCCAGAAAGAACAAGAAAAGACATAACAGCTGTTTCCCAACTTTTATCTGCCTGTTTGGGGCTGGGGGGGAGCAGCAGGGACACAAGCCTGAAGGGAGAATGCTTAAAAAGGAACAGCAGAACAAAAACTTTCAGGTAACTAATATCAGGTCTTAAAAATTAACTGAGCACAGAACCCAGTAGAGGAATGACACACAGGCCTGCTCCTCAAAGTAATTTATAATTCAGCAGCCTTTCAGAAGTGATCACCACTGTCAGACACCATCTCTTCATTTTCATTTTATAGACATTTCAAAAATGCATTTAATAGAGTGTGCCACTTTTAGGTCACTGACTATCTCCTTTCATCTCTTTCAGATCTCTCTATGACCTGGAATATAGTTCTGCTTTGTGCTCTGGTGGGATCAAGAGCAAAGGAATGATATGCAGCTCAAAAGAAACAAAATAATTTTAATATGGTACCCTAGTGTTTCAGCTGTTAGCAAAAGAGTATCAGGGAACCTGTCAGTACCACTGACATGATGAATCAATAAAATTACCATGGCACTAATGAAATGCACCTGCTTTCATAGTCAAACCAAAAAAACCCCAAACTTATCACAGTTAACTGTTATTATTCTCTCTAGACATTTTGATTATAGTCCCCAGAAACGTCATTGGAATTTTATTGCTACATAGAGAAACCGCTTCAAATTAGAGAAGAATTTATCCATTAACACAGAAAAAGTTGTAACTGTAATTACATCCCAAGTTCAGGAAGGTACTTGCCACATATATAAGCTTAATGAAACATAGAAAATTCAATCTACAAACTGAATACAGTCTGCAATAACTCATTTTCAGCCTTGGTAAGCAAGCATGATTATCACTAGTTGAAGAATGTATTGTAAGTATTTGTCCTGGTTTCAGCTGGGATAGAGTTAACTGTCTTCCTAGTAGCTGGTACAGTGCTATGTTTTGAGTTCAGTATGCAAAGAATGTTGATAACACTGATGTTTTCAGTTGTTGCTCAGTAGTGTTTAGACTATAGTCAAGGATTTTTCAGCTTCTCATGCCCAGCCAGCGAGAAAGCTGGAGGGGCACAAGAAGTTGGCACAGGACACAGCCAGGGCAGCTGACCCAAAGTGGCCAACAGGGTATTCCATACCATGGGACGTCACATCTAGTATAGGAACTGGGGGGAGTGGGGGCGGGGAATCACCGCTCAGGGACTAACTGGGTGTTGATCAGTGGGTGGTGAGCAATTGCACTGCACATCATTTGTACATTCCAATGCTTTTATTATTGCTGTTGTCATTTTATTAGTGTTATCATTACCGTTATTAGTTTCTTCTTTTCTGTTCTATTAAACTGTTCTTATCTCAACCCATGAGTTTTACTTCTTTTCCTGATTCTCTCCCCCATCCCAATGGGTGGGGGGGGAGCGAGTGAGCGGCTGCGTGGTGCCTAGTTGCTGGCTGGGGTTAAACCACAACAGTATTCATACCTGAAAGAATTTACTGCATCTTCCTCAACAGGGTCGATCAAACGTTCTGATAAGAAACCAATTGCTTGCAACATGGAATGTGCATGACAAAATAAATTATCAAAAGGGACACATTCCTTAGAACTCATGGGAACACATTGGGAAGCATACCAACAGGATGCTCCGTACTTTTTGAGTCAGAATTATGGAGCCAAATAAAATGTAAACTTACTTTTTTTCCGATCCACTTTTTGTGGCACAGATGGACGGGTAGGACCTAATACTGGCAGAGTGGTCATCCTCTCTGTGTTGTTAAAGGATGCATCTGCAGACCACAAAGTCACCTCCTTTGCAGTGGCAAACAGCTGGGTGCTGTCTTCAGAGCCTTCTGCCAAAGCAGCATCATACGTAGGGTGAGGATTGAGTACTGTGGCTTGAGTTGTGAGAGCAAATGAATTTTCCTGGAAAGTCTCTCTAAATATATTTGAGTTCTTGTTTATTTGGTCAATGTGAGATAAAGGCGCAGTGGTCCAGGAAGAGGGCAGTGTGCCGAGATCCATTGTGGCCTCAATCTTGGAACTGTTTTCAACCATGTTTGGCAAAAGAACATCAGATGTTTCAATGTCACCGTTAACTGTGAGGATCTCGCTTCCATTTGAATAAAAGCATGTTTTTTCTAACACCCCTGAAAGCAAGGAAAAAAGCACCAAAATTAACATCACCTGGAAGGACAAGTGTTACCAAATTGTTTTGGAAGGTTAATAACAAATATAATGGCACAGATTAAAAAAGTAATATTTATTTCAAAGTTTAATTTAAAGAGAACTAAAGTCAAGAATTTCATGTTATATATTCAACAAAACAGCAGTAGCACATCAAAACAAAAGCTATGACTACTCTAGCATAAATAGAGAAACATATAAACCCTTCCATGAACTAAAAATGTTTTAATCTTACTTGTAGTAGGCCACTGAACTCTTACACGTTTATAACCATAGAGTGTAATTTCAGGGAGCTCCAACATGCATTCGTTCTATCATAGTGTTAACCAAGATTGGCAATACTATTTTTTTTTCTCTTTTTAAATTGCATCATCTCTTGTTTTCATAGTACCACCATCTTCTGAAAGCTAATTCTGACGCTTCAAGGGAACCGATACATTTTTAATATATTTTATATTCACTAACTTTTAAAATGGAAAGAGGTATTGTTTTCTCTATATAGGATTACATAATTTAACTACCACTGCTAAATATAGGTTCACGAGTTCTTTGTCATTCTTCTCTGATACTGGATTTTAAATATATAGTTGTATCCAAAATTTTAGGCACTTCCTGGGGTTTCTTTGTTGTTGTTGTTTGTTTATTATACCATAGACAAACACAGACTTTGCTTAGTTTTGTGTTGAACAGTTGCAAGTAATTACAGTTCACAAATCAAAACAGCTGCATAAAACTAACAAGATGCATCCCATAAGCATCAGCAAATTCAAACTAATAGTAAGAGAATCTATTTTTAACCTGTGACTATTAGTGAAATATTTAATTAATCCAAATAATAAAGAAGGCATCTCAAACCTATATAGGACATATAACTTAGTTATCTATAATAAAAACTACAAATACTAACTGAAATTTTTTAACCAAATGTACTAGAGTCATATTTAATGCTAGAAGAGAAGCACCATTCTGTATCACAATATAAGAAATTTTTGGTAAATAGCAAAAGGAATTTTTGCCACTAGCCAGTCATGTAAAAGAGTTTAACAATCATAATAAACACAGTTCAGCCAGACTTGATTACAAATAATTAAAAGGAATCCCCCAAAACATAAAATCTCCCAACAGCTTTTAAATACCCTGGCAACAGTTGATAATTTTAATAGCTTTTCTTGTTGTCTACTCCTAACAGTGATATTTAATCATTCCTCTCATATTGTTTCAAGACAATAAAGTAAAAAACAAGGGAAGGAAGAATATTTGTCCTTTCAATGATGGGATACAAACACAACAGCATTTCCTTAGCCAAAATCCAAAGAAAAGGTCGAAAACACAGGTTCCTCCAGCTGGGCTCCATGTGGAAAGAAGAGAGTTTTCTGCTTAGCCTTTCAGCTCCTTTTCTTCTCTCTCACCCTTACTGCTAGCTACAGGCCCTCAAGACAGAAAGATGGTCACATCTGAAGCACATTAGCAGGAATTCACCTCCTGTTGTTCTCTACAAACCCTCTGTACTCAAGGCAAATCACGCAGTTTCTTCTTTCTGCTGTGAAGTGTAAATCGTTTTTTCCTAGAGTTTCATACTGATTTGAGCCTTCATTAGCAGCTTGGTACAGATGACTCTTCGAGTCCACGCAACACCCACCACTATCTCCCCTGAACTTCGTTTTCAGTTCGGTTACTGCATTTACCAAGATGGCTATTCACATGATCCCCTCTCAGCCAGGCATCGTTCACCTGCCACCACTCCAGCCTCTCTTCCCAGCCAAACCCACCACTCCAGGCACCACACACAGCCCATACCCACTGAGCCCCTTCCCACTGCTGTTATTGAATTCCTTTTCTCACCCCTTCATGCACTCTGCAGCTAGACTAAATCAGTTGACTGGTCTGAAATTCAAGGACTGGCCAGGAGGAAATCTTTATTAATCACAGCTACAAGTAACTAACAATGCCAGAAGAATCCAACTTCTAGTTACAGTCTGAAGTAACTTAGGGTTGCAAAGCTTTATAGGTAAGAAGAAAAGAGAACTAGAATAGCTAAGAAAGGGCAATCTTAGTATTTCCTCTTTCACTGAGTAACTTTTATCTGTAGCAACTGGAACCAGCAAGAAAAACTTGTAAGATTCCTGAAATATAACCTGCTTCAATGAAACAGTTACCATTTGAGATTTACCATGTCCTCATTTATCCAGTTTAGGTTGTTTTGGCTCCTGTGTCACTAACTGTGAGTAAATCTTTGTGTCTGACTTCTACTGGAAGAACCCAGGGGAACTTTATATATATACATGTTAAGGTTTCTGTTTTTCCACCAGCAAATGTTCATAATTCATTGGGATTTGGAGGAATTTACTGAGTGTATTTTACAGAAGCAACTAAAAATCTCCCACCTGCAAATTATTTCAGCAGCTTTTTTTTTTTTTTTTTTTTTTTTTTAGAGTCCTCTGGTCAGGCCAAATGGGAACAATGAATGTGCTCTGGTTTCACAAATAGGGACCAGTAGTAATATGATTTGCTAAAATCTAAGACTTTGTGACAGATAATGCTCAGAAATTGTGCTCACTCTTATGTAGCTTTACTTGGATGCTTCGATTCCAAATAAAGCTTTGAATCTCTATGATTCAGAAGCCTACTTTGTTTCAAGTTTCAAACTTCAGTAGTTTTTTTCTGTAGTTTGCAAAAAGTTAAAATGAGCTTTTTTCCTCCTTTGGAGGTAATTTTTTTCCATAACTCAAGAATAGCTGAGGGGATTTTTTTCACATTCTCTCTCCTCCTCCCTAGGCTCACCTCTTCTCCTCCACTCAACACAATAGAAAAAGCCTGCAAAATGTTGGTCCCAAAGAGCTATGAATAATGATTTGAAGTCAAAGTAACAATTATTAGCTATTTATATATCACTCAGCAGAATAGCAGGCAATACATTACAAGATAGGTAAACTCTTGAAATTTAAAAAAACCCTTTTGGTTTAATATAGTGGACCAATAAGCACTGTTAAGGAAAATACTGAAGTTACCCACTGGATTCTATCCTCTCCCCACTCAGCCTTATTTCATGCTTTTTCTGGAATTACAAGTAATAGCTATGTCTTTCACTACCCATAAGGTGAATTACTTCTTTCACTGAGATCCCCAAATGTTTGTTTGCTTCTTCAACCCATCTTTCCAATAATAATGTTTTTTGTTCTATTTTCACAGTTTCCTAGTGAAAACTCCCCTTCTCTTCTTGACAGGTGCACCACATAATGAACCTCTTCTACACAAAAGCCCTTCCCAACTGTATCATCTCAGCTGACAATGAATTGTATTAGAACTCTTTTCAATAGTTGTTTTTTTTCCCCCACAAAATAACATGAGCCTGGGCTCTGGTGCATATGCCCTTGAGAGAGGTAGGTGTAGACCTCTGTTTGGCATTCCCTGCTGGCTCACTCTAGATGACAACTCTGTTGTGGTTAGTATGTGAGGGTTTTGGATCACCTTCCTGAGTCACCTTCTTCTCCCCCCACATTTTCCTCCTATCCTCACTTCTTCCCAATGCATGGTAGGGAATTCAAGCACTCAATTCCAGGCTACAGAGTCCACTCTCTGAGTTAGGCTCCCATTTGCTTTGATTCTCATACTTCCCCCCCTAAAAATACCACTGTATATCTTCAGTCTTAAATTAAGCTTACTGGAGATTTTTATAGCATCAAAAGCCCTGAAGGAACTATTTAAATTTTAAGATAGGTAAGAAAACAGTGTGATACTTCAAAACAATCAATTCTCTTTTAATATCTTCAGTAATGAGAACTGAATTACTCTACCAGTGTCTGCTAACAGCCATACAACACATACAGAACATGCATTTTATTCATGTATACATGCACACTATATCCAGCTATTCTTCCAATGTGAGTTCATATAGAGCTGTAGACAGTAAATCATAAGCCAGATAGTTAACTGGTTGAGAAATAGCTGTAACCATTTTGGATTTGTGTCTCTAGCTACAGCTGGACATGTCCAGATGACAGAAATATACAGCATGCTGGCCTTCATTGTATTTGGTACCAAAATGAGGAACTGGCACCCGGTCATTCAGTTCAAAGCAATGCTTTGCCAACAGTTTTACTGATAATTTTCCAGTTGGTGTTCACTATTGGGGAATTAATGTTTTATTGAAAGATCTGAAATGGACAGTTATGAGATCTAAGAAATAGTCACACTGTTCAAGCTATTAAATTGAGATTTTGGCAGTGTATACTGTGTGATTTCTAGCAGTTCACAGCAGGAAATCTCAAAAAGACCAAGTTTGTTTAAAAAGCTAATGAAACAGAGCAAAGCAGCCTACCAAAGTATGTGCAATGGATGAGGCAGTTACACAGGGAATAAACCGCTGGTTCACTACTATAACTAGCCAGCACATATCCACTGAGATTTCTTCTGCAGGGTCCGTCCCTATGACTCTGCACTCTGAAGAAACAGGCACATCACTGATAATATGGAGGTCCCACAGCATACCAAACCACTGCGCATCAGTTGAGCTCCAGTAATAGACTTTATCCTGCTCCTCCTGTCAAGTAAAGACATTACCTTAAACTGCTTACTAGCTGCCCAAGTGGCCAAAGAGGAAGTCAGTTCTAATTTTTTTTTTCAACTTAACAGGTGACTTATGCAAATAATGGATCAGTTCCCAGATAAAATGGAACAAAAAGTAGACTTTGTGGACGGCATCTTTTAAAGAAGCTGCACAACAAAGCCAGGCTCCTAAGGTCCTGTGCAGAAAGGAGAGATTTTCCCTTTCATCAACTCCTGGCTTTCAGACAACAAAGTCTCAGCAAAAATATCAGGATCATATTAAAGGGCTGGAGGGGAAGAGAGTAGCTACCTTTCATATTAACAGCTGTTGTTGCCTGAAAGTTCCCAGTTACAATCATAACTCTGTGGTCTAAGAAAAAAATCTTACCTTTTTTCCCCTGTCTCTTGAGCATGATGTGTCATGTAACTAGAAAAATTTCTTTATAAAGCTTTTCTTAACCTAAGAAATGAAGTGTAACATACACATAATGGTGCTATTGCAATTCAGAAACCAGTCCTGAACTCTATGCCTGTGTTAAATACTTTGCACCGGCTACTGAATAAAGCTCCATGGGCTCCTTGGGCATCAGTTATGCCACACCAGAATCCGTGCTTCGGTCACTGTGACCTTCTGTCCATCTGTGCTGGATGGACTGACAGACTTTCATTATTATTCTCTAGATCACAAAAACAATTCCCCACTGACATCAGTGATGTCTCACAGCAGGCATTCTGACCTGGAGCTGTATTCACAGCCATCTTTTTTTTTTTCCCCAACATTCCAGGTGTATAAAGAAGGCTTGCTAGACTAAATTAGTTCTTACAGATGGGTGAAATACAGGCTGCTCTGGGATACACTACTTTGGACATTCCCCATAATATAGCTGGGTTGGCAAGATCAAATTAAAGAACCAGCAGATCATTTAGCTCATGATTACCATCTTCCACCAGAAAAACTCCCAGGACCAAATGGTTTATTTATATGCTAGTCTTAAACTCCTAAATTTAGACACCTGTCTTACAGCAAATATTGCCATGGATTGACAATGGAATTGTTGATATTTCATGTTGCTTTCACAACTGTAACTTTCAGATCTTCATGCTGCTAGTCACTTTAGATTTTGAGGACGTCATGTGCCTCAAGGCTCGACATCACTTGGAGAACTAACAGCATCTCCAAATGATTCAGGGATCAAGATCCTTTACCCTAGAGTATAACTATAACTCCCTGCAACTTTAACTTCCTCTGTGTGGCAAAAAGTTCCTTGTGGGCCAGTACAGTTGGGTTCTCAAATTGACACAGAAGTCTTGACATATGCATGTTACCTTATGAATGTGGAAGATCCAACTGCCACAAAGCTAAGCCTAGTAGTTTTACTATAATGCACTTTTCCTGAGGTTTATTCTGTGAAGGAGACACAGCTCCTTCTGTGTTCTCAGCAGGGGAAGGGAAAGGAGAATACAGGTCTCACAGATGATATACTAGTAATGATCATTGTTCAACCAGTGACATGCAAGAACATTGACAGCATCTTTCAGGTGGACAGCATCTTGCTACACATTTCCCAAACAACAGAATGATTTGAGAACTGCCCATGCTAGTTCATACTTATACAAGGATAATAAAAATGCAGCTATTAGAGTGAGCTTTGTTTTTAAGGAGAGTAAGATGAAAATGCTAAATACAACCCATCACACATAACACTTGTAATAATTCTCACCAAGAACCAAAATTAATCTCAAAATACATGTCAGAGCCAAAATATAAACACTACATGCTGATAATGTAAGGATGGTGAAAGAACCAAAACCTCAATTATTTGCATATCCATAGTCAACAGTGCATCTTAGAGACTTTGATTGTAATCCTCATTCCCACCAGTATTGATGGACTAACAGATTTTTTAAATATTATTTTGCAAAATGCATGAATGCCCAACATTGTGCATAGATAACAGAGTATGCTGCTTGCCTGAAAGGCAGGCTTCTTTGATGTGTTCCTGCAGTGTGATCATATGCCCAAAAATTACATCTGAACTGTAGAAGTCTGACATGCATGAAACCATTCTTTATGTGTGTCACAAGACTTGTCCTGAATTCTACAGAAAACAATAGACAAAGCATTAGTTGTGGATGGCTGTTAACAGGAGGTGGTAGAAGATCACCTAAGTATGAGCTGAGGATACTGATGTGAAGGAGTGGGAGGAAGGGGACATCTACCACGGAATGCATTTGTCACTATAAAATAAATATAATTGATTTTCCTTTATGGAACTGTAAGTATAAAGCATTTTGTCTTCCCAGAGAAATAACTGCAACGGTAAGCAATTATGGTACAATCAAAAAAATTTTTAATTTGGTATAATGCTCACCAGCTGTGAAGGACTTTTTAACTATGTTTCAAGTGGTTTAGAACACTTCCTCTCTGTAAGTAAAAAAATGAAAGTGCCAGAGGTTTTTCATTCTTACAAGCATGCTAATTTTCACCTTTGTAACATTTGCATACTACTCATTATTTAAGGTATCTTTTTCAGTGTAAGCAAAATGGGACATAGACTACAGATTCTAACACAAGTTGAAGGTGATCTGACGTCTCTCCATTTTAAAGGAATATTTAGCTATTCAAACCATGGATTCAGTTATTGTTTGTTTTTTCTGGAAAGTAATGAAAATTGACTATACTATACTATTATCCCCAGAAAAAAATTATGGACCAGTCTTATTAGAAGGCTCTTTATGTCTATAGGGGTCAGATGAAATTTTAAGATACCAGTAATTTTAGTCATGTATAATCTAGCCTTTTCTTGCCCCTTCAAATTTATATTGCTGAGTTAGGTCTTCATGGTCAAGGTCTTGCATGTGAGGTCTTCAACACTCCAAAGCAAGCACCATTCCTAAGCCCTCCTGTCCCCTGATGTAATCAACAAATTATTATGGCCATGGTCTAAAGGCTAGACTTCCTTCATAGCAACTGGTACTGCTTCTACTTCAATGAGTGAAACAACATTTATTCATTACAAAGTTCTCTTCTACAGATTGACAAGCATGCTATACTACTGATGAGAGACAGAAGAGTATGCAGAGCCAGAGTGTAAGTACATAAGAGAAATGAAAGCTAAACAACTCAGCTTGATATTTTCTTCTATGTACCATAAAAGTCTCTTGTATCTTTAGTCAAAATATGTATCTTTACTGATAATTTGCTTTGTCCTTTCTTTGTACACGGTTCTAACAAAATAACTTTTTCAAGGGCTTTGCATCTTGAATACTTTGATGGTAAATAATTTTTGAAAGGTTGATTAATGACATTCTGAATACAGGCCCCCATGACACACCTCAAATAGGTACTGCTCTACCTGTCTCCTTCCACCCATACCAACTTTTCAGTTTCTTCAACATCAGAGCTTGCAATGATGTGCAGGCAACAAAACAGATGTAAGGAAAGCGAACAGGAAAGTTCTAAGGTGCATGCACACTTTTTCATGTGTATATGCCTCATTTAATTAAAAAATATTATAGAAGGAGGAGAGTAATTACTTACAAATTTACCACAGGAAACAAAATACTCTCATGCAAAATGTAAAAGGCCTAATTTTCTGATGAGTTCATTACCAAAGTCAAATCAAAGAAGTTCATAAGGTTCTAAGCAATATATTGGAGCTCTCCATTTATGTTTTAAGCACCAGTGAATGATACTAGAATGAAAACCACAGAATTTAACTCCTCCATTTCATGAAAAAATAAGAACAGAATTCCCTATATATCAAATAATTTGTGTTAGCCAGTCAGAACTATCAACTCATTTCTTACATTGTAAGTCATCATACCAGTATTAGACTGTAACAGAATTCAGTTATTATTGATCTGAGAAGAATATGAACTACAATTCTGGATATAGTGTATTCTCAGTAAATAGAAAAGACTATATTACACACACTTTAAAGACGCCCACAAAATTTGTTCATTTAATTCCAGTCATCAGATATATTTGTTCTAGGCTATCAATGCACATAGAATGAAAGCTGCTAACTGAGAGAGAATACTAAATTATAATCATACTAATTCAAAAGATGCTGATGAGAGCTTTGCCAGTTTTAGACTCGGGTAATAACACCAAGCCTTATTCTTCACCCTACAGTAATTACATTGACTTAAAGAGGACATAGTCCTGATTTTTGCTACCTAAGTAGGATCAGAACAGGTCCCATTTCCCCAGTGGTTTTCATACATTTTAATGAGTGTTATGTCAATACATGCCTCAGAGGAGGAGATTGAGTAGGGCTGACGTAAATACACCTGCTTTTTTATCTGCTTTCTCACCAAAGAATGAAAATCTAGGGCAGAGGATATGAAGGATACAAATGGAATGCTAAACATAAGGAAAGTAAATTGAATGGCATCATATTTCCTAATTGCCAGACTTATTTGATCTTAATCCACTTCAGACTGTTCTTAGTTTAAAGATACATCCCAAGACTTACTTGTCAATCATAACATTCACTAGCTTTGTTGTTTTTTTTTTACTTCCCCAACTTAAGCTAAATGAAAAGAACAGGCCTACAACGTCTTGTTGCAAATCCTTTACAGACTGAATTGAGAAAACAGATTTAAGTTGTCTTGATTTTGACAGTGCTGAAGGTACTATTGAGATGTGTTTAGTTTCTTCCTCTGCTTGCTAACTATTTGATTCTACGACGTGGATTGAAGTTGGGGATTTGAAATAGGAAAATAGATTTATAACTGTATACCTCACACACTACCCCACTTGTTACAGATGTGCTTGTGAAGTCCTTAAGGAAGCTCAACTAGAAATTATTCTCGTTAAGAAAAAAAGAAGTAAAAATCCCAGAAACCCTCAGCACTGAAAGCAGATGATTTTTTAACCTTTTTTTTTTTCTTGAAAAAGTAATGCTTTAACCTAGCATTACTGTCTTTCTCATGTTGTAGTTGAATCAATTTAATGATATGTCAGCTTCTCTAAAGGTAACAAATGGAAGGCTTTTAAAAAAAATTTTTGTAATAAATTACTACCTTTTAATTCTGTAACAGACACAGAGTTAGTTAACAGACTAAGCCATTATGAAGTCTAATATACTTGAAACAAGTTTCCACAAAACATACTTGGGGTTCTGCATTGATACATATTTCATATTTTTCCTTAGTTAAACTGTAATATTTTGTAGGCTATTCAGAAAGATTTGTGGCTATTTATAAGCTAACTTTCACCTGAAAATAAAAATCAGACTTGCACATCAATGTGTGACATAAAGGGATAAATATTCCATTCCACTGACAGTGGTCTAAAGTTCTAACATAAATATCTTTTTGTACTTGTAAAATGACTGCTGAAAACCATCTACATACTACACGCTCAAGGTAGCGTGCTCCCCAAAAATCTACTTTGAGTAATTCAGAAAAGGTTTCCTCTTTGGTACCTTAAACAGGTTTTAAATATATAAACCTAAATAGCATATTTATTTCTCTGCAACAAACATTATTAAGTCGCTAGGTAGATTAGTTTGTAGGGTAGATGTGCTCAGATATATCTTTATTGTCCACAGTTACATTTGCACTTGAGAATGCAGTCTCAGTTTTAGTCTCCTTAATTAAAAATGTGTCAACTTACTCTGTTAGCACTCACCTACAAAGGTAAGCAGGATCACCAACAAAAGGATAAGGGCACAGATGCATGGAATCAGTATTAGGAGCAAAAGTCGAAGGAACTTGGCAGAAGCCAGTTTCTGAGAGCAACCATCCCCCATATTATCCTCATCTGTTCCTAAGACCTGAAAAAAAAAAAAGCCAGTTTTATCATTCTGGTGTCAATTAGTAACTCCTATGTTTTCAATAGCAGTCCTCCCCACTACACAGAACAGCTATGTGATTTCAATATATGCTATAAATGGCTTTTAGATTCTTAATGAAACGTTGTATGTAAACTTTCTTTTTGGTGGACAGTCTAGTGTAATCCATATAACAGTTTAGTTCAGCCAATATCCACAGACTTACAGCTTCATTGAAATTTCTAAACATTTCTGATGAATTAGAAGTTGGATAGGCATTTCATTTGAAAAAATGTAAAATACATAATAAATTTAAGCAGTTAGGCTAAATACCACTTATCTTATAATTAAAAATAATCCATTACTAATTCTTCAAGAGCCATGTTCTTAAGTTTCTTTTATTAAGGAATCAAGCAACTATTATAATCTTTGTTTTATGTGACAACAGAAGTGATAACGACTGTTCCAGTTATTATGCACAATAATGCTGTCTCATTTTCTAAGTACTTTGCAAAATTATAACTTATCACAGTATTCTGTAGAGTTTGCAACTAATATTTTCTGTTCTATAAATGGAATATAGAAGAATAGAGAAAAATGATTTTCTGAATTCAACTGAGCTGCACAAAGTACAAAAATTCAAACCTTTGCAAAAGCCTAAACATGTACTTAATATATATACTTTTAAACATAACTCCATTAAGATTATGATCTCATATACTGGAAAAATGTCATACTTTTTAAACAGAACAAAAACAAAATTCCATATGACTATTTAATAGCAAGACTGAAACTGTTGTTATGAAGTTAATACATCTTTATTCAAAATTGACTAAAAAAAATTACAATTTTCCCTATAATAAGGTGAAATTGGATGATAGGATTATTAATTCCAGACAATGTCTTCCCAAAGGATAACTAATAGATTATCCTCTTTGTCAGGAAGATCAATCACGTTGAAGTTGTTCATGACAGGACTTGAGTGTAAATGCATCCATTACCCTGACAGCCTCCCCCCAAAGAACCTCAAGAGACTGAGGTCTACAACAGATATATATTATTAGTCATGTAAATGCCAGTCTCTGTGGGTTATCCCTTTGGCTGGCTCTGCTGTAAGTGCCTTCCTGTGAAGAACAGGTTACCAGACTGACTGGCATAAATGGAAGTTGAACTATTTCTTAGGGAATTGCTGCACAGAGACTAGATTTATATCCCCCCAACCTCACTGCCCATTTACTGCTTGACTGAGAAGACTGTGGCATAAGTGGGATTTACAGCATAATTTTCCATCATTCCACAATGTCTCTTGCTCCAGCATGGCACAAAGACTATTTGTAAGGAAACTTTCCCTGCTGATAATATTAGAATATCATCTATTTCTGATACTCATGGTTACTAGACACTGCAGACACTGTACAGACAACAGAAATGTGCCGTTGTATGTACCTCTTCTGATACTGCTAAGCATCACACATTATCTGACCTCCTTGAGACCCATCCAGTGCAGTGTCCCATATGACTTTTTTTGCTACTTCCACTGTTCAAAGACCAGGTAACATTGAAAATGCATACGGTACCAGTATGGTGTGAGGTACTAGCAGTATCTCACTTGATAACCTTCTTCCTATTCCAGTGATTCAGTCTCAGCACTGTCCTACTACTGGGCTTATCTAGCAAGCAGGATGTAAGTTGATGGTCAACTTAAAGATGGTAGAGTTATCTGAACATCTGAAACAGCCAGCTCAGGGTGAGAATAATAAGAGTGGTAGCTCTGTCTATTGAAAAGGTACAGCCTGGGTGAGTTGACAAGGTCCGTAATCGGATCATCACCATTTCTCACAAGAGAAATATCAAGAATGTTGGAGAAAGTTAATTTGTTGTCAGAAGTGTGGGGTTTTTTTTAAACAAAAGCTTATTCAGAAGTTGCAAATGCTGCAATCCAAGATTTCGGGATATCTCAGCTAAATTACTGCCCTTAACCACAAGTAACACCTCAAATAGCCAGGCACAGATAAGGATTTAGGTGACTTTTAGGAACCTATATCCAAGTGACATTTAGACGATCCCTGCTTGACTATGTAACTTCCTACAGTCTACACTTGCCTACGTTTTCATATTAAAGTCTTCAAAGTCTGCCTCTAAGTTTTGCTTCTGGTCATGCTGGAATATAGCAGTTTAGCAGTTACTCATGGCAGGCTTCCCTGAATTCCATAACCTTGGTTTGCACAGCCTGTATTAGGCCCCCTTGGGACACCTGCGAGCAGGTAACAGAGGAATAACACAGCTTTGTTAAGAAGACAGATCTCCCAAAACACAGCTGCCATAACTACTTTTGAAAGCACAGCCAAAAAAAAGAGAGAAAAATGGCATAAAATTGCCCTTTCTAACTGTGCAGTGGTGTAAGCCCAGCACCACGAAGCCGCTCCTTCCCCCCCGCCCCATCCTGGTGTGACAAGGAGAAAATATTAAGAAAGGCTCGTGGGTCAAGACAAGGACAGGGAGGGATCACTCACCACTTACGGTCACGGGCAAAAGACAGGCTCAACTTGGGGAAGAAACAAAATCAATTTAATTTACTACAAATCAAATCAAAGCAAGGATAATGGGAAGTAAAACCAAATCTTGAACACCTTCCCCCACCCTTCCCTTCATCCCAAGCTTAACTTTACTCCCGATTTTCTCTACCTTCTCGCCCCGAGCAGTGCAGGGGGATAGGGAATGGGGATTGGGGTCAGTTTGTCACACGCTGTCTCTGCCGCTCCTTCCTCCTCAGGGGGAGGAGGACTCCTCACTCGTCCCCTGCTCCCCCGTGGGGTCCCTCCCACGGGAGACAGTCCTTCACAAACTGCTCCAGCGTGGGTCCCTTCCACAGGCTGCAGTCCTTCAGTCACGGCCTGCTCCAGCGTGGGCTTTCCCATGGAGTCACGGCCATCTTGGGGGTATTCACCTGCTCCGGCGTGGGCCCCTCCCCGGGCTGCAGGTGGGCATCTGCTCCCCCGCTCCCCTCCATGGGCTGGGGGGACACAGCCTGCCGTCTCACCACGGGCTGGGGGGGCATCCCCTCCTCCTGCGCACCTCCTCCCCTCCTTCCTCACTGACCTCGGTGTCTGCAGAGGGGTTCCTCTCAATTCCAATCTCCTCCCCACTGCAGGTTTCCCTTTTAAAATCTGTTCTCCCAGAGGCTCTACCACCATCACTGATGGGCTCGGCCTGGGCCAGAGTCGGGGCCAACTTGGAGCTGGGGAAGCTTCTGGCAGCTTCTCACAGCAGCCACCCCTGCGGCCCCTCCCCCGCTACCAAAACCCCATCACACAAACCCAAAACAAGTGGTTACAGTGCTTCCACAGAAAATAGGGCTGTTGAGTTCAATTCCCTCTACAGCCTGAAGCAGCTAAAAATTAGGTCTACAACTCGGTAGAGTATCGCAACCACCTGAACACAGGCTCCTCCTGAATCAGAGCACACTATCCCTTGAAGTCACAATATTTTGTAAAAAAGAACACAGTTCTGCTGGGCCAGATAATAGGGAGCAGGACCATCACTACACAGCCCAGTGATTAGGGCACTCAAGAGCTGACTCTTAGTTTCTTCAAGAAAAACAAATGTAAGATCCAGCTTGTTTTCCTAAAGGAATGACTCCCAATCAAGATGCACTTCTCGCAAATCCCTGGCAAAAGTGCCCAACTCTACCCAGTAAGGTAAGGTAAATGCTGACCCACGACTCCAAAGAGTTTGTCTTAGGAGTAAAAAACTTATGTTATCAATAAACAAAATTGTTTTCTCAAAGAATTGAGAAAACACACAGAAGTAGTATTCATCATCAATTTTTTTGACTACTCTTGTCAGGAAGAGGTGATATTGAGTATTTTGGAGGTACAGGAGGTCTTAATCATCCCAAGCATAAGCATGTAACTGAGAGCAGTTACCACCACTGTTGTACAGATGCCTCAGAGTTAACCTAGGCGAAACATTAAATGCATGCCAATGAAAACAGTGAGCTTCTTATGTTCCTCTGTTTCTGTGAGAAATTTTTTCTAAAGTCTACTGGAATTGTGGGTACTAGCTACTTTAGGCAAATGTTCATGCTAAATGAGAACCTTAAACATTTTCTTTCTTTTCAACTCCTGAAGGCAACAATAAACCTCAGTCTTTGCATTGACAACTACCACAGAATTTAAAAGGGACTGTTGTATCCAAATCTGCCTTCAGTGGCTGCTCCAGAAAAGAATGTTAGATTGTGAAAGACATGCTTTTCTAAACACCACGACTTGCTAGTTTTGTGTAATAGCAAGGTAAATATTTGTAGGAAACTAAACAGCATGTTGTATTTTTCCCTTCTACAGGAAAAGACCTCGCGAAAAACACCAAACCTATTTAAAATCATCATCGGTGACTCAGCAAGCAAAAACTTAATTTTGCCAGTTTTCCAATTTTGCCAGTTTTCCATCACTTGAACATTTACATGAGCTCTTTCCATCCATTTCTGTGGTGAATATGAAATAAAACTAGAGATAGTGCTAATGGTTCCTATATCATCAATGAAAATTTAATAAAGTGTCCTGTAGATAAGCATAAATGCATTATACCTACTCATTATATATTCCCTGATACTGTTTCTTGTCCCCTTGCCACCAAATATTGCAATACACAAGAATACGTGCACCAGTTTTAAGTGCACTACTATGCCAATGGTATCAGCATAAACTTCAGACATGCCCTGTCCTCTCAATTCTAATAAATAATGGAATAGAGGCATAAATAATGGAATAGAGGCATAAATAATGGAATCTTCAGAGAAATATGGGCCTGTAGAAGGAAACAGGGGTGCTACGTGCTTATTCACTTGACTTACTCCAAGCTTCCAGGTTAGTGGCCAAGATAAGAAACCAGTCTCCCTCAACTCTCTGTGTAGTCAATAGTTTCTCTGAATCATTCTCTAAGTCTGTAAGACTGAGGTACCTTGTAGATACACATTTATTCCCTTTCCAAGGGAAGGACAAGACTTAGAAGCAGAATCCTTCAGGGCACACTGAAAGAAACCAGCCCTAAATGCTGGCGATTTTGGCATAAAATAGATTTAGCACAGCACTGGACCAAAACGTATTCTCAATACTTGAACACTGGTGCAAGTTCCCTTCCTACCGCTGTTGTCAGAAAACTTGATTCAAGAAAGACTTTTCTGAATTAAATACTGTGTGCACCGTAGTTAGGAAATGTCAGTGTTTGGGTTTTAAGGCAACAAGTCATTTGCTTTTAATACAATCAGGTTTTGTATTAAACAAGAATATAGTCAGAATACAGGATGCTTAAAAACATCAGATAATTTCTTCTGACAGCTAAAAAATTCTGTCCCTAATGAAATACCATTAACCACTGCTTACCTGAGTACCATTCTTTCAGTAATGACTGCAATAAAGGAAACACACTGTGAAGTAACTCTGAGCTAATTTCAGTGCAGATTTTTTAAAAATCCTAGGCTTATCTAGGACTGCTGGATCAGACTGCTCACAGTTGATTTTCTGAAACCACAGAGGCAGAAAAAAGTAAGGTGGAAAAAAAATACAGTCCCATCTGACTACAGAAAGACTAAAAATTCATTGGACCAAAATTCACAGCTTATCTTCTGCAAGATGTGGGGAGAATTTGATCTCATGGGTGTCATTTCAATAACATGCCTCTCATTTTAAAGCACAGAAATGACAGATTACATTAAGATTTATGGGTGAAAAGCCTATGGTAGCATGCAATTTTCCTTTTAGACACAAAATGTATCTAAGTTACTAGTCTATAAAACAGCCTGAATCATGGTATAAGCACTTGACAAAAATATCTTCTGCTGTTGTCACCACAAACCTAACAGATGTTCTCCCAATAAAGAAATATCATTAGGGCTAACAGCCTACTGTCAGTATCTTCTGTGCATGATGGGTCTCTACAAAGAAATGTAGAAGACAACTATTGGATCAGAAGCATCAAAATATCTTGAGCAAGCCATACACCAAAGTACTATGTAGTGTTTATGCTGGAAAGAAGTGGAATGAAGACAAGAATGTACTACTGTGAAATGCAGAAAGAATGTCATTAGGGGGCAGTAAACAGGTGGCCTTGTAAAAGTCCTCATAATGCCACTGAGGAATCTGCTACCCAGCCAAGCAATAGTTCGTGTATGGAAAATATATTAGATTATGAAAATTATGTGCAGTTTGTTCCATATCCTTGATATTGTTCCTCTTCTAATGTTGAAGCAATGCTCTGTTGTCAGTTCCCGTGATTTTATCAACTCTAGTCCAATTTAAGGAAAAAAAACCTTTTCGTACAGCAAGGCAGCAAAAAAACAAAACCAAAAAAAAAACCCAAAACCCAACAAACAAAACAAAAAAACACACCACACCCCCCAAACCTTTTCATACAGCAAGGCAGCAAACATGAGAAGCATGTTATTATCACAAGAATTGTTATTTGCACAATGTAATCTTGTAACTTCTCCCAGCAGATCCCATATCCTCAGACAAATTACAAATTGCTGACATAATTAATTCAACATTCATTTTGATGACCAGACCTCCTTTCCCATCCATGAAATAAAATATTCTGATTTACCCCTATTTTAACCACTGAAATATAAAATATTGAGTCATCATACCAATCTGAAATATACAGTACCTCAGTAAGGGAGATGTCATATAAAGATGGGCACCTCTTTCCAACAGAATTATTTCATTGGTGCTAGATGCTAAGTCCAGCCAGATTCTTTTGGCTGAAGCAGAAACCTGAAAGACATTTAACCTTCCTGACTTACATTTTCACTTAAAGTAAGTAGAGGTAACTGTGTCAGTGATATTTCTTCTCTGTACAGAAGATAGAATGTGTAAAGTAAGGTGGGGTTTTTGCCTTTCAGACCACCATAGAGACCCATTGGCCACTTCTGTTCAGCTGACCTTTCAAGCTGTTATTGGTCCAGCAGGAGATACAGTATAGTAAAAATCCAAACCGGGCATGAGCAGAAGTCACCAATTCAGACTAATGAACGTTGATGTGGTATTCTTTCCTTCATTTCTGTTGCACAAATTTGGGGTTCTTAACTCCTGACAAATTATTTCAGCAGTTTTGTGAGGCACTGAGACAACTTTGGAACTGAGAAATTGTGGAGATACGCATGAGAAGCTCAGAAGACACAAGGTGACATTCAGGTTATGTCTCACACAGCTCTGTGACAACGCAGTTCTGATCTGCTCCAGCTTCAGTTTGAGACAAAGCCAGCAGTAAAGTTGCTGAAACAAAATCCAAACACAACTATGGTGTTCCAGTTATCCGTGTGTTTGAGACCCTGCACTACTGCCTGCCAAGCCAGAACTCCCTTGGAGTATGCCTACAGTGTTGTCCAAACAGCACGACTGCAGACCCCTCAGACGTAACCCACTCTCGCTTTGAACTTTCTAGCTGAGGTATGACCAGCTATCAGAGCCACCGACACACTGAGTTCCAAGTCTGGTTTTATCCGGGATGACAGATGAATGCTGTGGTGCCAGTGGTGTTACCAGTGTCCAAGTTACTATCTTACAGCATATGCTTAGTTTAAGAGAGCTAGCTCTGGGTGCAACATCTCTTTCATAATTCATTCTTCCCTTTCTGAAGGCTTTGAGGGAGGTGGAAATGAGTTGGTCACTCAGACATAAGCACTACAGCCAGGAGATTTGGAGCTCTGAGGAGCTTATTCTCATTTCATCTAGTTCTTTTGGGAAAGGGTCCAGTGTTTTATCTTGGCAATGTAGTGGATTATAAAGGCACTTTGAAAAGCATCTATCTGATACTGAAATAAATCTAAATAAATAATGTAATAATTGGTCTCCAGGAGAAGATTTGATTTAGAAATCAGAAAGTTATTCACATGCAAACTATTGACCTTGGTTCTCCATTACAGGTGTTCTATGCTTAACATCTCATGCAAAGGGGCAGAAATGGAGAAGAAAGGATTTTCTTGGATTCCATATATCTGGTGTGATAGCAATAACTGCTCTCCACCTCATTTTAAATGAGAATTAGACACACCATTTAGCCATTATATAGGGTCAGTACTGATCACTCTTCAAAATTTTAATCAGAAGAGAGGAAAAAAAGGATATTTATCACTACTAGAGAACAGTAGTATCACCTCTTCAATAGCAGTGTGTTCGAATCTCTTCCTTTTTCAAAAGAAGTGCTGCTGAATAATGATTCCACTTTGGCATAAATGTTGTTTACATACTTACTTATATATTGTACATATTTACAATTATTTGTAATTTCACTGATGTAAACTTGCAGCCACAACAATGGATGCTTCCCATATTTACAATGGAACTTTGTTGAATTTCCAAGAACATTCAGATTAAGAAAACAGTCCAGCTGATGGCAAACTTGCTACAATTCTAAACTCTCTCTTCTTTATTACTAACAGCTGGTGGCAAAGATGCGTGATGTTGCCATGCTTCATAAACTGAGCAAGATTCAGTAAACATATGGAAGAGCTAAAAGATTTTTCAAAAACTGAAGTGTCTACGGAAGACGTTAATTTTAAGAACTAGACTATGGTTAGCATTATCTGGTATTTCTCAATACCAGAACATGAACGTCCATTCAGCCTACCTCAGCAGGCAGTGGCAAAGTGTATGGGGGAAATTAATCTTTAATTAATGCAGAATTTATGCTTTGGGGTTACTAGTTTTCTTTAAGTTTCTAGGGCTTGCAAAAATTGCTCATAAAAGTTTCAGCTGTGCCATGCTGTTTTTCTGAACACACCCAGAGACCACTCTAATGCCTTCCTGACTATCCAGATATTCATTGCATTGAGGTTTGCTAAGCAAGTTGAGCAGTGATGGCAAGTCTCTGGCTATACCTTGTTGAGAATCACAGTTCAACAGGCAGGGGAGTAACACAGTACTCACTTCAGGTTCCTGCTTTGCTGGGAATTCAATAAGCAGATGCCTGCACAAGAGCCATTAGGACCTGAAAGCAAAACTGGAAACGATAACAAAAAATAAAAAAAAACAAAAACCTTAGTGGCCTAATTTGTCACAATAAAAAGATTTTGAAAAAACATTTTGAGGGGGTGGAGGGACACAGTTTGAGGAAAACCTCCTCTTAAAAGCAGCTTTCAAGCCTGGAAAACTAGAAGGGACAAAAAGAAATCCTGCCTGCCCTGTGGATCCCATTCAGTGTATCAATCACCACCTGTGTAGAAATCCCACCAGAAGCCCCATCCCGCAGAAGGCAACTAGACCTCATAATTGGTTAACATTTTTTTTTCCTATTAATGCCTGATCAGTAGGCTTAGCCGCCTGAACTTGAAGGTGACCAGTACATCATATATGTGGCATGTGCATTGCTGATTATACAATTACTTAACCTATTTAAAATCAGAAGCTTTCAATGACATGAATTGGATGCTAAACTGGAATGCAAGCTAAACAAATGGCAGGAATCTTCTTAGAAGCATTTGTCTCCTTATGTTTCATGCACTTCTTATTCTTTTTTCTCTAAAACATATAGATTATTCTTACATTATAAATGTCTGCCTAGAAGAAATTAAAATTTTGGATTTGAATGTGTAATGTTAACTTTACACTACTGACTTTTTTTTCTGAAATGTGAGTAAAAAGATACTAAGCCTTGGACCAAGGATAAGAGCAGCAGCAATATTGATCAAAGAAAAGGACATGGCTTAGAGTCAAAGCAAAGCTTCATCTGTTCAGCATAGCTGGATATTTATTTGTCCTCTTCCCAAAGATGAAAATAGACTTACACAATGTCTCACAGGTTGATAACCTACTATCTATAAAATTTAGAGGTGACTCATTCATTTTTCAATAGGATATCACTTTGTTAAGAAACATGTAATCTTTGAACATTTTGCTTCAGTAAGAGAAAACAAAGAAAGAGGATATTTTTTTAAACTACCAGGACACCTTGACAGAAATAACTGAAGAGGTGACTGGAGATTAAAACTATTCATTATTGTCAAAGTTGTGAAACAACGAGCTGATACAGAAAACTCAAGATTAAGTGGGTTAACAAGGCAGTTACATTGGGGTACGTGTTTGACTATAACTTTGATATAGTATCAAAGGTTTATGGATCACATAAGGATTTGTAGGATAAAAACTTCCATCTAAGTCAGTGAACCAGTAACAATCTGGTGAATTATTCTGTCAAAGAAGAAAAATCCTACTGTATTTATGGCTAGGACTATTCAATTTAATTGTCATCCCTAGAACAGATGCCAGCATTCCTCCCATTCATATTTTCTTTGGAAATCTCCGAAAGTCACACAATAATCCTATCTATGGTGAGGAAGAAGCAAATGGAAACCATCTGGGTTCTTAGCCCTTCCAGACCACTATCAACACTAATCCACCTACTCTGACTTTATAGGGGAAAGAAGAATTGGTAATAACTTCCCAACACATTCAATCGTCATTTCAGACCTCCTTTCCAGCCTTGTCTACATGCACTACAAATTATTTAAACTTGCACCTTTAAAATGGCTGAGCAGGGACAAACTCAAGCTTAAAAAAGGCATTTACTACTTAATTCTTTTGTTACATGGTTGCTACAAATCAAACACCAAAAAAAAAAAAAAAAGAAGACAGCTACTTACTCCACAGTTCCTGATAACTCTTTTGAATATATTATCCATTCAGACAATATTTGCATGTGCACAGAACTAGCATCTTTCAAACAATAAGCTGTCTCTCAGCAATGTCTGTCCCTCAACACTGTCTGATGGCAAAAACTCACAGGCTGTTAAGGCAAGGTGGGCTCAGCTATCTGCATCTGTTCCCAAAGATGCGAAAATGCAGGAGGTTGGGGAGAGCCTGACAACCATAGGATGTTCTGCTTCTATAATCTCCAGGTCCCACTGGTTCTGGGGCAACTTTAACATAGGCAAAATAATCCACCCAGCAAAAGATTTGACAATGGAAGCAGGAGCAATGGATGAAATCTCTGTGTCACACCACTGGGCCATGAAGTTCAGAGCAGACATAACTGTATATTACAGATGTATGCTGTATTGTTACATGAATGCAGAGCTGCAGGTCTGAGAGACCTGGGATGGAAAGCTCCTCAATGTTATCAGTGGTTTTATTTCCAAGAGAATGCCCTGACTGCTTTCTGAAACCTAATGATATGAACAATGCAAGGAGGACGTGACTGATTTCTTACTGCTTCATTCAGAGGCAGCAAGGGGAAAAAATGAGAGTCTTTTTTCCTAGGAAATCCTTCCTGAATCCGAGACACTCTCGAGTAACTTTCAGTAATATTGGAGTGACAGTACAGGCTACTTTGAAACTAGGAGCTCTCTGAGGTGACGAGCAATGGCAATTGCTCTGGGCAATTTACTATTACTGTTAAATCACTTCTAAGTTAAATCTCTCTGGTATCAAACAGATCAGACATGGAAGATTCTAGTACATTAGTTTTTAAAACACGAGGTTCTGTATATGGCAGAACTGAGCGTTACAGGTTTGAGGAAGAGAAGAATGGAAAGACAGATTGACAATCACTGACCAGCTGGTCCCAAAGCACAAGCACCACCCACTGAGCATTGATCCTGAACTCTGAACTACAATACATGAATTAGAATAGACGCAGTCTGATGCAGTCCCAAAGAAGGAAACTCATGACTACCTTCGCTTCCTTTCCCCTATGGACTGGGTGAAGATGAATTAAATGTTCAGTATAGAAAACACTTCTTTTGCCAGAAAAAGTGAGCCTTGGAATTCAGGAAGAGCAGTAGCTTACAGGAGCATCTGTAATGACACAACCTGACAGTCATCTTTCCCACAGGTTTACAGGAACTGTCCCCCATGGATTATTCTATGAGGAAAAGTTTTTAAAAATGCCTCAGTTTCTGTGTCCTCTCTGAAAAGAAAGCAGTATGTATTGATTTAGCACATATGCAAAAGCTGGGGTCACACAGAATGCATACTGTTGCAGGAAACATGCTTTGCAACGAAGGGCAGGGCTTCAGTCGTCAAAGCATAAACTTCACCATTCCAAAGCAGCTCTGGCAGTATCTGATTTTCAGCCTCTTTTCACTTTCTACAGGGCAACGCACTAAAAACTACCTTATGCTGGCAACAAGACTAACAAAAATAGAGAATTATAAACTGTGTGGCACCCAAAGCAGCAGATGCTGCAGAAGTTCCACTTTAATGACAGAGATGGCGAAAAGGAACTGAAGGATGGCTGGATTCATTTCATTCCTTCATGATTTGGGGATCAGGGAAGAGGGACAGGGAAGCAGACAGCCACAGAGGTAAAACTGCCACTTTGGTCAGCTGTGAGCAAACATACTTTCCCAAGCTGATGCTATGATGAGGTGGCCACCACTTCTAGATAATTCTGCCCCTGATGACATGGACATCTGTACTGGGTGTAGGTGGCAAGCTGCTGGCAGTGGGGCAACTGCAGGGGTGGCCTCCATGAGAAGAGGCTAGGGGCTATCCCATGCTGGACATGGCCAGTTCCAGCTGGCTCCACACCACAGGACACAGCTGAGCTCATCAGCCAAGCTGGTGCTGCCTCTCTGAAAACATATTTAAGAAAGGGCAAAAAACACCGCACGGGCAGAGAAATGGAAAAAGAGTGAGAAACAACAGTGCAAACGTGAAGGTCAGAGGAGAAGTAGGTGCTCCATGGCAGAGCATATATTCCCGAAAGGACTCTAGCCCATGGAGGACCCACACCAGAGCAGAGGAAGAGTGAGAAGGAAGGATCAGCAGAGAAGAACCACAGTTCTCCCCTGCACTGCTCCTTGCCTCACTGAAGGTACCGAGTGCCACCTGCGGCGACAACAAGGTGGGAGGAGAGGAGTCTGGAGCGAAGCTGCGCCTGGGAACGGCAGAGGAGAGGTGTTCTCCCCAAGTGTTTTGATGTTTGCTTCTTTTTTTTGTTTCACAGTACCTGAATCAGTAATTAAATATTTATGTGAATCAGTAATAAACTCGTTTTCTCCAGTCGGGTCTGTTTTGCCAACACCAGTAAGCAGTAAGCCATCTCCCAGCCTTTATCTTGACCCATGAGCTTGCTCACTCTCGTTCTTCCTATTTTCTCCCCCGTCCCGCAGGACGGGAAAGAGGGAGTGAGCGAGCGGCTGTGCGGGTGCGTGGCTGTGAGCCGAGGCCACCCCACCACCACACCGAGAGTAGGCCATGCTCCAGTGTGCACTGCAAGCCAGGACTGCAACATGGATGCACCAGATGAAGGCATAGCAGCTATCAGACAACACTTTCCGGTCTCTATCGCTGGCTTTAACCTCTAGATACTCAGATTTCACAGGTAAAACAACCAGAAAAAACAGCATATGCATAAGTAAATAATTACAAGCATTGCTTTAAGTTTTAGTGGCTTGAAACCACAGCTGAGGAGAATCTGTCCCTTCAGGAGAGCAGTCTTCTGCAAAAGGTAGGCACAGGAAGAAATCTAATTCGGACTTTAGAGGTAGCAGGATTCTCATCTCTTTTTTAAACGGCAAGTTCTTGCTTGATTGTTGTCTCATTATTATTTTTACATTTAGGATATGAAACCATTATCCCTATTTCTTTCATGTTTGCTGATTAGAAAGACAAGCTGAAATTAAAAACACTACTTGGAAGAGAACTATATGTTCCACAGCAGAATAGCAGCAATGAATTATGCTTCCATCTGACAGTTAAAAAAGGAGAAAAGAATTCACCATTAGGATATTAAAGTTTGGATGCAGGAGGGAAGCTATCAATGCCGCACAGGCCTGGGCCGCGGCGCTAGGACCTGCCAGAGGGGCTACCCAGCTGCTCTATTTTTACTACGGTATTTTTCGCATTCAGACTTTCCACTGCAGGCGGCCCGGGTCAGGGGATCCACTCTGCTGTGGGAATCTGACAGGTCAGCCCAGCAAGTTATTTATAGAGGGGCGGGGGACAGAAGGAAGGGATGCGATCGGCATCATATTCTTCTGTCGCGGGGCTGCAGACTGGGAGATTCCCCCACGAACGAGGCCCCTCTGCCATCCCTGACCACCGCCGGGCAAGACGGCTGTGGCAGGGAAGCCCCAAGTGAAAAAAATCAAGAGGCAATGAGGGTAGTCAAGCTGGAGCCTGTCTGGCCACTCTCTTCAGACGTTGTTCTGTGTGTGAAGACCTTTTCAAGGAGGATTTAAGCTTTCCTTGTCCTACTGTGACAACCCCTCACTTCACAAGAGATTATCTTCCACCTTTCTCCCCTGGCACTGGAGAATTGTACTTACCCAGCCTGCCATTTATGAGGGCCACGAGAAGGCAGAACAGGCGATGGAATGTTGGGATGGTTACACCTGGCGAAGAAACCCAGAGGCTCCTGGTCTCACCGCTACTCAACTGCTCTAACCGACAAATGCTGAAGTCTAAATAAGCTCTTTGTACACAAGCGGGAAGACAGTGCTTCCATCGGTGCGGCCAAGAGGCTGTTTGGGCTCGCCGAGTCTTTGCCACGCTGAGACCCAGCAGATTCAGGCCATCCCAATACAGCAGGCACAATATAAGGACTACAGGCACTTCCTTAAGAGGTGGGAGCTGTGGCTTTGATCCCAGCTGGACCAGTGGATACCAGGTCATCTGCTTTCAGGCTGAACAGCACACGCTGTCAGGCAGTTACACACAATGGCACGATCTCCTGGCACGTTAGGACTGCTCCCCTTCTGGTAAATGAGATTTCTGTCAGGGTGCTTATCCACCTCAGCCTCCCCACGCACTCCTCCCTTGGCCATGCAAGTAGTAACAAGAAATTATGTGTCTGGCAATACATGGACTTAGTATAACGGCAGGACAGTAATGTTCCTCGAGGGAGCAGAGTGCTAAGACCTAAACATGTATATCAGCTTAGCAAAAAAAAAAAAAAAAAAAAAGCTCCTACATTCAAGAAAGCCTGCCTGCATTTTTAAATAATTACTGGCACTGTTAACAGTCCTGGCTTTCATTTGTATCTGCAGACATCATCTAATCCATCATTAACAGCTAAACAATGATACAGATATATTAAATTGCCCTGTGTGCATTGCACATTTTATCGAACACCTTCGATTGTGACACATTTCAAGCTATCTTATACTTTTGATTCACTGAACACTCAAGTTATCTACCACAGGCACACAGACGAGTGCCAACAAAGATTTCTGGAGAGAAAGTGAATGGTTTCTTCAGTCCCAGCTCCAAAAGACTGAGGAAAAACAGTTTTATCCCGATGGTCCCATCAGATACTAATAAAGCACAAGCAGGTTCCTCTAATCTGGGCAAGCGAGCTGTGCTGCCAGGCTCACCACCCCAAGAGCCTTCTCAGGAAAAGGAGTACTGGTGGCTTCCTTAAAAATGCGTGCTGAGTGACGATTATGTGCAAGGTTGAAGGGCCAGGCTTCCCCATGGGCAGAAAAATCTGGCTGTCGGGGTACCCCATAAATGACTGATGGCGGAGGGAAAAAAAGTCACGAGCATTTCCTTTCCAAAGGAGGTTTGGACGTTGTTCAGGATTCCCCTGTCCCCTGGAGGAGCCCCCAGCTTCCTACAGAACCTCGATGTCCAAGACACTCAGGAGATGTCACCAGCTTTTAGAGAGACACATAAGCAGAGTGGTTCTATAATTCTTTGTGTTACTCCTCTATAGGTGTTTGGATCACCTCAGTGATACACTAACTCAACGCTGTCTGTGTCACAGGACCTGAGCAGCTTGTAACAGAGATCTCCACCTAAGGCATCCACTACAAAAACACGGCTAAAGAATTACGGTTTAGTCCTGCTGACTGGTCCATCTTTTAGGAACACAGGAAGGGTGGAAGTGGCCATATGGAAAAATCCATTCCCGTATTTTTACTGCTGAAAACTAAACCTTCCCAAGAGACGCCGCGAATGCATTAAAAGCTCTAGATATTTGATTTCGCTTAAGAGTTCCACCATCCCAGCCAGACTGCTAATAATTTAAAATAAAGGTTAATTAATGAATCGTCTGCCGTGAAACGCGTCCAAGCATCTCTGCGTTTTAAATCAAGTGGAGCAACGACACTACTGAGCCGTACCGCCCCATTCACACGCTCGCAGAACCCGCCGCCCCGCCGTCTCGGTGGCGGGCGGATCGGTGCGACAGCAGCGGCGCGGGAAGCTCCGCCGCCCGCCCTCCAGCTCTCCTCGTCGTCCTCAGCGCTCCGGCCCGGCGCGGGGAGGAGAGAGGAGACGGCCCTCCCAGCCCCGCACCGCCACCGCCACGGGGAGCGGCCGCCCCGCTGTTCCCCCGCCGCGCCTCCCGCTCGGACGGTGCCACCCGCAGCGGGACACCGGGGGGACACCACCACCCCCGCCCCGTGCAGCTTCTCGTACACGGGCAGGCAAAGCATGCTCCTCCGCCCCGCTCCTCCCCGGGGGTGTGCTGGGAGACTGAGAACACCCCCGCCATCCCCTTCGGACGCCTGCGATCGGCCGGGTTTCGCGCTGCGGGGATTGACTGCCTCCGCCCGTCACCCTCCACGGGACGGCCACCTCCCGCGGGTGCCGGCGGCCAGCGGTACCATCCCGCCGGACAGCCGTGGGAGGCGGGGGAAGAGGAGGGAAAAGGGGTCCCTCCACCCGACCCCGGGGTGCGGCCCACGGGAGGGCGAAGGCAGCCCTCGCTGCTGCCGGAGGGCACGGTGCGTCGGCTCCCCGGGAGCCCGGCCGCAGGTGGAGCTGCCAGGGCCGTCCCGCCGGGGGTCAAGCCCAAACTCTGCTCTCGCAAATGCCGGCCGGACCTGTTGCCGGCGGGCTCGGCGCGACTGCTCCGCGCTCCTTCCAGCGCCAGAGCGACTGGCAGGCACCTCAGCCCCGCTGACCTCCCCCGCTGACTCTGCGGGAGAGCTGAGCTCTTGTCCTGAAACGCCGATAGCGACCGCTCGTTAACCGCGACCGGCTCACCCACCTCCTGCGCCCCCGAACTCGGCCGCCCCCCGCGCTCCTCCCGCACGGCCGCGCGAGTTCCGACGCGGGAGCGC
>NW_010972875.1:6366156-6366912 GCF_000737465.1 Haliaeetus leucocephalus
ATTCCCCGCCGGACCGGCGGCCGCGCTCCCCTTCTCCCGTCCGTCGCCCCCTGAGCACGCCGCCCCCCGCCCGCCCCGCGGGGGCGGCCAGGCGGCGGAGCCGGCCGCCCTCGCAAGCCCGTGGCCCCCAGGCGGCCCCACGCGCGGAGGGGAGCGCCCTCGGGCTCGCCTTACCCGGTTGGCGGAGAGAACCTGCCGGTAGCGCTCCTCCTCCGCAGGCAGGGCAGGGAACTGTTGCATGGAGAGCATGCTCTGGATGCGGCGGAACCCTCTCCACTTGGGCCGCCCCCTCCTCACCCTTCGCCACCTCGGACTCTGACGAGCCGCGGCCGCCCGCCTCCCGCACATACACACTTGCGGGGCGGGGGGGCTCCGCATTTTGTCTGCTCGGCAGACTCCCCCTCCCCCCTCCTCCACCCAATAATAATAAACCTCCGCGAGAAAGCCGCCACATCCCCACCCCTTTTGCACATCACGCTCTACCCCTTGGGGACAAGCTGAGAGACTGCCCACTTGCTAATTTCGCCCTACAGCCGTCCCCCAGGGAGGGCGGATGAGGTGGGCACCGCCTGCGCCCCCGTCCCGTTCCCCCCCCCCGCGATAAAGGACGTCTCGTCACGCCGCGAAGGGCTCCAGGTGGCAAGACAAGCCTGAGCCAGGGACGATGCGCGGGGCAGAAGCCGGCGGAGCTCGCCCCTCGCACCCCTTACCTGGGCTCGCTGGGGCTCTGCCGCGGGCGAGGGGCCGGGGCCGCCC
>NW_010972875.1:6366963-6420217 GCF_000737465.1 Haliaeetus leucocephalus
ACCTGCCGGCGCGCCCGGCCCGCCGAGTTGGAGCGCGGAGTTCGGAGCGGGGGATGGCGGCGAGCCCACGCCGGGCTCCCGGGTCCATCCACCCCGCGGCTCCCGGGCGCAGGAGGACCCGCCTGCCTTCTGGATGCTCTTTATTTTACGTTGTGGTCACGCAAAGCTCTTTCGTTTCACCCCAACCGACCCTCCCTATCTCCAAAAAGAGGGCTGAAAGCGGCGCCGGGCGCTGCCGCCGGCAGAAGCGGGGGGAAGGGGCTGCGGCGGGAAGGACGCTCTCCCGGAGCCGGCGACAGGTTTCTCCAGCTCCTTCCCCGCAGTGAGGCTCCGGTCCCAGCCCCGCCGGGGCCCAGGCAAGCCTGTCGTGCCACGTTCCCCCACCACCACCACCCGTGCGAGGAAGCGCTGCGCCGGAGGACGGCGGCGGCCGGCAACGCGGCACCTGTGCCCCCGCCGTGACCGACCCCCACGGCCTGAGAGCTGGGGGGGGGGGGGGGGGGGGTGGTTGCAAACCTCTCGAAGCAAAGCTCTCACGCCAAGAGACAAGTGCCGCCTGAAGCGGCAAATGACAGAGCAAATGCCCCACCCCCATGAGACATCGGCTTTTAAGACTTGCATGTTGATGCACTTGTCCCCTGTTCCCTGCATCCGCACCCAAAGCCCGGGTCTGCGTACGCAACGGAGCTCGCAAGCGCTATCCAAGAATGATAAAGCCAACAGGACAAAAAGCATGGTGGATGGGCAGAAGTGGGCGCTACCAGAACAGCAGCCGTTCAGGACCCTTCCAGGAGCCACAGAGAGCTGGCACGGGCACCACGACTGGGTTCTGAAATGACAGCTGTAAAACAGAAAGGCTTCCCCTTTTTACTGTGCATGTTTTAACGCTTCTGAAATGCTATCATTCAAAATGCGAGTCAGAAAACACCCAAAAAACGTGCACAGCCACCTCAACATGGAGATGGCTTCTAGCCCCGGTCCCCACTCCTGGCTGGCAGCAAGGATGATACCCCTCCCATATAGAGTTTGTTTATATATGTCCAAGACGAACACTTCTTCCTAGCTTTTTTTCCAAGCTTCTTTTCCAGATATCTTTATTTCCATACCTTCAGATTTAGGCCCTGACACTTTGTTTGTGTGCAAACTTTATGGGACAGAAAACGGGGCTCTGTGCTGCTTCTGGAGTGCCACTGTACATGAGTAACTCCTGCTCGTGGTAATTCGGTCCTGCATTTTTTTTACCCCACCAAAGCCCCCCGCTGGAGGAAAGCATTGCTTTTGTTTTAAAAACAATTGCACAAATAATAGGAAAAGCATGGCAGGAAACAGAAGCAAGAGCATTTATGCAAAATCTTCAAATTGCTTAATGTAAACCAACAATCCATATTGTAATGCTGATAAAAAGAAGAATCAAACCATAATTCATTACTTATTACAGTATTCCACAGAGATTAGTTAGCCCTGTCAAAAATTAGAATAAGAACAACTGAAAACTGAAATTTAAGAGGTGCAGTACATGGCTCAGACTGCAAAGCCAGCTTGGCCTTGGATGGAGGATGTCTTATTCAACAGTAGAACTGTGAATTCCAGACCCCAAACCAGTCTGGACTCCTAATCTCATACTAATTTCCTCAAGTGAGGGAGCCATTCAAATTGCAGTTTCACAACTACAAGGTTCAGCCACAGTGTACAGCAGAGAAAGCCTAAGCCGAGTTCTGGTTTTGTTGGCAATTTTATGGAAATCACTGCATGAGAAACAATTATTTAGATTAAATAATACTTGGTTGAATTAAGCCACAGTTCCCTCAGAGTATGACTTATTTCTGGACAGCTGCCATTTAGCCTACCTTATGACTGACTTTAATATATCACAGAGCTCCTACTGATACACTGTCCATACCAGAAACTTGTTCTCTGGTAGCATGGCATATAAACATTTTAATGCAGAGTCCAAGTAATTTATTAACATGTAACCGTTAGTGGAAAGAAGCAAGCACATCTCATTATCTTATAACTAATCTTGACTTCATTTGATTTTTCTCTAACTTTTACCTTGCATTTCCCTTCCTAGTAAATACAGACCACTACAGTATCTTCATTTTATAATCTTTAGAGCAATTGATTGATTTAATTGAATGATAAGGGCAGACATGAATACAAATTTACATTCATGAAGCAAGAAAAGGGAGCAACTTAAATGCCCATAGATAACAACTGGTAATGGGATGAAATTGAAGAAGAGGGATATCTGAACTAAGCGAAACTGAGGACAGGGTTCCCCACAGACTGTCTGCACGAGAATACTCCAACCTAAAGCACACACCAGACAGCAACTACCACACACACATCAAGCTTCTGCTACCTCACACAGAAACGCCCTTCAGACCAAGCATCTCTGTGCTCTAACCCCACAACATGCAGGCACATTGCTCTCAGAAAAACTGGCATATAGCAGACATCCTTCGGAGCCAGAACTACTGAGATTATAAACTCAAGAGTTCAGTGCTTTAAAGCCACAACCAAGCATCAAAGCTGCTATGAACAAATTTTGGTGCTATCTGCATAGTAACATTTCCTTCTCTAGTAGTTAAGGTCAGGACAAACGTCTAATAAATCAGCTGTATTTCCCCACATGAGGCCAAAAAAATCGTCTACTAAGTCCATTCCCATTTGTTTCATCTTAATCTACTTCCCCAACCCATTCTCACAATTCTGTCAGAGCAGTAACACGAAGGAACATGATTACGTAATTCCAGTATTAATCTGTGCAGTAAGAGCTATCCCTGCCAGAGAGAGGAACAAAAAGCACACCTAAAACTTCTGCTGCACTATGTCAGTCGTCATTATCCAGGAGAAATTTGCTACTTTACTGCAGCAGTCCTTGAGAACAAACACATTTTCAAGTTGTGTTTGATGCATTTATTGTTTGACTTGGTTTTTACATGAAATTAACACACACACTGGCTTTGTCGTTGTTAGAGGTAACAAACTTGCCCGAGGAGTTTCCAATCCAAAACGTGTTGATCGCTTGTAAGCACCTTGGTTCAGCAGACAGATGAATGCTCACCAGAATGCATTCAGAATCAGGAAAAGCCCCCCCCCCCCCACTATTTTTTTATTTTACACATAGCTAAATAGTCTGCATGCTAAGTATCCTCATGATCAGGCTTCTCTCTATATAATTTCCTTTCAACAGCAGGTCAGATTATATCATTTGTTTTAATGTATACTTACCAATATGCATTTTTTTGGTAAACTGTTAACATAAAAAATATTTGCTCATTACATTATGTAACAGTACATTACATTTTACCTTTAGTTCAATATTTCCTTTCTAGAATTACCATCTTTCATGTATACCGAATAACAGGCGATTTTATCTGTACCTTTTACTTCAAAGGTTGTCATGCTTGCAACACGCAGCTCCAACCAGAGAGGCAAAAAATTAACTGTAAAAATAATAATAAAAAAATAGAAACCCGTGATTTATTAACTGCAGATTGCTCAAACCCCCACACTTTTTTAATGCCAAAAACCAAATATCTGGTTCAGCAGGCAGACCAATAGAGTGCAAATGACTCAGATGGTTGGAGAAGATACACAGAACTATTTTGAATAAAATTTCAAAAATAGGTACGTCTCACATATGCGAGATTCAGGAGCGATACAAATCCTTTAAGAAAGGGAATATGCATACTCAGACACACTTGTATGAATGGAATGAATTTTTAAAGATTGGTGTGCTTTCTTACTATAATAAAGATGATCAATGAGGAGCAAGTCTTTTCCTCTCCAATATTTGACATAAATACTGCAAAATATGCAGAAAAAAACCACTAAGAACTACATCAAACATATAACTCAAGTGCAGTTCATTTTTATAGCTCTGTAGAGAGAGATTTCTTCTCTTTGCTGTAGTGTTAAGGAAAAACTACATTGTACTTGTTTTAAAGAAAAAGCTAGCAGTAAATAGAAAAATTAGTTATGGTCATGTAAGATAAAAGCTGTTTCCACAATGGTCTCGTGCATGTTGATCTGCATGTTTCAGCTATAAAGGCATCTTTTTGTATTTTTGGACAATACATTGTGTTTTACTTTAGCTGAACAAAAATCTCTCTTCTTTTTCTTTCAGTAACAGGAGAGTTACTGGCATAAGCAGTCACATAACAACATCGCCTCACTTGGTTAAAGAAACAACCCTTATATATGGAATTATCTTGCAGGCACTAATATTATAGAAAAGAGTTAAAGTAACAATATGGAAAATGGTTTATTCCTTATACTAGAAAATAAGAGAATGCAACAGAGATGCAACTATGATTGCCTAGTATAATTTCAATTAATCTAAAACTTTACATACTAATAGCTGGACATATCATGACAGAAGTAGTATGCATTTCTAAAAATCAATTAAATACTCCCCCATAAAATACTATCAAATAGCACCAATCCATGCTAAATATTGCTAAGTTTTCCTTACCTCTCTTCTCTTTCACCAAACTTAGGTGAAAAATTGAAAAGACAGTTATTTTCTCCTCATTTTGTCAATCTACACAATCTAAAAGCTACTGCTTTTTGCAGCTTTTCTATTTTTTTCTGCTGCTGAACCATAATTACAATTGGATATCAGCTCAAATTAATACTGGGTCCCTTTACAAGTGGGCCAAAATCAACTGAAAGACCTTTCAAACCAACTGCAATCTTCTCTACTAATTCACACAAATGGTCCCACTGCTTTTGCAGGATTTGTGATGAAACTATATGCCTGAATTACAAGGGCAACCTAATGCCCTTTGGCTTCATACCTCATCTTTCACAGGATCTTGTAAGCACTTCTCAATTACCCACAATGCTCAAGTATCAGCATAAAATTTCCAGCACAGGTTTAAAAATTCAGTATTCTGATTTCCCCGCCCCCAAATTTAACTTGCAGTCCCTCAGCTGAGACAATGCAGCTTCTCTAATAATCTTGAAGCTGTGCAAACCTTTCAGTTCTGGGAACCAACGCTGATATCCCAAAAGCAAGGTATTCTAAACTGTCAGCAAGAAAATATATAAATATTTAAAAGATTAGCTAGACAGTTTATACATGATTAGCAAGCACCATCCAGATGGCTTCAGAACAACATATAATTGTATTGTTACACTATTCAATTATGGTTTTGCACACCTATGCAAATATTCAAATGTGACATTTATCTACACAAATAGTCAAGTGGTGCCCTAAGTTCAATTTCAGATTGTTTTTCTGCTGTTGGTGATGGGGGCAATGATGAGAACACATCCCCGTATCCTGAAACTACTTCACATCCACGTTCAGCGTATGCATCTGTCCATTAAATGAGGTTTTCAATTGGTTTGATTTTGAAGAAACAAAGGCGGGGGGAGCAACCAAAAAACAAACCCCACAGTCTGTAAGGGGGCCCTTTTTATTGTTTGTGATACAGTTGACTTGAAAGACAAATTCACATTTCCTTTGTCTGAACAAAGTTTTGACATGAAGCCCCAGAATATTCTAGCCTAAGTGATCCGAAGTTCCCTGTTAGTTAGTTTTAATTAAAACTGACATGAAGCACAGAAATTATTGTGTGATACAACATAAAGACTAGCATAAAAATACTAATCTTCAATAAATGACTAAATTGATTTTACAGGAAACAAATAGTCAATAAAGCATTTTATACTAAGCTATTTTTAATAATATGAAATGGAGACAAGGAAAAGTAACACAGTGTATTAATAGAAGAGATGGTAACAGTCCTCAGTCAGACAAATTACATCAGGACTTCAGCATAGACTAAAATCTACTATTACTTTCAGTGTCTGAATTCAGTTTTGTGCTATGAATGTAATAAACAGAAAAGGTGACACTTCTTCCCTCCTCTGCACTTTTCTTGGCAAATGGTATACATACATAATCTATGCATATTAAGTTTTACACACAGACTAACATTCTAGGAATAATAGCTACCTAAAGCCCGACTGAGGTATATTAAATATTGAGCTGTTTCAGTCATTGTAGACCATGAGCCATGCAACCATCACAACAGCAACTCCGAACACTGGCAGCATAATGAGGTTCTTGTATTTTTGCCATGATGATTGTTCAACTTCTACTTCGTCCTTTCTTCTCTTATTCTTCCTTCGCCCTTTTAATCTGTTTTCAAAAGCTTCCAGTTCAGCCTAGATGAAGAAAACCAGAAGCAGTTGACATTTGTGTCAGAATTAAAAACAAAGAAATGTGCAATTTTAAACAATTCCCAAAACATTCCCCAAAACCACTTTATTTATAAGTGGCAGTCAATGGAAGTTATAAATCTCTTACAGATGAGATGACAGCACTATATCCCATGGTTACAAAGCTCTTTGCTTCCAAGCATTAAACATTGTTTAGTTTCCTATAAAAAACATTGCCAAAAATGCAACCAACAGAAATTTTACATTAGATTTTTAACTCAGGCGGAATATGTTAAGCCAAAAAGAGATTGTTATTTCCATGAAATATGTTAAAAATACATTATTTTTACTATTAAAGAAAAGCACTCGTAAGTATTTAAGCTATTACAGTAACATATAAAAGAGCATAGGTTGAAATCTTCAAAGACCTCCCCCCACAAGAAGGATGTGCTCTCTGCTAAAAATAAATTAATAAAAATATAAATAAATAAATTATCATCTTTCCCTCAATTCTTTATATTTTGCATGCTCAGCTAAATTTTAGATTAATAGCTATAATCTTAGACATGTACAAAAAGTTTCCATTTGTTAAGTGTTATAACTTAACACTCAGTCAGTCATTTATGACTGAAGTAGGTACATAGCATCCTTCAAAAGAAAGCACATGCCCTTAGGCCCCAAAATGAAGCAAAGCAATTGGAAAAATAAAAGGAATGCCAAGTTCCACCCAGAACAGCAGTTTCAGGGTGATGCTTGGAATGAACAGTAGGATCCTCTGATCCCTGTTTCTCCTCCCCCTCCACATTCTTTTAAAAGGGTATCAAGAGAATACAGACAAAACTCATTTTAGGGTACAAAGCTGAAATAAAACTGGTATTAGGCAGCCTGGAACAAAGAGCGTAAGACTGAGATGAGACTCCAATGAGGAGCCATCTAACTGCTAGGAAAATCAGAAAAGATGCTCTAAAGGAGAGCTGAGACAGACTAAAACCAGAAAAGGTCTGACGATTATCTGGATTTTTGGATAGAGTTGTCAGCTACTAGAGAAAGCACGGGACAAGGAGCTAGGGAGCAGAAAGGCTAGATGAACTGAAAGAGACAAGAGAGAAGGGAGCAGCAGAGTGCAGCAAGCCGGGACCGGCTGGGCAAAACACGCAAGACTGAGCTGAAGCAGAGGAAACGTGGACAGTGAACAGAGACAAAGCCTGGCCATGAGAGGAAATAAATCTACATGACTACTACTGCAGTGCTGCCAGGAAGAGACGGACTTAAGACAATAAGGTAGGTGCATTAAAGAAACAAGAATAAGACTTTTGGGAAATGGGGAGAGAAGTAGTCCAGTAAATATAATTTTCCTTTGGAACTCAAGAGTGCCTGATGTCTGGTCTTCCTCTACTGACAGCAAATATTTGTCAAGAGTTTCACAAAGCGGATCTTAGTTCCCTTCTTGTGCCAGATACCACTGTTAGCAGGAGAAAGGGACCCATTTTGATGTCTATTCCTTTGTACCTAATAAAGGCAGAAATTGTTGGCACTTCTCTGATGATACGGGAGAAAAATTAAAAGTTCCACAGCCTGCTATTTGAAACAAGATTACTTTCAACTAGCTAATCCTCCTTTAGAAAAGCAAAGTATTTTAATGAAACAGTTTTTCAAAATCCAAAGTCTGGAGGCAAGTGCAGAGTTCTTAAGGTTTTATAGATAATGTGGCAGTATTTCATTTTACACAGACACTAAATAAAATTTGGGGCTTCTATACTTATTATATACTTGTGATCTGTAGGTTTTAAAAGCAGAGTGCTTCATGAATTGCAGTAATCTGAATTAAAATATAAGGCTCGAACAATTATATAACAGGTACTGAATTGCTTTCCTAGTGATCTTTATAAAAAGCCAGCTAAAAATAAATACCTCATAAAAAAACAAAACACAGAATGAAAAAAGGTTCGTGGGCACAGAATACAAGAAAGAAGCCATCACTGTCCTTGAAAAGCTACCTACAGATTTTATATAACTGTCATCATTCCTGAAGTGTCACCTCAATGATCTCTGAACAATAAAGTAATGGTTGTGCCCAGTGTTCAAACTACCTTAATTTTTCAAGCTAAACAAGCTCAAGCTTTTTGTTGAGACTAAGAATCTTACTTCTTTGTGTACAGACATATTAAAAATAAAATGAAATGCATTTATTTAAACTGTATACTCAAAACAATTTGATGTCAGATAATGTCTAGTTTAGTGTTACTCAGGTACTGGATTTTGCTCCTTCATGTGTTATTCTCTATATTCTTCCTGCACTGGAAGGAGTAGCAGCCCCATGGGGAAATGTAGCTAAATGAATGCAAGTAACAGTGACTATGCAGACACAAAGCATGTATCCTGAAATTGCAGGTCTTGTATTTTACAGGGGCAGGAGCATGCTTGACTTTTGTAACTTCCAAGGATCTGTTAAAACATTTTTCCTTCTAAGAAAAAAAGGAAACAAAATATTTCATACATCTCATTAAATTAGAATTCAGGTTTGAGACTTGGCTTTCAGTGTTGAAACTCTTGACTACTACCACTTAGCTCAAAAATTGAACCAAATCTTTTACACTAGAGTGGGACAGAGGGAGAGAGAGCTTGGTCTGAATTACTAAATAATCAAAGCACTGATCTTTTTTCCACCTAGCAATTGTGAAAACCCTGGCCTCGCATAGTGAAGCAGAGAGAAAGTTTGGCTGCTAGGGCCATGACAAAAAGCCTAACCAAGCCATCTCCCTTCCACTAAGAAACAAGTGATTCCATCTGTAAATGATACTAGCAGAAGCTGCTATCAAATATAGCAAATACCAAAATATAAATGTGCAGACTTACCAGAGCACTAACTAGTTTGTTTATAAAGGATTTAATGAAGTATTAATCAAAACAGGTCTCAAGAAGTTGTGACTAACAGATGAACTGTCTATACAAAAATGTGCTAATGAGATCACGAAGGTGGTACAAGATGCGAACTACTGTCAGAAGGGAGTATACTCAATAAATGTATACTCTTAATGTGACCCAACACCCTATGGTAGTGATGTCCTCCAATTTGCATCACCAGATAGCAGATTATGAGATCAAATTGGAAGGGAATCAATTTTAGATAAAAGGCTGAAGTAGCTGAGGTTAGTACTTGTATGCAGTTCTACAGCTTATCTATTATTACTATTATCCTACTTTTTTTTTTTATTGGTTTTGTCCTTTTTTTTTTACTGTTGTCCTACTGTTTGCTATTGTGCTATGTAACTGGCCACTCTTAATTAACCTTTTAATAGGCTTGATTATGTATAGGTGAAGTCTTCTATCCCTGAAGCTGCATCCATCACAAAACACATACGCAGAAGCAGTTGCCATACAGTCCAGCAGTACCCTGGGCAGTATAACTGTGAGACTTCAGTGAACGCACAAGTAGAAAGCAATGGTGGTGTGACTGCAGAAACAATCACTGCTGAAGGATCAAGACAAAAATAAATGTTGCACACTATGCTGGTGGAGTGAATCTGCTACAATTTCAGAGGAGCCTTGTTACTGAGACTTTATTTGAGGGACTATAAATTAAGGGATTTTGAGGCACAAATCATTAGTAACTGGGATGCCTTCTGGAATGCACGAAAACACAGTCAGTGCAATACAAACACCAGCAACTTTGAATTTCTACCTCTAGAATTGTAAGCATGTTCTTTACATATGTAAGCATCCATGAGTACACTTCAGTACTTAGCTTGCAGAACCATCAGTTATAGATTTCCTCTGCCTAACAAAATGTTTCAGACACCTGTATGCAAGCTACACTTCCTGACCTATGTCCCAGAACTAACATTTCCAAGGTCAATTTAGAGAACAAGAATTAGATGAACTGTCTACGAGTTGTATGAGGGAGTATGTGATCAATATTGTAGACAGTTGAGGCATGAATGTAACAATAAACATTACCAGAGGATCACAAAACAGCGCCTGGACTCCTGGACAACAGGTACCTAAGTGTATGCTTTTCCTGCACGATGAATAGACACACTCCCCATTGAAAAACAAAAGCAGGCCTTGCTAGAGCATTGGTTGGTAGACATAACGCTTTAATAAATAAAGTCTCTAGGCAATTAATCAAAGTACGCATAACAGGAGTTGTGACCCACAAACTGATTATCCCAATGAGACTGGGGGAAAGGTACAAGATGATCAGGCCTGTCCCGCATCCCCTTTCAAGCAGGGAGTGAGCCAGTGCTCTGCGATAATAATGGAGTGTGACATGCAGGTGAAAACACAAGTATAACCTAATACGTAACTGTTGTGATAATTGAGTAAAAGGAGAGTCAGAAAGCACACATTGTACTTAGAATATGACTTGGTGTCAAATGCTCAGGCACAAGCATACATGTACGAGCTGGTTGGAAGGAATGCATTAAGGCTGTAGCCTCCAGATGACAAACCTGACCTAGCTATCACCACCAACCAAGCTTACGGTTTTGCCTGAAATACGGTTAGTATTAGTGTCTCTGGGCAGCTGGCACAGAAGCTCCTTGGATTACAATGCTAACAACATATGCTCACCAACAACAGCAATTACAGTAAATACACGTTTTTCCTCCCCTCAGAGACCTTGAAGGAAAAAGACTCATTTAGGCTTCCTCATTGTTTCATAATGGGAGGGAGGAGGGAAGCTTCACCCAATATTTAAACCTCTATGGAGGCTATTCAGCAATTCTGTGGTGTTTATGCATTATAAAGTGTTCAATTAAAATCAAGAGTACTTAGTATTTTAAAAATGAACTATACTATACACAGTTATAGTAATGCAAGATTAAACTGATTAATTATAATTTTGCATAAAATTATGAAAATTGTTTGGGAAAATACGTGGGCTCTTAACCATTGTAAATCATTCACAGCACACATCTTGGAGTAAGGTAAGAGCTGACAGGAATGACTGTACATATCACGTTACAAACTATACAACTTTAGTTGCATGTAAACGAAATTATTTACTAACAAGAACAATGTGGGGGGAAGAAGCAGGTGAGTAAGAAAGGTTGATACCTGTTGTCTTCGTTTCTCTTCTTCAATAGCAGCTTTGGCTTCTGCCTCTTTTATCTGTCCAGACATACAAAGCGATAAGAAACTGTTGTAAACAGTAGCTAAACCTGCTTTCTTATAGAGTCATAATTACTCCTATAGAATGGTTCTCGGCAAAAGCGAGCAAAACCTCCATCAACTGAGCTCTCAACTTATTCAGATGACAAAATACTCTCAGAAAAAGCTGCATCATCTCACATTTGGAAAACATGGAAGATATAATGGATGCTACAAGGTTATAAATTGAACTTCTGACTTCAACTTGACAAGCTCAACCAACCAATATAAAACCTAAAAAGAATAGTTTGTTTGCTAACAACCAGGAAAATTCCTAAAGACAGTTATTTTTTCAGCAACTTTATCCTCAATTCAGTACACTTTACACATACAGATAATTCCTATATATGTATATAATTTACAGACACATATTTCATTCCAAGTACTTTAAATATTCCCTGACTGCTAGAGCAAAAGGAAACCTCTGTATTTGTATTGAATATGACATATATCGGATAATGCATAACCAAACTGCTTTAAAGTCCTTGGTGCAATGCAAACCAAACGGAATTAAAAATGCTCCACCATCAGAAAGTCCTATGAAAAGAAGTCATGAGAGTTACAACTGATAATTCTACAGAAGTGTTTTGTAGTGTTCAAGAGAGCAAATTAAATGCTAGAAATTATTAAGAAAAGAAAGGTACAGAAAAAATGTCAATGTATAAACACATGATGCACTTGAATCTTAGCTCCTGCATTCAGTTTTGGTCCTGCAGTAACAAAAGAATGTAAAGCCTGAACATATACAAAAGACAACAGGATGGAGTGGCTTTCATCTAAAGAGATGCATAACTAGGATTCATCAGGTGACTAACAGGGCACAAAATTCTGAAGAGTATGAAGATGCCAAATAGGGATAAAATATCAATAATTATTTTTCATAATACAAAAGCAAAGGCATAAAATGAAATTACCAGGAGGCTCGTTCATAACAGAGGGAAGTATTCTACTCCCACATAGTATTTGGCTAAATCTAGAAATTCAGTGCTACAGGATGCTTATAGATGCCAGAAGTTTATGTCTACTGAAAAACAATTAGGCATGCTACGAGGAGATAAATCCAAAGACCATCAAACAGACAGACACCAGCTCGACCTTTAAAATTCCCGCGGTCAGAGATCACTACAGTAATAGTAGTTAACAGGAAGAGTATACTGGGGAAGTGTATGTATCTGTCGTCTTGTATACATTTCTTGGACCTTTAGCATTGCGGCCACTGAATCACTGCCCTAGAAAAGTTAGATGTAAAAATCTGATTAATAACTTGAAATGAAAAACAGTCTTGATCCTAATAACTGGATGATTCGCATACTAACAGTGACAATAATTTACTAAATATGGTTTGCGCAGGTGGAATTTGTTCCAAACAATTTGCAATTCAAGAGCTCTTGACAGCTAAGGAGAGAGAAAGCACACCAGCCCATGCTTTAGCACACTGTAGCTGAAACAGTGCGCACTGAGGACAGGGTCAATAGAACAGTCTATTTGCAGGTTTTCAGACAATTTTTTAAATTGCTAAACCATACATCAAATAAAAGCATTAGTGAGAATTTCATTAATCTAGACACAATGGCAGAGTCTCTCTTTAGAAAAGTATATAAAAGGCCTTTTCAGCCATGCACATCTGAAACCACAGTCTGGTGTAGAAAAAACGGCACAACTAGCCTCCTGGTATTTCAGTGCCATCTAATGGCAGAACTTCAGCTCCAAAAAGAAAAAGTGACCCACAAATGTTGAAAAAAAGCAACAGAAGAGCTTCTTTTTACACTGGTGTGGTCATGTTTGTATAAGATACATAGGTACAACATACATAGGTAGAGGGAAGCTTAACCACTATAATCACAGTATGGAAAAACATTTCTAGAACTAGATCTTTAATAAAATGTACAGTAAAAGACGCATTCAATTCCTCAGAAGCAAGCGCATCCTCACTAGGTGCTATACATGAAGAGTTTTATGAAGAGTTAACACACTTTGGTTTTGGAAATTGATGGTTGTTTTGCTACTGTGCAAGCTAAATTATCTTTGTAAATGTCTGCAGTTTTTAAACAGACTTTTTCCAGTCTTGACACATTAAACAGTAATTGACATAAACAAACTAATGTTATGAAGTGCATATAATAGGATATGATTCTAGTATGTTATTTACAAGTCAACACAGGCTACAAAAAGGTGCCTAGTAAAAACTTAAATAGAACTTCATATAAAAAAATCCAAAACAAATAAATCCACATGCTTCTGTGAGGAACATACACACAGCTAGGTTATGCCACACAGTATGTCTGTGGCACTACTTATAGTAGAAACTTGTAGTCATTTGCTCATTGCACTAGACCATTCCTCCCCATGGATTACAATGTCAGGGGCAAGAAACAGGAACTAGCATCTGCTGAAGTAAAACAGTAGCTAACACTGCACTGCACCACACTGAGACATGCTGCTCTGTCCCAGCTCATGCACTCTCTTGTGAATTCACCTTGTTTTAGTGCACTCCATGTCCTATGAACTTATCTTCACACTCTTACTGGAACTGTTTGTTATGGTTGGGATTTTCTAAAGGCATATCCCAAGAGTCTTAGTATTTGACCTGCTTGCAAAGTTGCAGGATTTGGTCTTGTTAGAACTTGCCAATCAACCCTGAAAATCTGAGCAGAAGCTGACAAGAATCAGCTCTACCCATTGAGTTTTTGGGTTGTACATTTATTACATCTAACATTTACCTGATAAAAACCAAGCAAGCTACGCATGAATTCTTTTTGTTTATGCTTTTATAAAGGCTTATAAGAGCAAGGTTGATATTCTGTCTCTCTGGGTGACAGCATGCAGCAATTTCAATACTTCATAAAACAGCAGAACTAGGGAGAAGTCACATTTACAGCAGGCTAAAAAGTACACTGCAATTACTGAAAACTCTCCATTTTTCTGATACAGGGTAACTAATAGAGTGTGACAGGATTATACTCTTCATGTTGGACGAGTTGAGCATTCAATGGCTGTAAAACTTTCACAGGAAAGAGCAGATCTAACAATGCCTTGTGAAGTGGCCTGGCCCCAATCCTACAACACAAACTATTAGCAATAATGATTTTATCATCACTAATCATCACTTGTTCTCAGCAGAAGAGGAAAGAACCAGTTTTAACAAATGAAAAAAAAAAAGCAAGAAAAATAACAGAATGTTGTTTTAATATAGTATTTCACTGAGTTAATTAACACTGTCTACAAACACTGTAATTCTCCCCACTAAGCCAAATGCAAGTCTGAAAAAGTGGCTGCTATTAAACAGCATAACTTCTTATGTTGTATTTTTTGCTGGTATTGCCTTGAAAAATAATTCTGTGTTCATTTTTTCCTACTTTCTTTGGAAGCATTGAGAAGAAATTAGAGCTACAACAGATACATTACCTCAGATGCTTTCCGTTTCATTTCCTTGCATAATGCATCGCATTCCAGTGAAACTTGGCCTTCTTGTATCTTGCTGCACTGTATTTCCTGTTAAGTATAATTTGAGTATTTTATAATCATTTCTCTATATAAAATTTGTTATAATGTCCATTTCTTTATGAAAATAATTATAAAACATTCTTATTTAGTAAAACATTGGTTACACAGAAAATAAAGCTAATGATTAAACATTATTTGAACCTGTAATTCTGAATTAAATTGCCCTTTTCTCTTTTCCTTCTTTCTGATAAACTGAGCAGAAAGCAAGAATAAATCAAACAGTCCAGTTTAACATCTCCTCTCTTTTCTCACTTTTTTGCCTAAGAGAAAGTAAGATAACCTTCTGAACTCTGGCAGAAAGAGCTAGCATTCAGAGTCTCAGTAATTTCATTCACATTCTCTTAAGTGGCTAAGATTACAGGGCAAGGTCTGGTCATGGGGAAAAAAAATAATTCTCACTCACATTTCCTCCTCTCCCCCTAATACTGAAGAAAAAAAGAAAAAAAGGTGGTTATCTGTAAGCAGAGACTGTTCAACTTGAAGCACTTGTTCTGTACATGTCATTCTTTCTCCTGCTGAACACCCCACCTGCAAGACTTCTGGTTGCACAAGACATCAAGACATTTCATGGAGAAGCTGAGAACTCTGGGGGACTGCAGCCTGTTTGGAAGGCTCAGAAGTTAACTGGGTCCAGAAAAATAATCTAAGCACCTTTTAATTAAGCCAGATAATGATTTTTTCATTAAGTCATTATTTGCTGAGACTTCACATCAGTTTCTGTTCTTCCCTTCATAACACTATATAGCTATAATAAACTTGTTACATTACTTTGTCCTTAATCTTTGTCAGAAGCTAAGGATGCTGATGCCTGTACTTGCTTTTAGGTTTGCAGAGAACTGTAACTGATTACATTAGTTAGGGATTCACAACATCTGTGCTTGTTCCAACTTACATAACTATAAACTTTCCCAATATTGTCAGAAAAATGTATTTTTTTTCCTCAAATCATGCCAGGTCATCTGACTATTCTCCCAATGGAGCTACAAAAATTCAAGTGTGCTTGAAGATACAAGCTATTTTAAGTCAGGCAGCTAACATATTTTAGAACTAACAGGATTTTATATTCTCCAGTGAATCTTTTGATATTGCAGCCCAGATCTTCAGCTGATGTTAATTGTTTTAGCTCTATTAGAGTAACTGGACCTGTTCTAATCTGCACCAGAGACAATCCGTCCAAGCAAGCCTAGCAACATGCAAAGAAAATACATTGTTCTCAAAATCGTAACTTAAAAATTTACCTTTTTCAGTCTCTTACAGAGACATCGGAGTTTAACCTTCTGGCTGCAGTTCAGAGGACAGCTACCTGAATGGCAAATCTCTTTACACCGGTGACCACAGGGCAACTATAAAGAACAAAAAACGCAAAACACCCACACTAATAAATGATTGTAAAATTACAAAGAATCTATGAACTGGTTTTATTTCAGACATAGCAGCTTAACCAAAAACTCATTCAGCTTATCAGTTTTTCCCCTTGTGAAATAGTTGATTTTTCTTTTTTTTTTCTTGCTGTTGGCAAATGTTTGCTTGTTATTTACCATATTTCAGTTCCTGTAGAACAATTTATCTTTCATTGGCACAGCTTGATTAAAAACCAGTTTCTCCCTTCAAATGTTTCAAGAATAGTCATCTCCACAGCAATTTATACAATTACCCTAGCTATCTGTATGTTAGGGGAATACCAGTACATAAAGTAAAAAGAAACCAAAAACTGAAATTGTGTACTATGTAACAACTTGTTAGAGACTTGACAGTCAAGAAAAGAAAGAGAGAAGAATCAGAAGCAAAAACACCACAAAAGAAAATCTTGCATGCAAGAATCTTCTGAACTATGCAAAAGTCAAATACAATATTCTTATCATGTCCAAAATAATTTCACAAAATCCTAAAGTTCTGCATTTGGCAGATTATCCCGTTTCTGACATTTGAGATAGAGACTTTTTTTACTGCCAGTGCATTTTTTAACATTTATAATGAAAAGATTATCATTCAACTACTGTGTTATGAACTGAGATACTAATTTAAGTATGCTGACTGTTAGGAACGTAGCAGTGCTCCCAGCATTACATTATATAAAAAATGACATGAAAAACAGTAAGTGAAAAAAATTGTTTGCTAAGAATTTGACTGAAAATATACCTTGCTCATAGGAAATCTTCAAAATAATGACTTTTCATTTTCAATTACATAACGCAATACTGTTAATAACTGAAAGTGGACTGTCACATAAGCCATCTAATCAATTTATTTATAGAGGTAGCTTTAAATCCCCAATCTATTTAAAATGGCATTGGAGAGTGTTCTTTATTAAAAATGAAATTTCACCTCTTCACTGTCATCAAGGGATTAACACAGCTTGGTAAATGCCGTAAGACATACAATTTTAAGATACATTTTTTCATGTTTATTAAACATTGAAAATGTATACACACTACATCACTTCATCCACAAGAATGAGAATACTACATAGGATTATTATAAAACCCAGGGGTATACAGTTCTTGTTGATTAGTAAATTTGGATTCTCAGAAGTCCATTGGAACTGGCTCAACATCTGAGCTAGCATCATGAAACATATGTCTAAACAAAATGCAAAACTTTCCAAATAAAAATTATGGAACAGACATACATATTTTCATGTCCATGCCAGTCACAAACTATTAATACGCTCATAGGTACTTTGCAGTTTAGGGTCAGGTTTTTTTAGTCACCATTTCAGCACAATTCACACAGGACTGGAAGGAACCTCTAAGTCACCATGTTCAGTCCTAAAGTCCAGTCCTCCTAAAGGCAGGCACCTCCAATGAGCCCTCTAAGACTGGATGAAGTTTTACCATGAAAACAGTCCCCCATTCTGCCCCCTTTCTAGTGTTTCACTAAGGAGGCTGTTCCAGGAGCTCACTACAAGATGCAAGACTTTTTTTTTTTTTTTTTTTTTTTTTAAATTTCCTACATCTATTCTAGTCAGTCTAAATCCCTTAGTTCTTAGCCTCATATTGAAATATTTCTCTACCATATTTTCATAAAAGGCTCTTTACTCCCATACTATTCCCTCCATCACATTTCAACCAGCTTAAATCAATGTTTCCTGAACACAGTAGCCAGAACTGCATGTAATATTCCAAATGACATCTCAGCAGGAATGACTTTGTACAATGCCTTAATTGCACCTTATTCGTAATAGAATATCTTCTCCAATACATCTTCAGCTCCCATTTGCATTTCTCTCCAGCTAATCATGCTGTGACAATAAGAATTTCTGCTGTTTCCTGGGAGCTTATTATTAGCCTTGACACACATGGTCTTACTGGTTTTTCTGTATCTATTAACATGCCCCAAATACACGTGTTCCGCAGAAGCATTTCCTCAGTTGTCATGTACAGACAACACTCCACAAATTTTCATCAGAAAATTCCAATGGGTTTTGGTGCTAAGGTCATTACCGAGAACAACACAAGATCAGGCATCAATCCAGTCCTTGGGGAAAATTTCCTTATTGTTAACATCTCTTGCTCCAACTTTTGATTTAGCTTTCTGGTTGTTGTTTTGGGTTTGGTTTTTTTTTGGGGGGGGGGGGGTCTGAACTAGATATTCACTAAATGGCATTGACTCAATTGCTCTGCTGAAACCTTATGTAGCATATCTAATCTATTCACTTTATCTGGAGGGAAAAAAAAATAAATTGGTCATCTTAGCAAAGAAGGAATTTAGGTTTGTTCAGGCATAACTGATCATCAGCAAATCTATCTTGTATTTTGCCTCGGTTTGAAAAGATAAGGGGACAAATTTGTCTTCAAGCCCTGTACGCTACTGAGGTCAGACTATCAGCCAGAACACGAATGGCAGAGTCTACTTACTAGTGACCACAATCTTGGCAAAACCAATTTACTACTGCATAACCTCTGTGCAGTAAGAGGGCCCTTATCCTGGCTCCCTACCGAAGAGCATCATACATAGTAACACTATCTAGTCTCACCTGCAAGTCATCCCATGCTGGCCAGAACAATCCATGGCTAGAACTATTACTTCCAGCTTACTCCTCCGTACTAATTAGGCACATTTCCATTAAGAAAGTCGAAGCCCAAACAGTCTTAAGTGACATGTCAGAGTTACAAATTCAAGACAGTAGTCCTCATCTCAACCTCCAGATGCTACTGCAATAAAATTCTTACATTACACACCCTTAGAGCAAAATTTGCATAGCACAGAAATATGTTTAATCCAGTAGTGAAACCCAAATTTACACATTTAGTTCTCTGCATAGAGCTACACAGTTCACATCCACAGGGATGCAGGACAAGAATTAAGCTGGCAGTGTAACTTTCTTTTTACTCCCTCCAATGCAAAACCAACATTAAAAAAAATAATCAAGAGGAGCAGTGAAATGAGTGGCAAAACAACATTTCCCCATGATCTCAGAAACCGAAAGGAATCCTACTGCTGCTTCTGCTGGATAAATAATGTAGTGGGAAAGGATTTTTTTCACTTGTTTTTAAGTGTCCATGCTGAGCTACTTGGTGCTATAATAGAAAGCATGCGCCCCCTTAGATCTTTTTTCACCAAGATCTCTTGTCAATAGCTTGTGGACTCAATGCCAAAATGAACAGGCTTTATGTTTAACATGGCAAGACCTTTAAAAGAAAGGTATTTAATGCACAGCTCTGAAAAAAAAAATCCAAACCCAAAAAATCCTAGAAGTATTTTCCTCATAGGCAATGCATTTACATCTTAACATTATGTCCGATGATGATAAAATGCATAAATTTATGGAGGCTTAACTGATCTACACCAGAAGATAATAAACACAACCTGTTAATACACACCTGATAATAAAGAAAATAACCTGTTAATAAAGAAAACAGCACTTTTGAGCAGCAATCCAAAAAGCTAAGTACAAAAGACAAGTTTATCAATTCCAAACAAAGGGGCAGATGCTTCAATTTAAAGCGTGGCCCTGCTTCCAGACATTTTAGGAAACCTCTACTGCTTAAGCCAAACATTGAAGAAAATCCTCTCATTATGGACCAAAGCTGTACATTTGCCTTTTAACATTAAATTTTTTGCAACCCACATACATTTTCAAGGTGTGTTTACAGAATTTAATTAAGCATTCTGGAAATAAAATTTATTCTGTTTATTAAAAAAAAAAAAAAAGATAAACATACTCTTAAAATTTATGGCATTGTCTCTACTGAACTATTATGTTAAAATAAATTTATCACAGTAAGGTCCCATATTTCACATCAAGACAGTAGCAGAGTGTACAGTAAAAGTACAAAGTACAGTTATTTTGTCAAAAAATACTAATCACACAGAATAAAGTGTTAAACACAGATCCACAAATACTGATATTAATACATAAACGATGAAAACTGATAGACTGTTAAAACTTCTGTGTAAGAATTCTCCCAAAACATCTGCAAACATGTTCATAAGAATTTAATCACCCCTGATTGAAAAAACAAAGTTAAATTTCCTCCAACAGGATATTTTGTTATTGCTACCAAACCAGAGAAAGAGCTTTTTAATCAAAGCATCTCATCAAACAGCTGTGGCAATATCAAAGACTTTGCTTCTCCCTAAAGCAGAAAGGAAATGTGAGCTGTACTGTATAATACTATCAGTAATTGTTATAGTTTTATACTGCCATAGCCAAAACAAAAGCATGAAACCTTTCAAGACTTTCTCAAGTTCCTGTTGTATTTTTTCAAGGCACCAGACAATATAACTGATTTTCATAATCCCCAAACGTACCATGCTACCTGTAATTCAAATATGGTAGTGTACTGTCTACCACAATTTCCATTAACCAAAAAGAAAAACATCTCAAAAATAAGACTTCAGTAAAATACTGTATTCTATTGAACCTAAAGTGCACCATGCTAAGCTTCATGGAGTGACAGCGCATGCAGATTTTTAGCAAACAGCAACTTCACTGAGCTCTGCTAATGACTCAAGGTCAGATTCTGACATTGAATAAGAAAATTCTCATAAAACACTGATTTGAAATTTACTTAAGGCTGTCAGGACTACACACAAAACATTTCCAATTTAGTTTTGGGCAGACATATTTGATTTCTAAACTTTAAATGTTCTAAATTTGGTAACCTTATCCATCTTATCTTTTGGCCAAGTTGTTTGTAAGTGCTTGTCATGAGGTCCCCTCAATCAGCTTGCTCTATATTTGCTGGGGAGGGGTGGTAGTGGCAGGGTGATGTCTGTTAAGGCGGCTCCTTCAAATTATCTTTATCAATGATTCCTTTAAAAGCAAACTATCACTACAATCTGTATTATGATACAGCTAGATAATTTTCCCAAATTTCCAGACAAATACTGTATACTTACAAAACAGACAAAATACCCCTAATACTGTTCAATATTCAGAGAAACAGGAACAAATTTTTTGGACAAAAAAACGGTAAAAACCCCATACAGTACTGATGAAGTTACCTAAATAGGATCTGAGGAAAGTAAAATGAACTGTAACACGAAGATATGAACTGCCTGAAGCAGGACTGTACCAATACTTTTATGTTTCATGAAAGCCAGTAAGAGCTAGAGCTAGAATCACAGGAAGGGAAAAGCATGCATTTTTACATCATCACTTACACTAAAAAGATTCTCTGGAGAGCAGAAGCTGCATAAAACCTTGTTTTTCAAGGCATCTATACGAATGAGAATTCTAGAGTTAAATAAAAGCTTCATAAAACTAAAGTGGACTCTGTTGTCCCAAGCTTTCTTTTACATCCCACTGAATTAAGTAAAAAAGACATCATCTGTGGAACAGGGTAATTCTGAACTGAAGCTAGAATTCAGGACCACTACTAGATGGATTTTAAATCTCAGACTGAGTCTTGGGAATATGTCCAGAAAAATCACAACAGTTACATTAATCAAAGTAAAAAATGAGATATGGAAAAAAAAAAACTTTTAAGAGACGCTGAAGTACAGGAACACATAGTTCACGTTAAGAGATTATAAACAGTCTTGAAAATAAAGAGGAGGAAGTCTTGGAGCACATAAACCCAAAGGAACAGAGAGGGAAATGAAAGGACAAAATTAAGAGGTAAATGGACAATGAAATAACTTCCAAAAGCGTTCCCCCACCAGGAAGAGAGTTTTCAGACATCCAGATGAGAAAATTGGGACAGGCAAATTCATTTACAGAAAAAAGACATCAGAAAGGCATCTACAAGGGCAAAAAGAACATACAACTAGGCATACGGCACAGAACACAACCTTCCTGTTGGGGTTAACACAATCTTGTCTGAAACACAGGGGAACAAAGATTGTTGGGAAACAAGCAGGAATCCTGTGAATTTTTGCATTTACTCAAAACCAAAAAAAGTTTTCTAATAAAGGCAAGGATCCAAATTTGATGCTTCTGACACTGGAAAATAATGAAACAAAAGAAAAGTTTTGAACCTACTTTTATTAGGTTGAGGCAGAATTCAGAACTACAAGAGATGAGGTAAGAAGACAGAAATCTCAGACTAGAGGATGTCATAGGTAAACCTGCATAAGGGAATTGAGTGGAATCGGGGAAGGAGAATGGGTTGAATGAATTTATTTACGAGTGCCAGCTAAATACTGCATGAGACAAAGAGACTCAGCAACACAGTAAAAGGCCAAACCAGAACAACAAATTAGTGATTATGGGATAAAATATTTTTAGGATAATAAGTGATCATGGGATAAAAAAGGCATTTTTATTGCAGGGAAGGAGAATTTCTCAGAAATTCTGAAGAGTTTAGCAGTGGAAATACTTTCCAAAATATTTCTGACTATTTCCACTTCATAAATTTTCTAACCCTACAGTGGGGAATGGTGTGAAGAAAGGATTGTCACTCTCACCACTAGTGACAACTAAAGAACAAACATACAATAATAATTAATGCATGGATTTCTGAAAGCACACAAGCAGCACATAACAGCACTGGGAGGGACAAGGAAGAAGTCATTTGGCCCATCCCTCATGTCTTACAGCAGTTATTATCCACAACTGGACAAATCCTGATACAAGTCTAAGCTGTTACTGATGAAAATTTGGTAGCTTCTCCAACCAGTTCTTCCTTTGCTCCACAAACTTTACTACTCAAAAGTAGTATTTAACATGAATCTTCCTTACTGATGCCTATATAGACTGGTTCATAGTCTAAGCACCCTGCCATTAGGATATTAGTCTTCTCTTTACAGCGACCCTTTAGATATACCCAGATACAGTAGAAAGATTAACTAGCTTGTCTTCTATTTCACACTATTTAACATATATTTCACTAACGTAGGGCATTATTAAATCATCTCACTTGCTAAGTACAAAATCCTCCTCCCCCACCCCCAAGAACTGTTGCACAGACAGGGATTACTAGACCTCCACTTAGACAAGAACAATTGCAAGCACAGTTCTCAGTATTTTTCCTAATCAAACAGCATCCCATTATTTTGGAGACATAAATTCAAGACCAGATTTCAACCACAATAGAGGACATACTCTTCCACATTCAACCTCATCTGCATGCTTAAACATTCAAGCCATTAATGCCTTGGAGACAAATCTCTGATCCTTTAATATAACCTTCCAATTTGATAGCAAGACATTAATAACTGTCCTCTGAGTACAGTTCACCAACCATCTTCGTATCTATCATTTAGCATGTTCATTTAGACTAAGCTTCTGTAGTTTGCTTGGCCTATGAAACTGTACCAAAAACCTTACAAAAAAGTAAAATCCACAAAATTCCACACATCCATCAAATCAAGTATTTCTTTGTTAACATGGCTTACCTCTTTTGGACACTGATTTTTGCAGGAAATAAGAAGTTCCTTTTCTTTTAAATCAGCACTTGTTAGTTTTCTGTAAAAGAAAAGATGTATTATTTGTGATAAATTCTAAATTAAAAACAACAAAAGTCAATACAGTCAGGGATATATTTTAAGTATATCTCACCGTAAAAAAAAGAGGGTTCATTTGTCCACATCCTGTGGGACCAATATAAACTACACTGTCTTACAGACAAAACCACATAAGTTTAGAGGATTTGAGGTACTTTAAAGAAAATGAACAAAGAAGAGCATACATGAATGGGATGAATGTTTTCAGAGCAATACACAGAGGATAATGCTTAAATCCAGAAGTCCCATTTTATATTTCGTAAAGCCTAGTTTACCCTCTATCCACACACACACACAAATGATCAAAAAGGAGTACAAATGATTACTAAGAAGTTTTCCAATTAAAAGAGCTTGAGTTTGAAGGTCATTAGTTGTAAAGACCTTTTACACTATCTACATTAATTCTAATTCTTGTTATAAAATTCTTCTTTACATACTGTAAAAGAAACACATATAGATCAAACATTAGGTAGATTACTATATATTTGCATAATTCAAAAAATATTACTGTATTATAAAAACATTGTAAAAACCAGTTCTGCTCACGAGACTCCATGCATGTATAATAATTTTACCAGTAATACCAAATAAAACACTGGCAAATTTTAAATAGAAAAAAAAAAAACCAAAATATTATATTACAAATTATAACCTTCAAAAGAAATTTTATAACTTGCCGTAAGAGTAGCTCCTATTCCCAGACATTTCAAATGGTTTTCAGTTACTAGCATTCAAATGAAAAGTTGGGTTCAGTTCTGACACTTACAAGCATTCAATATACAGTATTGATAGTTTGCAGTGACACTTTATTTTAAGCATCTGGAGACATGATGGGCAATCCCCAGGATGACATGGCAAAACACATCGGTGAGGACAGCCAGATGGCCGGGGTTTAGTACACTCCTCTTCACACTGCGAACATTCTGGACCCGCCTAACAAGATAAAAACAAAGTACTAAAGAAAGTGCCAAACATTTGTTTGTTAGATGCCATTAACAAGCTTTTATATAGAAGAAAGAGTTGGTGTGGTTTTTTTAAGGAAATCCAGCTATTCAGTAAGATATCCCTCAAGCAAAAATAATTACTAAAATATGCTTTAAAAGAAAAGCAAAAATGCCAGTGTTTGTCAGTCAAAGAGACAGAGTTCTGTTTTGCTTCCTGGGCATAAAAGGACCTCTTAATATTGGTGCTTTGGAAAATTGCCATTAAACCTGTTGATCGTCTATGGAAAACTGTTAGAAAAAGAAGTAATTCTGTATTCAGAACTAACTTTTCCAACCCACCATGTCATTGTAACACTTTAGTCATGACATACTGCCCTGTAATACAGGTGTGGGGAGGTTTGTTTGCTTGATTTTAAGAAGCAGACTTTAAGTCTTCCCATTTCCATAGGTGTACAACAGTTCATATAATCTTCCAAAAAGTCTTAGCTTAGGTATATGCTGGGAGCTGCTAAGGTGTTGCTTCTGCTCCATATACTACACAAAGTCTACAAGAGCTGTGGTGTCATTCTCCTTCCAGGTGACGTGATCAACATCAGCGCAACACAATGAACATCAGCACAGTAAATTAAGCTCCATTTCTATTCATATTCTCATCTTAACTCATCCAGAACCCCTGTCTGCCATCAGACACAGAGTGACACGATTTATCAACTGAACCTACACAGCACAGTATTTAAGGCCCACCATCACATTCAAACGCTCAGTTTCACAGAAGTCAGTCAAAGTAAAGCCAATTTATCCAAGAATGAAGCTACAAAATGCTTCCCCAAAAGGACTAATTCCACACCAATGTTTCACTTTATGCTGTTCAAAATAAGGGCAAAAGAATTTAAGTTTTTAATAGTTTCCCCCATTTTCTTCCAGACCCCTTTTCTTCTGCTTCTACAGTTGAACAATTTTTGCTGACGTTTAAAAAGGAACCTTTGTACAATGATCGTTTACAAAAAACAAACCCCCAAAAATTCATGTCTAAGAATGTGATATAAAATTTAACAGTAAAAGCAAACACCTAACCTTTCTGCAACATTTTCTAACACAACATGCGGAAAAAAACCTAAATTCCTGACAGAAATATCACTACTCGGACATATAAGCAAGAAATTTAATCAGCCCTTTTCTGACTACACCTGCAATTTAGTCTATCAAAACAACAGAACAAAAGCTCCAAAGGTCAAAACCAACTTGAGTTTATAAAAATTCAAAGAAAATTGAGAAATGAGATTTATCCATATTTCACATGTACATAGACTCTTGTTTTCTGAGAATGTATCGTCTCATTCAAAATGGAGCTAGGAAAAATCCTGACCCATTCATATTTTAATCGGTTTGACTGAAGGAGTAGGCAGACAGCCTCTTATAGTCACAACTAGAGATGCTTAAACAACTGTGACTCTCAGTATTTCCTGATGTCACTCTATTGCTGCAGGTTACTGTTCCACAAGTTGCACTAACAGCTCATGTTCCACAATCATTAATAGAACAATATGGTAACTGCAATATATACAGTTATTAGATGACAACACCACTTCTAGGATTGAAACCCACAGGGAAATCATCCTATTGAAGTTAAAATATAACATTAAGTTGAAATATATCTTTTATATATTTTATATATAATATACTGAATGCTTGCTCAGTTTTCTGAATTCCCAGACAGACCACATTGCAACTTTTTCTAAAGCAATGATTAAAAACTGTTTTCCTCCAAATCATGACTCTCTCAAACCACAAGCTATGTGCTTTTGACTGCTCAAAACTAGGACAATTTTCAGGTTTGTACTTACTTTTATTTTTGTTTCATATTATCTTCAGAAACCAACACCTACAGCTTCTTAATTGCATAAATGACAATTTCTAGTAGACACTGGTAAACATGAATATATAACCTCAGTGCTTTAAGAAGTCTTCACCAATTCTGCAACATTTCCAGTGGTGTCTCCTAAATATCTGCTAGCCTCTTCAACCCATTTACAGCTGTCCTCAGTAAATAGTTTCCCCAGTAGATTGCAAGTGCATTTGTATATAAGGATTATCACTAGTTCACTTGATCTTGACAGTTACAAAAAGTGACTTTAGAAGAGACTTGTCCAAAGTGTTAATTAATGTTTTGATGAAAACAAAGTAATGTATGTTAACATAAAACAAAAAAGTATAGCATTTGCAAAATATTTAATATTGTTTCAGTTTTATAGTCTAAAGAGGTATAGGTTAGCTAAATGTCACAACATCAATGGGAACAGAACACATGGAAGCGTCTCAGTGGAATCTGGAATAGATCCTGTGCCTTCCAGCTGCAAATTCTTTATTTTCCAGTTAAAACTGAAGACAACGTAGGAAACACAAAAATAAAAGCAACAAGGAAATCAGCCTACCTTCTTTCCATCTGCATTACTGTTCAATTTAGTAACATGATGACATTCTTTCATACAGGTGTGATTCTGACAATCAAGAAGCCGCCCACAAAATCTTTTACATGAGTACGGATTTGCAGAGTGACACGGTAATGGACTAACCTAAAAGTTAAAAATAAATAAATATAAATATATATACACACAGATAGTGTATATATACACACATTGCACGAGTGCTGTGTGTGATACATATATACACACACAATGAAGGCACAGCATCATTACAGAGAAATTTTGGTTCTTGATTGTCTTTGTTAAAAGAAAGAAATGAGTGCAATGTCCACTTGACTTTTTTTTTTTAATTGACTTTAGGTTCCCATCCCAACATAACCACACGTTTGTTTTACACTGATTATACCAGGCAAAAAAGCCTGCTTTCTTAATTAAACAAGCTGTTTAACTTTTACAACATAGTTTCCCTTTTTTTAAACAGACTATTACATTCTAAAATCTTTTAGTGTGATTTATTCCTTCTTTCCGAATTACACTTGTGCCTTCCATTAAAGGTTCCTTAAACTGCTTTACAGTTATTGCAGAAGACAGTTACAGTTTGCTTTCACAGGGCTAATAGTGTTATAGTCATCATAAACCCCACATATTTTACAATTCTACAAGCAGAATGCAACCTGCAAACCAGAAATTCTAAAAACCAAATACTGACTATATCAAATATAACTCCCAGGAGTGGGAAGGGGAAGAAGAAATGGCTCTATGACAGGACTAGGATTTTAATGTCTTATGATATATTTGTACTTTCTAATTTGAGGTTAACACTCCAGTTAACAGAGCTCTGTAGTACTATTCAGAACATCTATTTAGAAGCCTTTAATCTTCATTGGTACAGAAATGGAGTGTAAACTCCTAACTTGGTTAACTAGGTTACTTTCCTAAAGTTGAATAGTACAAGTCCCTCCATATCACAAGTATTAGAGGAAACTTGCTCTTCTTATTTTCCAACCATTATATAATATTCACATGGAAAAAAATTAGTTTCTGTGATGCTGTCAAAAAAATTGTGGGTTTTTTTTTCTTAATATCATGATCATTTCGCAGAGAAAACCAGAAACTATTTGTGATGTTATTACACAACAGGCTAATGTGACATAACTCACTTTGACTAGGCTAAGGGTGTGATTTTGTGTTATGGCTTAAGTTGACTGAACAGCTTTGCACCATACCTCTTCCACCTTCCAACTCTACAATCTTAATGGCACATTTCTGCCACTTAACTTTGAACAAGTCCTAACACATCTGTATTTAGAGCAAGACAATTCAACTAATCAAAATGGAAGAAAAGGAATTAATAGAAAAAAAGTTCCTTGTCTTTTGCTAGGTTTGTGAGTTGATTAGCCACACACCGAGGTGAGGACTTTAACTGAAACGACGGAAGACAGGACAGTCCCCCACAGTGCAGAGCGGGGGACATTCTCTCTTCAGCACTGTCCATGTTGACTTCCCTCAATCCTAAAGCAAAAATATACAAAGTAGGATTTGAATCCACTTGCCTACAGAAATGTTTTCCGGACTTCACCCAAAAAAACTGTACTCCACATCAAGTCATTGCAAAATGCAATTAATTCACAAGACTTCTGAACTCCTCCTCATCCTGACCCACAGAGACACTGTGAACAGGAGGAATCTGCATAGCAGGCTGAACATCAAGCATGGAACACACAGGAGAAAACCTTGAGGCTATCATGTCCAACTACTCACCCATTCCTATGTCAGAGCTGAGGCTCATTATGCTGGCTAAAGCACTAATACAACCATAGCAAGTAGTCTGAATGCCTGGTTCATACTATCCCCAACAAACATCCTACAACTGTCTCTGATGGCATATGTTTCTGTTGACCAAATGAGCAGAAGTCAGCAATAGGCCTAATAAAAAGGGTCTGAAGCAGAGAACAGTATTATACCCAGCAAACACACACCAATTAGCAAAGCTTTATCGTTCCTAATATCCTGTCCCTTCTCATTCTCCTCCAGCTCCCTCCTCTTCCTTCCTCAGAGTCACAACTTCCTTTCAGTAGCAACATAACTAGTCAAAGGATGCTGGAAGGCAAAAGAATCAATGAAAAGGTGTACTAAACGTTAAGATCTGCTACTGCCCACTTCTTTACCTTTCCTTGCTCGCCCATTTCCACTCAACTTTTTATGACTATTGGTTCTGCTGCTGCTCAGTTACAGCAGATCAGGGCAGTAATAGCGGACTAGGTCTATGGCTGCACAGTTCAATATGCTTCTTCTACCAAGAATTAGCCTTCCATCAGATAAGGACACAGCCACTAGCTCCAGTTAAAGAGAATTAGCAGAAGCACATAGGCAGAAGTGGAGCATCCCTTCTGGTAGCATCGTTCAAGTACACCAGATGAGATGCAATGTTGAATGAAGCCAGGGAGAGGGAAGCACACACGCCAGTAGACAACAGCAGCAGCTTTCAGACATCCCAGCCCTCTGGCAGCATCCAGCACAGCTTCAGCTTGCCCCACTCATTGACTTTCCTAAGTCTTGAGTCCAATAAAAGATAAGAGAGTCTTCTGGAACCAATTGACATTGTAGCCAAAACCAAAAGAATTTAGATTAATTTAAACCTACATTACATTTTCAAACTTTTTTTCCATTTCTTGACAAGTCAATCTGTTGTGGGTATTAGTAATAAATCCAAAGGACAAAGCAGAGAAAAGTTTTACTTTCTCTAGTTGAAATGCATTTCTGAAATGGCTAAATAGAGGTTGCTACTCTTGCTACAAAGATGAATATCAAAGAAGCCACAAACTCCAGGAGGCTGAGGAGCTGAAGAATAAAGAACACAGATGAGAACCAGAAGTATTTTATGAAAGCTGAATGGAAAAAGAAAGAAAATAAGGAGGCATAATTTTAAGACCACAGGTCTTCCACAGGATAAGGAAAGGAAAGCAAGGAAAAAAGGACAAGACAACTTTCAGAAGCTTTCCAGCACATCTCCCAAATGCATAAAAGCAACTAACAGATACATCAGTTGGGATATGAAAATAAAAGTCAAGTACAATAGGGTGGGGAAATTTTGGAAATATTCATAAAGGTATTTAGCCATAAAGATTAATCTCATCAAGTTTTACATAAAATTTTACCAAGAAGCAGTATAATGGCTTTCCTCCTATAAATGAACCACAACTAAAAAAACCCCTTAGATTAATAAAACATAGCATTAAATTCCTACCAAAAAAACCCAAAGCAAAACAAAACAAAAAAAACCCCCACAAACCAAAAAGAAGAAAGAGAGTTCTATCTGCCCAAGAAAGCAAGACTGATATTACAGGATATTCAAAATACTCATCAAGGAAACAAAACCAGAACATCTCCCCTCCCCTAGAATATTTAATGAAATGAAGCAACTACAAGATAATTGAATACAGCAGATAAATTAATACCATATCCAGCTAACATTTCCTCATTTGTCTTCATTTACCTTGTATGGGCTTTAATTAATATTTTCCCATAAAAAACAGATTTTTAATCTAAACATTAGCTCTCATAATTTGATTTTAAAAGAGCACATGTATGCTACTGCTATGAAATGCCAATGCTTATAGCAGTTCAAAGAAAAAGTAAAACATTAAGTTTTCAGTTTGGGGTGGCAGCAGCTGTTGATGATAGGTGATTTTTCTGACCTACAACCTGAAAAAAAATGAGAGCTACTTTTAAGCACATACAAATTGAAGAATGAAGAGTTATTAATTTTTTCTAAAATATGTAAAAACATCCAAAACTTACACAGTAAAATTATTTAAAAGAAGGCTGCACACTGTAGCTAAAAGAAATCTTATTTTAGGTTAAACATCATGTAGAATCATACTTCCACTGAACACGGATTTTATACAATTATATCACCTGAAAAGTAGCTTTAGGTCTGTTGTTTCAAGTGATAAATTACGTGTTCAAAATACCCAAAGACGTGTAAGAGCTTGAACTAAATCAATCCTTTAAAAATACTTTTTAAACCAAATGCCAAAGTCAAATTAAAAAAAAAAAAAAAACAACACACAAAACCCCCCAGCAAAACAAGCAACTCCAATACCTACACAAATTAAAATTACTGTCCAAGTAAAAATGTAAAGACAGTAGATTTGCTTATTATACAACTCCTAAACTGTTTGCTTTCATTCTCTCTTCTACTCATCATCTGCAGGCATCCCGGTAAAACACAAGACAACTTTATAACTCATTTCATTCTTAGTTTGTTTTTTTATACCTCCTCCATTATAGGAGGTATAAGAACAGTCCAATGTAAGTAGTAACACAGTACAGCAATGAGCCCCTTTTCACAGCCCAACTTGGCTTCAGAAAATTGCTACTCTCATCACTTGTGAAAAGTTTGCATTTCCCAGTGAAAATCCGCTCGGGGCTGGAAACTACTATAGGAGGGAAGTGCTCATAAATACATACAAGTGTTTTCTCTTGTTAACAAAAGTAAATTAGTTTGAGGTGAGATTAATTGTTAAAAGCCAATGTGGCTGTAAAACACTGAGCAGATCTTACATGTTTTGGTTTTTCCTTTTAGAGATCTCAGAACAACATAGAAATGTACAATGCACGTAAAAATACACTGTAAACACCCCCTCACACACACATGAACAAATCATTCTGTTCCTTGACTGCTATCAAAAACTCAAATATTAGGACACTTCATTCCACTCCAGAAACTGCTAAACTTCAGCAGGAAGGAAGCACTGCACTCTGCTGGCTGAGAGAAGGAACGTTTAATCTAGAATATCATATAGCATCAATAAATATAAATAATTAAAGTTAGGTATACACTCCCTGGGATTTTTCCTTATTTTCTACAGTAACCCATAAAGAAAACATGACCCAAAGCCACTGACCAATTGTGCTAAGACTAGTATGCAACACAGAAGGGATTTTTATTTTTTTTTTACTTATTCTGAAATAAGTATTTATAAATATGTAGTAATTGGAACTGTTTTCTCTAATAAGAGCAGCCATACTGTCCTCTGTTATGGGGAGCGACAAACTTCAGAACCATGTACATCTGAACAGTACCAAAACAATTGTCTAGAGCAAGTTATATATTGGGTCAATTGACCACAGCTTACATTTTGTTTATACATAAATTCATGAAAGTTAGGGTGAGATCTGATATGTCCTATCACAAACCACGTAATTGACTTGATAAAACATTGGCCAATACATCTTCAAGTTTTACTGCGGAAAACAAAACCAAACTCCAGCTGTTTTAACAAATAGGCACAGTTGTTCTTTTCATCCATTTTCACAGCACGTTTTTCTTTAGCAACTGACAAGCTGCAAAGTAGCTCTATGGAAGCTGTATTCACAGCTTGGTTGGATTAGTAAGTGTGCTGCACAAACAGACTGCAGATATATAAACATTGTTAACAACATTTTTAAATGTTGCCACCACATAATCAAGCCACCATTACAACATACACCAAAAAGATTATTAAGGGGTGGGGTGGGGGTGTGTCTTTAAAGTGTTTACTGTCTTCTAGAATTTTTTACTAGCTTACAATAAAACTAGGTTTGCTATATTATTGTTAGCTGCACTTTCATAGTGAATTTATGCCAGACTTACTAGTAGACAAAACTATAACAGCAATAGGGGATTTTTTTAGCAATCATCTTTTAAAATAGAGAAAAATGAATTGACCTTAAATTTCATGACTTTTAGAAATTACTGTGAATAATGATGATAGTTATTTAGCTTCAAGCATCAATTAGATTTTCTTCTCATGTAATCCAAAATAGACAATGACTTCATCCAAAACTGGAGAAGGCTGCGCACCAAAAAGACAAGCTACTAAGTAACACTAAAGAAGTTTCCACTATATTGTCCGATTTCATCCGTGCATGCTCAGATCCAAGACATGAGAATTTTCCTGTATGACACTATGTTCCTTATGCTTTTAAAATAAACACAGCAGTTTCTAGAAGAACTGAGGAAAGTCTGTGACAAGGCAAGAATAACAACTATAGAATGAAGAGGGGGAAAACAAACAAACAAAAGAATATAATGAAAAAAGACACACACCCCCCCCAAATTAAATACTATTTAAACAACTGCAAGAATACACAAATAGCTTCATAAATCATGAGTTCAAATTTCTGTTCAAGAATTCTAAAAAGTTAAGTAGTTATACATTCTTCAAAAAAGGAACTAAAATACCTTCTGATATGTAAGCCCTTGTGATACGGTACTTCATTGGCTTTAAAATACAAAAAAAACATATAATATTTCTCTTTAGTACTTTTATTTTGCAGACTGACAAAGTGAAATATACTTCATATTCCACTTAAAAAGGCAGTTTCCATGACTCACCTCATGCTGCCCAAGACACTCCCTGTTAAAGACAGAAAAATCAGAGATTTAGAAAACATTTATTTCTTAAGGGACTTAAAACAGTGACAGTACTTTTCACACAAAAACAATGCAACCTATTTTTAAAAAGTGCAAACTAAGAGAAAATCATCAATCTATGCAGATCAATGTCTTCTCTTTTTCAACAGTTGTTTGGATTGCTGTATTTTATGATGGCAATCCGCAACTCAGTGTTTCATGTCCAGATTAATTATAGCTGTATATGAAATTAATAATTTTTATTTTAGAAAATTACCTGAATTGCTTCCAGGTATATTCTCCTTTGGCTCTACTAATATATCACTTCATAGTTTTCAGTTACTTCAGAGAACTATCTAGTCTACTCTTATTTTTACAATTCTATCCCTTTTAGAATGGTCTACCATTCCTAGGAAAGAAAAGCTGCACACTGATCAGAATTGTGAAGGTATTAAATGGTGACTCATTCAAACACTGATCTCCTGAAAATTAAATCAAGCTTTTGCACAATTTATTTTGAAAAGTATCTTTTTTTTTTACCTCTGATTTCATATGTCATCTGCTTCCCAAGTATTATTTTGATTTGTCTACTGAAACCTTATAAGGGACAGTAATGAAAACATCATTAATATTCAAGCTAAAATACATGTAAATCAGTTCCTAAAAATTTCTAGAAGAGTATTTAAAAAATAGTAACCCTAATAACTTCTCTAACACAAAGCAACTACCAATAGCTACAGGTGGTCTTTAGGACAGCACGATATTAACAAGAGCCATCAGTCTTTCACCCAGTATAAGCAGATGTAGCACAGAAGCCTGTTCTTCACTCTACACTGCTCAATTATCTTATATCCAAGATAATCTTCCTATAAGCAGTTAATCTGGCTTCTAGAACCTCTGCATTCCATTATAGCATGCTTCTGTTCCACTGCAAGGGGAAACTGTTTAACCAGCCTGATTGCCTTCTGCCATGCATCTACTAAATCTGCAGATGAGAGATTCCCCACAGCAACCCTGCATTCAAGTTGAGATGTAACGGTGCCAGATGAACTACTACATGCATGAAAAACCAGCAGGATCACTGGGCTTAAAGGGTAGTGGCTAGTTGTTTGTATCCTACTTGGACTCCAGGTACAGGCAGAATTCTTCAGCCTGGGACCTATCTTGTTAAATTCTTTTTTCCCCAGTAACTTGGAAGAGACAAAATGCACCACTTTTGCAGACAATGCTAAAGCATAGTGCGGTCAGTACATTCAAGAGCAGGGATGCCATTCAGATGGATCTAGACAGGTTGGAGGAATAGGCTGAGAGGAAATTCAGGAAATGCAGGGACAAAGAAAGACCTGTATCTGGAACTGACTAAATCCCAGCAACACTGCAGGCTGGGGACGGACAGGCTGTGGATATAATAGTAGTCTTTCAGCATTAAGGGAAAAGCTACCAAGAAGATGAAGCCAGGCTCCTTAGTGAGGTTCATAGCAGAGAGGCAAGAGACAACAACTATACTCTTAAACAAGGAAGGTTCTGAGTGGATACACATGGGAGGAAAAAGTTAAAAAAAAAAAAAAATTTAAAAATCAGTATAAGAATAATTGAGCACTGAAAGGAGTTGTCCAGAAAGGCTGCAGATTCAATGTATTTGGGGGTTTTCAAGGTCCAGCTGGACAAGTCTGAAGCAAATTGGTCTGAATTCAGTAGCAGGAGGCTGGACTAGATGACCACACCCCAAGGTACCTTCCAGCCTCAATGGTTATGTGAAATTAATACAGCAAATAATTTTCCAGAAACTCCCTTTTAACTGTTTACAGAAACAGATACCAAATACATTCCATTCCAAATCTCTGACTGCTCATGTTCAAAAGACATCAAATTATTAAAAACAACGTCCAGAAGTATTGCAAAACCTCAGTGGTGAAGGATGGAATCCCCACTAACATCCATCCACACAGAATAGGATTATTTAAACTATTCTCCATTATCATATTTGTTCAAATGCCACCATTCTAGCAATGATTCTAAAAGCCCTGCTAATGATCTAAGAAGGTGTCAGATATTTTACTTTGTAGCAACACATTATAATTATGGTTTTGTTTACTATTATTATTTTGTTAATTCAGGAAACTTCTCTTATATCACTTTCATTTAAAAAAAAAAGGGGGGGGGGGGGGGAAAATTACAGTTGCAAAGATCGATCAAGAATTAGGATATTCCAGAATTGATGTGATCTAATGCTAAATAAAAGCTTAATTTGCCCCAAGTGCTATGAAATGTAACAATGCTTCCTCTAGATAGAAAATTAAGTACAATTTTGCAGTATGGTTTCCTTCTCACTTAGCAGACTTACCTCCTCAGAGGAGGATTCTTCAGACTAAAGGAGGTGATTTTGAGGTTGGAATTCAGAGGAACTAGATGTGCCCTACACAATGCATGATATTACACAATGCTGAATACCTACATGAGACAGTTTCTACAGGCATCTACCCAAACACTGAAACCAGACTCTTCATAACTAGACATTTTTCACCTTTTGGGAGTCTGGCTTTGAACTTTGAGCCCAAGTATCAGAAGTATGAGTGTTGACAGTTTTGAACAGAAGTACAACCTATCACAGTACAATCCTCAAGAAATTAAGTTCTAAACATATCTACATAGGCAGTTAAATGGATGTTTTTGATCACCTTCCTCTGTCTACTTCTCACTTCATAAAATGAGGACATAATATTCCCTCATTAAAGAGGGATGTTTAAAAAAACAAATAGGCACTAATGCCTGTGAAGTATGTAGGGTTTAAAACACTAAGAGGCTACAACACCAAACCAGACCAAACCCCCAAGTATTTCCTTTTTCAGATAAAAGTTGAATTCTGAGTCCTTACACCACAATGTAAACAGAAGTTCTATCAAATTGGAAAAGAATGGTGAAAAAAGTCATCATCATCATATCTTCCTTTATACCCAAAGCATCATCACAGAAATAGTTGATTGGGCTCTACTCAAGGAGCAGAACCTTCTGGACAAGTCAAAAATAGAAAGGAGACAAGCGGATAGGATGAAGGGCATCCACCTGCCATTCATGAGCACGTAATAACTGAACAACTGAGAAATAAAATAGCAATTCATTACACAGAAAATTATGATCCCATAAACCAAACAAGACAGAAACTATATGGGAAAAGTTGTATGTTACTGAAGACTATCCCGTTACAATGGCTGGCCCTGCAATTTTCATATTTTTCTTTTAAGGTAGCATTGCGCACAATATGTACTAGAAACAACCAATCTTTACTAATGCTATCAGTCCCTTAATACAGTGAGCACACACTACAAAAATGTCTATTGAACAACAACCAATGCTCCCAGTTTTATGAGAATGGTCTTCACATAGGCTCTTCGAATCTGAAGAGGAGAATATGGTTAATTTTATGTCCATCTCTACAACAGTAGAAAAAGAGAAAAATCTCTTTCCATACCAAAACTTTCTTCTGTTTGTTTGCTTTTTGAATACTTACACTGGTATAGGAACCTCACAGGGAGGGCATGGTAATGCAGTTTGAATAAAAGCTGGCTCAGATGGCTGTTCCCAGGGACCTGCAGACTGATGCTGAGCAAAAGACAACACTAGTTGAATACAAAACACAATTGGAACTATCTGCTTGACCATAAATAAACACATCATCTAAAGAGATCCCAGTGCTAACAAATCCACTTTCTAGTAACTAACTAACTTTTTACTAATGGAAATCTCAATACTCCCTACACACAAAAAAATTACAATTTCATCCTTAGCATGGTTAGGGATAGGAAAATGAAAGCCTGTGGCCCTACTGTTAAAAATCAAGCACAAAGCCAAACAAAAAACCCAGCAAAACAATTCTAAGCATTTAATAGAGGTAAAAATATAAAAATATTTCAATTACTAAACAAGTTGAACTATCATCATGCAATGCATGCATCACGTTTAAAGATGCCAAACAATTTCTCACTTCTGACTTGTGCAAATTTTGAGGGTAAATATCAGAGTTAAAATTTATTTTTTGCTCTTACGTTAAAAGTAATTGTTTACATTCAAAATTAAACATTTGTAATACAACTCTAACAAAAATCTCGTAATTTCTTGAGTAATTATAACTGCTGAAAACTGCACATTCAATTATATATATATTACAAAATTAATTAGATTGCAAAAAAGGAGCTAGAACCACTTAGTTTCTCGGTTAAGCAGTATGCAGATCTCTGTGCTTGATTATTTATTTACTCTGAACTCCAAAAGCCTCCAACACAAGATTAAGGTCAAACAACTGTTGCTCATTCTTTAAAACACAAATAACACACCAGTTTTCACTATTTACTTACTAAGCCAGTTTGCTTCACAAGTGCTTCATCGTGGCAGGAAACAGGACACAAATGACCACATGTTAATGTTTTCTGGCAGGACTGACGACAAGGAGGACACCGACCAAAGTGACAATAGTGTTTCTCTTGCTTAGGGTGGTGACAAGTAGGTGGTCGACTGAAGTAAAATCCAAGAATGAATCAATATGACAGCAAGAAATATGAAGTTAGTATCACTGGACAATTATGCTCAAAAGACAAAAGAATTGATATGAACAAGTTTGTTGTTTTTTTTTAAATAAGTTTACTTCTCACCTTCAGCAGTGGTTAATACTACAGTAAAATTATACAGGAGTTCTAAATTAAATTAAAATCAAAGTTGGGTTTGCATGTTCAAACAGCTTTTTCAATCCTAATTTTATTGTACACTAAGTAATCTTGCTACACCCCAGCAGAAAATACTCTCCTTTTTCCTTTTGCTAGTCAAGTTTTCTAGGTAAACTGCCTTATGGAGGTACTTCAAAACGTACCAGAGATGACTTGAAGAAGTGAATGGGACTATAAAATTAGAAGTGCTCGGTGGGACAGAACCTCCCCCTTGACAGCAGCAAGCTGCTCATGAAACCACAGCATCAAAGAGGTGTCTGATAGGAAGGATTATTGCTAATCTCCATCTGCATAGTCAAGAATACAGAAGACTGAGAAGTAATATCTGTAATCATATTAAAGGAATAATTTTTGCCTTTTAAAGTTATATTTTACTACTTTCTTTAAGGACACCTTAAACTCCACTGAAGAACTAGAAACACACACACTTTCTATACTGACCTGCACAGCTGTTTGCATTTGGGAGGTTTGATGGTGCGCTCTCTACCACAGGGCACTTTAATGACAGTTTTTCCACAATTGCATTTCACATCTACAGTCTCTGGACATGGATTACAACTACCTAAAAATAAATATATTAACAATATGATAATCTGAATAAGCTACTGATTATGAAAAATGGTAATTAACTAACTCTGAATATGCACATGGTATAATTGTCCTATTCTATTTGATCTAAATAATAGATGGCTGTCAATTTTTTATTTCTGCTTAGTTTCAAATCCCACTTGGGAAAGAATTTCACCATTCTTAAAGAATAGTAGTAATAATCTTGATTATTCTACAGTTGTTAACTGCTATCAAGTTAGAAACGATCCCTCTCTCACATTTTAGAAAGAAGTCAGCATTATTAAAGTCCAGTCATTTGGATCACATACTTAAATTTGCTATTTACATTTCAGTCTTACATACATATGAAGACATGTCATCTTTCATCTATATTCAAAAGATAAGAGACATTGAAAAACCGGTACAATAAAGTTTTGCAGATTTTGTATGATATTAAAGAAGTGTTCAGCCTATGTATAATTAGTGCTTTTTTGAAAAGATCCTCCTCCTTTTTAAAGTTACTCATGCTACTAACCTGATATATTTTAAAAAAGAGATCTGTAAAATATCTGGTTTAATTTATAGCTCTCCCACACTATTTCTTCATCAAGTGCCAACTGCTAAGTTTTATTATTGAGTAATTAACAGTAAGAATATGCGTCTTTAAAAAAAGCAAATTTAGACGTGGGATTTTGGCTTACTAATCATGTTGCATTCTGAAACTTTAAAGAAAGCAATACTTTGAAAGCGTTATTGACAGCACAACTTTTTAAGCAATTCCGACTTGTTAGCAGGATCTAAGTAGCAACACTTCCAGAAATCTCTCAATGACAAAAGGCTGCTGAAGAAAAAAGGATGGAAGTATACAGTCTTTATACTGCAAAAGTAAATTAAATTATCAGCACACATAAACAGCTACTTTTACAAAATAAACTGAAGGTCTAAAGCTATGCTGCCCGGAGTGGCTAATGCATACACTTTACTTAGAATATTCTATCAATGAAGACAACTGCCTACATTCTCAAAAAAGATGGAAGGGCAGAGATCGCATATAAGCCTGAAGTTAAGGTGAGAGCATACTGTTCTCAAATCAAAGTGTTATAACATATTACAGTAGGAAACAAAATATTTCTATTCCCTGGCAACACCTAAATTTCACCAAGGGAAAAAAGATACATAAAAATCAAACCTCAAACAGAATAATCTACCTTTTTTCAGAGAACCCTGCTAAAGGCCAAATGCTTATTATCAGCAATCTCTAATAACTCTGAGATCAGGTACCTTTTAAAGGACCTGATCTGGCAAGTTATTTTCTAGGAGGCATACTATTTCCTTTAAAATGAGTGGTCACTGAGATCTGGCAACTCATTACAAAATTAACCTGACCTGGTACTATGTACTAAAAATAAAATAAGTAACCTTAACTTTCAGCAGCTATTAAAATATTAGCATATAAGGAAAAACACATGAATAGAAATATTTTGAAATCAAAATCATTGCCTTTATTAGGAGCATTTTCAAACATTCTGAGAAGACATTACAAATTTTACTAGACTAATTTGTTAAAGCACACAAGTTATTTTATTTTCTAAATTTATCATCTGATCGCTGTTAGCTTTATTAGATACAACCTTTGGCAAGAGTTAGCACTTAAATATTGACAATTGTACTGTTTTGATAAATTACATACACTTTAAAGTGTATATATTTGATATTTACATTCTCAAAGTTCACTTTTTTTTTCTTATAGGCACTGCTTTATTATTTTTATACTGCTGTTAGTTATTAGAAATCATTGTCACTTTTAGCCAGGCTATAAGATGCAAGCAGTATCAAATATAAACAGCTATTCAATGTAAATTTTATACTATAATGCAGCATTAGCTCCTTAGTTTTCCAACCAGAATTTTATTCTATGATTTAGTTATCAGTGTGCAATGTTACCAGTTTTCTTCTGACAGTAAAAAAAAAAAAAAAAAAAAGAATTTCCAGGATTTCAGAGGGACATACTGGAAGGAGAAGGAAGGGGAAGAAAAGAAGGGGCACAGTTAACAGAGAAAAAACAAACCACTAGTTTGTGGTGACAGATTTAATAGCAGGTTAACAGGGACATCTACCACATTTACCTGTCCTGTTCTCTTAAGAATCACTGCCTCAAAAGCAAGATTGGCTGAACAAGTTGTGAAATATTTCCTGAGTTGTCACAATTTATAGTCCAGAATACCAAGAGAAACTACATAGGCTACTCAGCTGCTGTTTCAGCAGGGTAGCAGCTTCTGTGGGGAAAAATGCTGAGTGGGCAGCCACTTTTTCAGTCATTCCGATTTAATCCCCTACCAAGCGAATGTCAAAGCAATTGGCCAGGATAAAAGCTGCCAGGTTTGGGCTGTTTTCAGGATCTTTTTAACCAAGGTCACTGGATGCAGAAGTAAACTTTTTTGTTATCCTTCATATAGTCAGTAACAAGTTCTTATTTTCTCTTTTACCAGTAAGATACCAATATACATTCAAATTCCATCAACTTTTTTTTTTAAGCCCACTTGTATCACACGTTGTATTCTAGGATTTTTAAAAACCATCTAGACTCAACCAGCACAGTCATTTCTATATGTAGACTTCATTATGCATATTCAAGTGAATAGAATTATTTGGGGAAAAAAGTCAAGCTCCGGATTTTGAATTAAGCAGCTGGAAAGGGGACAGAGCATTTTCAGAGGAACAGTGCTAAGCAAAATTACCAGGTAAAAACTCAGGTCGTCGTTATGTAAGTCCTTAAGCACTAACCAGCACTAAAAACCTTTCAAACACACTGCCCCCACAAAAAGCCTACATGCAACAATGGAGAGAATTCATTAAGCACCACAGTGTCATGCAAGCACGAAGTTTGGCAAAAATAAACAATATTCCATCACTATGGGGATCCTTCACCTATTCTTACCTCTGTGGCAGCCTGAGGGACATTTGTGATTTCTGCAGCCTAGAGTCCGCCCACAGACCTGATCACAAGGTGGACAGTTTCCAGAACAGCACTATTAAAAGAAAATATAATCTATATAACTGAAAACATAGACATTTCTAGTATAAATTTGCCCTCTCAGACTATCTCATTTTTTCAATACTTCTTAAAAAAAATTTCATCCAGTTTAGTCAAATTTCCTCAAATTCATGCCAGGTATAGAAAGGAGGCCAACTGTAAAGCTGTTTTAAAAAATTCAAATTATAAAATAACAAGAAAATACACATTTGAAAGCATCATTTCAACACACTAAAAAGGCAGAGGGCTTCCAAAAAGCATAAGAACATTTGAAAAGTTCAAATTCTTATAATATTTTAATCAAAAATAATATCAGAAGATTACATGTAGGATATCCAACATTTTGTCCCATTACCCTGCAATTTCTTCCACTTTTATACTACATTGTCCCTGGTACAAAAATGTTGCTAACCTTTTTTTTTAAAATATCTTTTAACTTTTTTTAAACACCTTTTACCTTTGTAGTAAAGGTCAGATAACTTTAGGATCAGTTATTTACTTTCTGTTCTTATATAAAGTAGTAATGTGGAAGAATCAGAACATATCACACCACCACATTCGTGGATGCCAGGTCAGGAGAGAACCCCATCTTTTCTATTAACCTGAAAGGTACCCTCCTTCCAAACTGTATAAAGAAGGATGGCAATTAGGAAGAGAAACCCGGATTTTTTAGCATAAATTAAAGATGTCAAGATTGCATTAACTTGTTTTTCCATCTTTTCACATAAAGTAAATTCACAATAATAATACTCAAAAATACCTAAGAATAAAACTGTATTTTTTTCATGCCTCCTTGGGGTAAGAAGTCCAACTTTCGTAATGTCTTAATTCACACATAGCAGGCAACTTTCAGGCCTTCTTGAATCAATAAACTGAAGAGATAGGTCTGAGCTATCAATCATTCCTTCGACTTCAAATGAAAAGGGAAACAAAACTCAAATTCCCAACTGTCAGACCACTGCTGCTTGCAGTGATGCATATTAGAAGGTGGGGTGGAATGCTGCATTGTCAAAAATAAGAGTATGTCCCTTACGAAGTTATGAGAGACTCCCAGTTTCCTACAAAGTAAGGAAATAAATGGATTTAACTACCCCAGAATGCATAAAGCATCAGTAACTACTCAAGTATCTGAAAGCAAAACTGCCTTCTGGAACTGGAAAGTTGTCAAAATCCCCTCCTAGTTTTTAAGGCCACTGAGTTTTTCTTGGTGACATGCATTCAGAGAATTGTGGTACACTGCAAACTAATTTGAATGACAAAGAAGAAAACTTCTCTTTGTATACAATAACATGAGGTGGAACAACAGACTAATGTGATTTATATATAATATAAAATATTATACCTAAATAAAAAAAAATGTTATCTGAACAATACATTTGAGAAAGATCATCTCTGGACACTTACCTTTCTCCTACATTGGTGCTTTTGGCAATCACGAATTTTAGTACACTTCGTTTCACACAGATATGGCTTATGACATGGCATGCGTTTAGTGTGCTTTCCACAGCGACACTGTTTTTCAACTTCCTGGGCAGCAAGACAGGGGAAAAAAAAAGCAGGGTATTTTTAATTAAAAAAAAAAATAAAAAAATTAGTAAATAAAATGTTCTACTACTAGCTGTAAAGAAAAGTTCATGGGAGAGTAACACTACTGTGCTCTATCACAACAGGAAGCATATCACGCTCTAAGCAGATTACCTATCTGTGCAATAACTACTTGGTAACCTTGGGTCTGTATTGCAAACACTGCGCTCTAGATTGCACCTCACTGGAGCCTTGATCTCACCAAGAGGGAAGCCACTTGAAGGGAACCACTCAAGTGTGTAGTGCAAGATGTGAAGCATAAATGCAAAACAAATTAATACAAAAAAGTACCTCTCCTGCATAGTAAACTAGATTCATCCATCGTGTATACAGGTAATTTAAGAAGTAGGTGAGCAGGTTTATCTGACCTTCATCCCAGCTATCGTGGGCTAACTACTTTCACCATAGATTTCATAGACAAAGCTGGTTCAGGAAGAGACAACTGAGAGCAGACAGAGCAACAGCTTTATAGGCCAGACCACAGAAGGTCCATAGATATTTAGAGCAGAGCAAAATATTATTTTCTTACTAACAAGGAAATAATGTTATGTTACAGCACCTTCCATTTCACTAATGAAGAAATAGCGTAATAAGACAGAGCAGCAAGGAAGCTAGAAGGGCTGGGGAAAAAATTAAGTGTCTTTTAGGGCATAATTAATTTAAAAAAACCCCAAATGAAAAAAAAACCAAGCCAAAACAATAAAACCCTCATCCATGCCTCAATTCAGATACATAATGTTAAACTACTAATTCAGAATTGTGTTGGGGCAGGAGAGGAATAGGGGAAAAAATGTGTTGCTTTTAATGAACAGAAAGTCATAGATTTTGAGATAGATACAACTTCATTTTCTTTAGGAGACTTGCACTGTTCCAGGCATATAGTGTTTAAAAACCCTAACAAAATGTGAACCTGGTACAGTAAGACTAACCTGTCTGCATATTTCACAGGGACCTCGATGACAGCGCTGTGAACATTTATGGATGCCACATTCCAGAACTTTGTCACAACTATCGCCACAGGTGGGCACATCTTCTGTACAAGGCAATGTAAACTCTAGATGAAGAGAGAGAAGTACAAGCAAACATTTAAGAAAAAAGCCAGAATATTTAGAAAAAAACACATTGTGTAATATGAGTTCAAATGCCAATTCTCTCTCATTTTTTTAAAAGCTTTTCTAGAATTACTCAATTATTCACATTGCCAATTAAACCCCTGGTACTAAATAAAGCTTTGAAAGATTAAGCAAAAAAGTTAATATAAGCTGTCACAGTTCACTGTTTGTAAGAACTTTTTATGGACCCTGCCCTGCAGAATTAACCTAAACTACTGACTGTCAAAGACAGGATGACTTTTCTTGGGGGGAGGAAGGGGGGAGAAGGGGGAAAAAAGGGAAAAAAGGGAAAAAAGGGAAAAAAGGGAAAAAAGGGAAAAAAGGGAAAAAAGGGAAAAAAGGGAAAAAAGGGAAAAAAGGGAAAAAAGGGAAAAAAGGGAAAAAAGGGAAAAAAGGGAAAAAAGGGAAAAAAGGGAAAAAAGGGAAAAAAGGGAAAAAAGGGAAAAAAGGGAAAAAAGGGAAAAAAGGGAAAAAAGGAAAAAGGAAAAAGGGAAAAAAGGGAAAAAAGGGAAAAAAGGGAAAAAAGGGAAAAAAGGGAAAAAAGGGAAAAAAAGGGGAAAAAAAGCAGCTTACTTGATTTTTCACATGGACAGGACCTTTTCCCAGAACGAGGACAGTCTCCACAGGGACCAGCATGACAAACTTGTTCACATGTGTGATTACCACAAGGCAAACGTCTCCCACACACCTGGGAAAGTCAGAGAAACCAAGTGAATGCAATGTCATGGAACTACATACCAAGACAAAGCAACCCAAGGGGACAAACCAGGGGTGACAGACATCTGGATGGAATTTAACTTTTTCTGAATTTTGTTAACAAATATTGTATTTGCTGAGTTTGCCAAATAAAACTGATCACCCCTGCAGTGATCCTGACTGGAAGACCACTGCATACTGAGGAGTTAGTGGTTCACATAACAGTTAACCTGAGTAGCCCCAGGCCTGTGCTGTGCTGCACATACAGCTTGGCGACCTTCAGGCCTGTGTTGTGCTGCTCATATCCCTTGGCCACAGGATAAACTTATTGTAGCAGAGGAGATTGGAGGCAGCTCCCACTTGGTACCAGTGATTATGCCACCTGCATGTCCTTGCCTTTATCTAAAAGTGCAGCAAGAAGTTCTCATCTGAACATCCTTTCTGTCTGACAGTAGAAATGATTAACAGAGCTGCTTGCTTGTAAAAAAATCCTACAATAGTTTCAGTGACCAAAATGGGGTAACCCTTTCTACAGATGGGGTCTGCACTGCCTGTGGATCAGAGGGTCATTCAATGCTGCACAGCTTGGGGTTCCCAACATCTAAAGGGCCATACTATTATTTATATTATACTCCCTTTCTCTATAGCGTTAGCTGAAATAAATCACATTTTAACTGATACTTTACAGAGGCTGAGTGCCTTTCTTACTAGGATTGTAATGACCAAGAACCTCCTGGTGCAACCTCCCACTGCCACTTAGAGGTTTTTTTTATTCTTTTTATTTTTTCCAGTCTGTCAATCCATAGCCTTGGTCCTAAGAACAAGCTGCAAATATACTTCAAAGAATGAATCACAAATCTTTCATTCTGTTACAGTCACTAGAAGTAATTAAGTATGAAACTCTTATCTACTAAGGTGTGGTTTCATGCTTATTTTTAAAGAGAGCAGCTGAAATTTCAACCTCAAGTACAAGAAAACAGAACATACAAGGTCAAATTCACTGCTAGCTTAATCCTAGCACATTTCCAGAACAATGACATTTTAACTACTGTCAAAAAATGAACTGGGCCACCAAGTAGATCCATTCTCAAACACTGCTGCTTACATTTTTGATTGCACTTTCAAAACCTAAAAAATAAAATTATTTTCTTACTGAATGAGTTTTTCCAATCCTTAATACACTGAGTAATCTAATTTTGTAGAAATGAGAAATAAGCTAAAAAGGACAGCTTCGACATACCTGATCACACTGCCACTGAGGACTTGCACAAAGTCTTTCTGCTGTCTGTCTTCCACAGATGCACCGTTGTTTACTGACTCGTGGACAAGGCTGACAATCTCCTGTATGTAATTGTGAGTGACATTGAGTAGGAATTGCAAAAGAATGATGTATCTTAGCAATTAAACAACTACTCCTCTGAAGTTTAAGAAGGCAGGTCTACCTGCATGACAGGAATTCTCACAAGTGTGTTGTCCACATAGCAACATTCGTCCACATGGCAGGTGACATGACCATTCCTTGGCACTGCACCTTCGGGGCACTGGTTTAGCTTTCTTACAGTGACAGGTTGTTGTGACCATCTTTGGGCAAGGTGGACAGGGTCCTAAGTACAGGAAAAAGAATACCTCGCTAATGGCCATTCAGCAAATGCAGCCTTGACTACATCTGGTTTCTGAGAATTTTAAATATAGTTAGCAGATTTTAAGTAAAACTGTGTAACAGCTACATAAATACAGGTCACACAACCAAGAGACACAATGGATTTACCTGGATGACAAAGCAGCAGGCATTTATGACCACAAGAAGGTTTGAACTCCCTCTCACATATCTGACCACAGGAGTGAGGTACCAGCCATGGGTCCACTGTTGGATTCTCCACTTTTCCACAGTAACAGTAATACCTACTGGGAGTTTCAGACCGTTTGTATTCAAACCTACATTTTGGACTACAACAAGGGAAAAAGGGAATGAAAAGAAAAGCAATTTTTTTGAAGAATTTTTTTAAGAAGAAAAGCCATTTTTATTATTTCAGTTTCACAAGATTGTTACCGTGCTACCAATTAACATTTTTATAACTACTGTAACCAATAACAACACAATTAAATTTATAATATACAATAAAGGTCTTGCTATATGTCAAATTTTACAATAAATTCATTAGAATGTCTAAGGAATTGTCCTATCACTGCAATCTTTTTTCTCTAAGAATATATTAAAAAAAATTCAGCATAGCATACAGAATAATTTTTATGTCAAGTTATACCAAAGGAATGTATGCAACAAAGAGTTAACCTACAATCAAAAGAAGAGATTTAAAAAAAGGTTTTTACCAGTAGCAATTTATAAGCTATGTAAAACAAGATTTAGCAATGCTATTAAAGCTATGCATAATAATTAAAATTTTATCTAAAAGATTTTAGATTGTATCAGTTCAGCATCTTAGATATTATAAGATGCACACCTTTATTTGTTACCCTTGATGGTGCCAGATATTAAAAAATACATTATTCCTAAAGGTAAGATAGGCACCAAAGGTCTGGAACTTGTTAGTGTCACAGGCCCTAAAGGCTTTCAGGTGCAAGCCATGGACAAAGGAGGCAACACAAGGAAGGAGAAACAAAGCAGCTCCTATTTCTGGCTACACTGAGAAAAGACAACAGACAAGGAGCTCCTCCTCAGAGAAGAATAAAGACCTACGTACTCATTTTCATCAAATAAAATGTCAATTTACCCTTATATAATACATTACAGGCCATAAACCACTTCTCCATAGTAACTGCACAGTTTTATCATGTGCTTAAATGTCAAATAAAATACCATTTGCCTTGAATTTTTTTCATTATAAACATTATGCTTAAACACAGAACTAGTTTGTAGTAGAATAGGCATTATCAACTTGAGACACTGCCAGCCAACAATTCTATACCTTACTTCCTAAGCAAACCTGCTCTCTGAGATCCCACATTAACAGCGCTCTTGAATCCACCAGGCACTTTCAACCAAATTTGAGAGAGGACTGTGTATCAAACATACTACTACAAGTTTCCACATGAAAGTAGGTGGGCAAATAAAGCATAGAGCAAACATGCACAGAGAAACCTTGACTGAACTTTCAGACACAAACCTACTGAAAAAGCAAGCTTCATTATTCATGCCGCCACAGTATTACCTTCTTCTTTATACAGTCTCATGTAAAACTGTAAGACTGGCTTTAATGCTCAAGTTATACAGAGACTAAAAAAAAACAAAAAACAAAAAACAAAAACAAACCCACACAACACCTAAATCTTGCTATTTTAGAACTGTTTTAATTTATTTATTTTATGGTGCCAATTTTAAAAGTGACAAATATGTAAAGCCATTCAGAAATAAATATTAGAAGCTGAGACACATGATGGATAAGTTACCTTCTCAGAAGTTCAAACAAATTTGATGCAGCAGGTTTTTAATATCACTGTGAAATATTCCTGAATCATGTTAATGAAAACTTAAAAATAATTCAAAAAAGCAATAGAAAAGTCAGCCTTCTAAACTTTTTTTTTGGTGTGCATGTCATTTACAAGTACCATTCCTTTCTAAAGTAACTCCAGTTCACATATTTTTCACAATGAAAGTATCTTTGTAAATGTACCATGAAGAGCTCACCATGGCCAGGGATAATCTTTCTTTCCAAAATCGTCATCTGTCAAAGGAGAAGACACAAGGAAAAGGCTGTCCTTGGCCCACTTTTGGATACACACCAGGTGAAAAATACAAAAGCATCCACAACAGCTCCAAACCTAAAGAGCAGATATAAGTGCCAATTGCTTTATATTAGGCTTCTGTTTCCATCGACAAACATCTGTAACATCTAAAGAAATACAAGCTTGCTATTTTTCCATTTAAAAAATGGGTTTCCAAAGATAGATTATACCTACTGTTAGATTAATAGAGGCATTTTTACTGTTACAGATTCATACCTATAATCTTTTTTCCTGCTCCTGTGGGAAGTTTTTGCCAAGGCTTATGAAGCCCAAAATACTCACATAATCACAGAAAAGTTGATTTAAACATGTTGTTGGAGGTCATGTAGCACAACCTTGTGCCCAAAGTAGGACTATTGCCAACTTAGCTCAGTTCAGTCACAGCTTTGCCTAGCAAAGTTGAACAATCCTGAAGGATGGGGACTCCACAACGATCCTGGGGAACCTACTCCAAGTGTCATACTACCTTCCTAGTACACAAACTGCACCTCCCAAGCACCTGCTTGTACCATTGCCCCTTATTCCACCACCTGTCACCACAAAGATGACTTTGGCTTTAGCCACCTTCACAACTTCAAGCAGACCGAGGCTGCAATCATATCATCCCTTAGCCTTCTCTCTGCCAGACTAAACAAGCTCTCCCTCCACCTCTCTCTCCGTCCCATACTCCAGGTCTCTAGACATCTTTGTAGTAGAAGTACTAAAAAGACTTTTTCCCCCTTTCAAACTTTAGGATTTACATACAGTGCTAGTAAGAAAAAGATGTGATTAGAAGTGTGGCTTTCAACCTAGTGTCTTTTGTTCAAAGAGCAAGACAGATATAAAATGGAACAGAATTAAAAGGAAATGTGTTTAAAATATTGATTTTGCCAGTATCCTATCTCTATCACTAAACCGTTATGTTCTTGTTCACAGTGTACTTCTCTTTGTCAGTTCTGGAGTGAAATCACAATCATTTGCTTAGAATATCAGCCTGCTGCTGAAAAGCAGTTTAAGTAACAGAAATCCAGTTTTATGACTTTGGTACTTTCCACATATTGATGTCTTAAATTGCCGGCTTAGAATGACTAAAACAATTTGGCAAGAGAAATGCAGCAGAAAATTTAAGTTTTAATTTCCTTTTTTTTTTTAATAACTTATAACATTCTTATAAAATTATACTGTGAAAACGAGAATTTCCCCATTAATTTATAGAGGACAAAGTCAATTACATAAGTTTCTAAAAGTATGGTAACTAACTTCCCAGAACTAAAGCTAAACAGGAGACGTTAAGCAAACACACACACACTTGACCAAAACTTTACAGATTCAAGATAACTAACAAACCACTGAGTTATAAAAGATGACTTCCAAGTTGCCAAACCATCTCACTTCCGCCGAGATGAAATTAACTCTATCAAGAGACAAATAACTTTAAAATCTACCTAAACACATATGTTAAGATTCAAAAAATTATCTATGAAACATGTTAAGAATTCATACAAAACATACTGCATTTCTTTCTAAAAAAATGTTAAAGCCTACAGTTTCATGGGATACTTGTACTCCATGTACATTCAGCATAAGAAGTTGCAAACATGTATTTGATTCAAGTAATTTTAACAGAAACAGGGTTGGACCTGTCAATGTCAAAGGGAAGCTGATACATAACATACATGATACATATACATAAAAGTGAAAAAGATTTGTCCTGAAATCTCTCCCACAAAAAATACACCTATATGAAATAAGACAATCTTCTTAGAAATGCCATCCTTCTCTTCCCCCTGATCTGCATTTGTAGTAGCAAAGTTTATCTTAGCTCCCTTGCTATAAATCTAACAATAATATTTCCTAACTTCCTAGTATTTCTTGCTTTGGTGATTGCTACAACATAGTTCCAAGGCTTATGGAACACTTCAGTGCAAGCACTGGCCTTCCTGCACCTTTTTTTTCATCTGCTACTCTCTAAAATTAAAAAAACCCCAAACTATTTACATTACAGTAACAAACATATGTCACAAAACACATATTCTGATTACAAGCTACATATATATGAGCACTTATTTCCTCAAGTGTTTGAAAAACCCAAAGATGCTGAATGTCGCATTAAGTACTCTCTCATTTTAAAACTATCAATCCCAAGAATTACCTTAGTAATATAATTAAATGAAAGTTACTCAGACAGTTATATTTGCTTTATTCTAAAAGACTACTGTAAAATACTCACAGCTTGGTTCCTTTTAACTGAAGCAATGCAGATCAGACATGTCATAGCCCCTGACTGAAAAGCTTCATTCATGTACTGTCTCGTACGTTCCAGTTCACTTGCATCTCCATCTTTAATGTATAAAGATTTTGAAAGCAATCAGTAATATTTGATCTGCTATTTTGTACATGTTGAGACTGCTGCAAAAGTATATTTTGTTTTTCTCTGAAGAGAGGTCAGTCATATATTATTACAAAATCACATTATTAGAAGTACTTAAGACAGTTTCAAACCGATACCATTGATTCTGCATAAAAAGGCAAGTAGTACTGCCAGCACGCATTGCTGGGAACAAATATTTTTAATACAAGACATCAGAATAAAGTGCTTTCCCTCCAATTATGGAAAAACTCTAATATACAGACAACACTACAACCTTGTTTACGCTATCATACTGAAATGAAAGTCAATAAATGAAAAAAGCTTACCAGTTTGGCTAGTGTAAATGGTAAATGTTTTGGCCAAAATCTTTCCTTGTTTTACTTCAGCATCTTCATCATCATCTTCAGATGAGGAGCTAAATTGGTCTTCAACTAGCTTTTTTGCTGCAGCCTGATTAGCCTTCTTAATTTCATCAAATTTCCTCTGTGAAGATAATTCTATTAAGAGAGCAGATTAATGATGATTAATACCGTGACAGTTAATCGTAACACCAGATTCAGTTCTACATACTTTCAACTGTCCTTTTCTTTAGAGAGCTTGCTGATTTTCTGTTTTTAAGGGCAGTATGTCGCTACATTTTCAATACTACACAAGAAGATATAAATTGCATTTTCTTCTTATCCGTGCATTATCCATAAAATTCACAGCAGAACTCACTATCTGTCAATTACTGGTGACAAATCCAACCAAATATACTAGAATACATACATCTATAACGCAGCTTTACTAAAACGATATTTAAAAAAAAAAAAAAACACGCCACACACAAACACAACTTTCACAGCATGAGGAAGAAAAAAATAGAAATTAAAAAAATCAGGCAATTCTTGACAAGACTAATTGTTATAATTTGCTGATACCCTACAGGTACCTCTCCCAGCATTTGCTACTTTTTAAATTATGACTTTTATTGATCTCCCTCCATCCAACAACTCTTCATTGCAATAGTGGGTTCATGCTATTTCTACAGCTGGCAACGTTAAAAGTGACAGTGTATTTTTACATAAGCTTTTTAAGAAGTTATTGCACGTGAAATAGAGGAAGAGTCTCACATGGACAAAAAAAATTATGAAACGTAACCGAGTTCATAATAAACCAAAGTGCCTTTAGGATAACACACCACGGAGATAGAAAAGTCTTCAACAAACCACAGGTCTTAAAAGTACCTCCTAGTTTTCCATGTCAGACTGTTGCACGCAATACATTTCCTGGGGTTTGGTCAAGTTTTAAGGCTTTCCTTCAGAAACTGCGCTGCCGCTTAAAAGAGCGCAATATTTGGCGAAATGCCTGGGAAGCGTTTCGTGAGCACGGCCGTGCGCCCACAGCAGCCTCGTGCGCGGCAAAGCCCGCGCCTTCCCCGCGGCGGGGCAGTGTGGCACACCGACCAGGCCACCTAACGTTTGTCCCTAGCGGGCAGCACCCTCCTCAGCGTTTCCAGCCGTACTGACAAACGGCTGCTCCGTCCATCGCTTCACCCCTTCACTCTTCTGCTCGAAGGGCACCGACCGTGGCCCCTGGGGAGGACGCAGCCCCGAGCCCCCAGCCGCTGCCCTAGGCCTCCGCGTTTGCCCCCAGAAGGGACCCGCAAGCAGGAGACGGCGCAGGGCCAAACGCCGGCTCCCTGCCGCCGAGCAGCAAGGGAGCGGGGCCGGGGCCCGCCGGCCACGCGAGGGCCCCCCGCCCGCCTCCCTTCCCCACGACGCCGGGGACAGCCCCGACCCGGGCATTCGCAGGGGCTCCCCGAGGCCCGGCTGGGCTCCGGGCCACAGCCGGCTCCCCAGCCCAGGACCCCGCAGCCCCCGGCCGGGCCGGGGAAAGGGGGGGGGGGGAGGACGCGACACTCACCGCTGGCCCCCTCGCCGCTGCTCCCCGCGGCCGCGACGCAGGCACCGCCGCGGGCCCTCGGGGCCGGGGGC
>NW_010972875.1:6420374-6440077 GCF_000737465.1 Haliaeetus leucocephalus
CTCCCCGCGCGGGCGGGCGGGCGGAGGCGGTGTCTGGGGGACTCCAACACCCAGCGTGCAGCGGGGCGCAGGCGGCGTGCGGGCCTCGCCCGGCCGGTGCCTGAGGGCCGCTGTGGAGAGGGGCCGCGGGGCCCGCCGGGAGCTCGGTCCGCGCTGGGTAGTCAGAAAGTTGAATGCTCATGCCCAGGGTGGGGTCTCTTTATTACTTAATGCTTGGATTTCTTTTTGCCTGCCGCTCTGGCCACAGAAGCGGTGGCTTCAGCTGTCTGTCACAGAATCTTTTCAGGTGGAAAAGACCCTTAAAACCATCCGCTCCAACCATTAACCTAACTCTGCCGAGTCCACCACTAAACCACGTCCCTAAGCACCACATCTACACGTCTTTTAAATACCTCCAGGGATGGTGGATCGACCACTTCCCTGGGCAGCCTGTTCCAATGCTTGATAACCAGTTCAGTGAAAAAATTTTTCCTAATATCCAATCTAAACCTCCCCTGGCGCAACTTGAGGCCGTTTCCTCTTGTCCTATGGCTTGTTACTTGGGAGAAGAGACCAGCACCCACCTCGCTACAACCTCCTTTCAGGCAGTTGTAGAGAGCGATAAGGTCTCCCCTCAGCCTCCTTTTCTCCAGGGTAACTTCTTGGCAGCTGTTTCCACAGCTTTACTCGTGTTTTCTTCACAGCTCCTCTTCAGAGTATGAGAGTTAAAAATCAGCCATAAAGTGTGGTTAGAAACTTTACTGAAGTATATTCAGAAGGTTTTGCTGCACAGAAATACATGTTGAGGAATCTGTGTGCCTCCTGAAATGTTCTGACAGATAAGTGCAGGTTGAAATAGTTTTAATTTTACTGACATTTCCTTATAGCACTTATGTTCTGTCTTGTGCCAGGAGGGAACTCTGCATTTAGCGGGTTTTTTTCAGCAAATACATGCTTATAAAAGTAAAATAATACAAGGTTTCCAATCATAAAGAGTATGAAAATAGTAAGTAAACTACTGGAGGTCAATTCTGGTTTTCTGTTTTATTTGGAAATGTTTTAAATCAAAGAGTTTTTATTCTCAAGAAAGAGGCAGCTAGTGACTACAACTTGTGTCATAGACTGAAGGATCAATAAAAGAAAAATATTAACAGTAGATCTCTGTCTTTATTAATTAAAACTCATTATCATAGCACACACTTCTCTAATACAAAGTCTTAAACTCTTCAACAAAGGAGAAAAGTGCTTCCTAAGTGCCTAGTGAAATACGACGCAGCCAGCCCTACAGGATGCTGCTGCCACACAGACTACAAATTATGTTCAAGACCTGAATTGGAGGAAAGCCGATTGCAAAGTCCAGCATTCACAATATAGTTAAATGCCAGAATAACGCTTGTTCTTGTGTGCACTAATAGAATCTTTAATGGAATGATGGCATACTCTTTCCCCTCACCAGCACATTATGCCATTTGTCATTCAAAGCGCAGGATCAATAGTGAATGAACAGCCGTTTCATTTTACAGTTATCCTTGTTGTTCCATATATATCCTATGCATTAATTACTTCATAACATTTAACCTTTGCAGTGAAATCAGGAGTTTTTTATAGACCTCTGGCATTCTGGAAGCCTATCAACATTACATAAAAATAAAACAACCAGAAATGCATGCACTTTAAAAAGATCCAATTTATAGTATCTCCATCTTATTAAGGAGAAGAATGAAAGCACTAGAGATATTGTCAAGTGACAGTAACATTTACGTATGTATTTTTTAAGCGTGGCAGTCCGATTGCCCAGGATAATCAAATTGCCCTAAATACAGAATTATCCATTCTCTCCTTGCAGTTCCTTTCTTTGCTCCCTGTCATCAAACTTTTCCAACATTAAGTCAAAGTCTACTTAAAATACCCAGTTGAAAATACCTAGCTGAGACCACAACTAATAAAATCAATTTTTGCCAATGGAAAAAGACATAGATGAGGGAAAAAATCCAAGGAGATAATGCTTCTTAAAGCGATTGAAAATATATCTGACATATGACACAGTAGATTTTACTTAATAGTTAAAAACAGAAGAAAGAAATACCCTATCAATGAAAAAAATGATCTATTTAGTTGTTGTATTCTTTCCCCAACAGCAGCTGCAAAAGATGATGTAGGGAGAGTTTGGCCTCTTTCTGTCAAGTCTGCCCCTTGCACTCTGCCAGCATCCACAACTGTTACATTAGGGATATAAAAATTTTTAACCACAGATCTTAAAAACTTGATAGTCCATGATCAGCAGCCATATGATTACATGGAGCAGAACAGTCTTCAATATTACTTATTTGTTGTTATTGTAGGAAGAACAGCTAGATTTTGAGCCATCCATATTTGTCATACTGATGCTTGCAAAAAGTTGTATTTTCTCCGCTTTCTATTCCAGTCTTTGCATATAATATCCCCCAAAAAGGACCATTTAAAACGGCCCGCTTACGTTTCAAGAAATCAGCCAAGGTGGACCCAATGAAGTAATAATATTTTCCAAATCTTACAGCCTTCAGTACTCACATCTGCATTGTAGATATACCTAATTTTTTATATAATATCCCATACTTAATTAATCTTATGTTAATCAATAGATATTACGTGTTTGTTTATACACAAATTTAATGTCATGGTTCATGCCTATATTGACTTCAAATAAAATAATTGTTACCAAACCTTTCCTTCTTTCCATAAGTAGACACAAAGAAATTATTTTAAAATAGTCAGCAAAACTTTCAATGTTTGCCAGTATATGACTGTATAAAGATTTCATGCATTTGCCGTAGAGCAGTGTTACATAATGAGTACATAATGTATTAGCAGATAATGCCACCTGTTTGTGCAAGAGCAAGGTGTTATCTTCCATCTGCAGTCTCAATTCTTCTTTTTCTTCCTGAAACCTTCCAAATATGTGCTGCTTGTAGGAAATTAGTGACATTACCTCAACAAATAATTTTTTGTAATTAATAGCCAAGTCCTACAAAGATTAGAAATGAGTGTATTCAGCCCTGTGCAGGGTTTGACCCTAAGTCTTATTGGCAACCTCCAGTGGTTTATTCCACTTTTGACACTCCAGGTTTATCTGTGGATGGATCTGTTTCTTCTAAGTCTGTGAATTCTTGCTCTATAACTGGCTTCAATATTTTCTCGATTTGTGTAAGTCTTTTTTTCAGTTTCTGTTGTGCAGCTTCATACTCAGCCAACAACCTGGCAAACTTTGTTTGTAATCTGTCCATTGCTTTTTCCATGTAGGTGACCTTCTCTTCCAGATCTCTAGGATCACTTCCTAAATTTGCAACTTCAATGTCCAGCAACCCGTCCTTCATTAGGATTTGCTTGCCTTTTTCTTCCAGCATAGCCTTTGCATCTGGATATTCTGTCAAAGCCTCCATGAGATCATCTTTAGACAGACAAAACAAGTCCGAGTATCCAATACTTCTAATATTGGCTGTTCTTCGATTGCCAGCTTTGCTACCCTTGATATTAAGAATGCTGATTTCTCCAAAATAGCTGCCATCACTTAGGACCACAAATTGGGTAATTCCATCATCAGCGACCACTGCCAGCTTGCCTTCTTTGATAATGTACATCTCTCGTCCAATATCTCCTTTTCTGCAAATATAATCTCCTGGACTGTATACTTGCGGCTGGAGTTTCAAAACCAGTTCAACCAACAGACCAGCTTCACAGTCTGCAAAAATCCGAACTTTTTTTAGCGTTTCCAGGTGAACATTAATTGCAATCTCTGCTCTTAGTTTATCTGGCAGATACTTCAAGACTTCCCTTTCATCCACAGCCTTTTTGTTTGTCCACAGGTAGTCAAACCACTTTATAACTCTTTTTTCCATGTCTTTACTCACATTCCGAAAGTGCATATACTGCTTGATAGCATCAATCCTTGCTTGAAATTCTGCCCTGGCAGCATTCATGTTGGAGATCATAGATCCCACATTACCAACAATGGTAGCGAAAATCAATACGCCAACCAAGAAGTCAATGACCACGAAGAAATACTCAGAATCTCTTACAGGAGGGGGTGTTTCACCAATAGTAGTCAAGGTCAGTGTAGACCAGTAGAGACTGTAGACATACTTTCTAGTCAGACGGGCAAATTCAGGATCAGAGGTGTTGGGGTAGACCCATGTGTCAGCCCCAAATCCAATGGCTTTCGAGATCGAGTAGTACACACAGGCGTTCCAGTGAATAATAATCACAATGTACATGACAAGGTTAGAGATCCTGAAGATATTTGGGTAGTTTGTCCTTGTTTCTGTTCGCTGGAAAAATTCAAACATCCGAGCTACTCTGAGTAGTCTGTTTATTCTTAATTCTGGGTAATTCAGTCCTAACTTAAAGTATAAGAGATCAGTTGGTATGATTGACAGAAAATCTAATTTGAATTGCAAAGATGTCTTATATTTCTCTTGAAGCTTTTCTTCTTCTTTCACCAGAAGACCTTGCTCCAGGTAACCTAAAATCAAATCGTAAATAATAAAAAATATTGCGACTTCAACTGTGTTGTGTTTAATGTCAATCCAAATCTACTTTGAAAAATATTTTGGGTGCAAATTCCAGATGGTACATAACTTCTCTTACTTTTTAATAAGAAATTTCTTATTTCCAAATGTTCAACTTAGTGCTATATGGTTCAGCTTGAGCTAAACTAAACAGCTTTGAAAATTAAACATTTCTAGCTCTGATTCTTTCCATATACTTTTCCACTATGGTGAACATCTGACACCCCCCCCCCAAAAAAAAAAAAAAAAAATCTGCAGGATATAGGAAGGGTGATTAATGAGGGAAAGAATTTGAACATGAGAATTTCAGTTCCATATTGAGGTATCTACTCAATAGCTCTGGATGTAGGAAAAGATTTTAAAAGAAACAGTTGCAGCTAAAGTTAATTGGATGTCTTGGTTGCTCAATGGTCTTGAAAATCAAGTGAATACTTGAATCTCCTTAAATACAAAATCAGATTTAGGTGCTAATTTTTCAGAACCCCTGATCCGCACTTGGCCACATTGCATGTTTATTTTGTCTTGTTGAGTCAGCTGCAGGCAGAACAGCTTCTAGCTAGCTTACCTCATGCCTAGCTTACCTCTGGCTTTATGTATTTTTTGAGTAATACATCAGAGTTTCTCTTATTTTTACAGGTCACAGACTATAGTCTTTCAGAGATCTATCTCATTGTCTTTTTCACTGTTGCACTTCATCAAGGGTACCCAGATAATAAGAGTAGTAGTATTCTGAATATTTTAAACCACCTGACACAAATATATGAAGAGGAATAATTACTCATTGAATATACTTACCTGTTCTTGTCCGTACAAACATGTCAGCAACATAGATGGCATCAGAAATGTAGTCAATAATGAACCATACCGCTAAGTAGTCATGCTGAAGCTCATCAAAACAGGCTCTGAATAGGAAAAGACAGATGTAAATTACTGTGCACTGAAAATTAAATACTTGCATTAAATCAATGATGAATAAAGTATTTTTTTATTTATTTAGGGATATTATTTGCCAGAAGTTTTATATAGTCATTAAAGGAGTACATCACCTAGCAATAATCATGGTCCAGTTGTACATGACAGGCATTGTGATGCAAAACAACCAGTTGTAATACATATTTCCTGCTGGATCAATAATGTAAATATCTTTCTTCTTCCTAAGTGGTAGGCAGGTAAAAAAAGGAGATTTAATGAGACACTTAAAATACAGCTAACAATTTTTGAGGAATGAAGCATTCCAGAAATTGTTATTGTAGAATAAATAGTCTTTATTAAAGTTAAGCTTCCTTGCTTGAATGCATGGAGAACATGAAGCTGCTTGTTAGGTGTGACTTGCAGCGCAAGCTTTAGAATCTAAATTTTGCTGAGCAAAATCAGCTTGGCAGTCCCACTTCAGTTTATAGTGGCACATGTAATTTCAACCTTTTTAAATTAATTTTTTTCCTACCCAATTAACTGTCTTGTCTGATAATTGATTTGATCATCTTTCAAAAAATCAAATGATTATGTGACTACTAATGTTTAAATAAGTGAGCTAAATCCTGCCTTTCTCACTGGGAAAAGTCTACCTCTGAGAAAGATGAAACATTGTCATAGTTTACATAAAGAAACCAAAGAATGTAAAATCATACAACACAAGTTCCTACTGCATTATTTTAAGTTTCTCTTCCTTGGCCAGAAAGTTATGAATTTACCAAGCAAAAGGTAAAGCAAGAACTTTTAGATCACAGAAGAGTTTACTTGCTTGTAGGTGCCCTTATGTGTGGAAGAGATTGCTTTATGCTGGCACATCTTTTGCTACAGGGTGTTATCCAAAAGATATTGGATAATCAGAATCCAAAGGAGATTTTTATTAATCTATTTTTTCAGGTCAATTCCATGCATGCATATTTCTGTTGTCCACATGTGAAGTTAAATCAAAACATCTCTACTCTAGGGAGAACAGCAGTCTGTATACTCATTCACTAGAGTATAAGCATCTTGTTTACAGGATGTCTGTGAATGGATTTGGTTTTACATCAAAAGCAATTTTATTAGACTAACATAGCAGGATCTGAATGAAAAATACTTACTTTTCTTTATTTTCTTTCTTCTTGGATTTATCTTTATTTTTGTTTTTCTCCTTTTTTTCCTTGTTCTTTTGTGTTTCTCCATCCTTTTTTTTTTCTGACTTGCTAAGAAATAGATTTACATTTTCAATTGTTACAGACTAAGTTATAACATATTTGGAAAGAAATTAAGTGTCTTAGAAATAGTAGTATTATTACTCTTTGTCTTACCTCTTCTTTTCTTTTTTCTTTTTCTTCTCCTCTCTAAGGAAAAGAAAAATATGATAGGCTCAGGGGATGCATATAGCCCTTGCTTCCACATTTATTTATTCGAATCATGTGAATTCGGTAAGGGTAACATTATACTTAGGTGTTTGGCCTTCAAAAACTGTTTTGCTTATTGTACTCACATAGAACTACTTTTATTTTAAATTAATAGGTATAATACCAATAACTTTAGTATTAAGAATGATCATCATAATTGATGTGCCTGAATTTAAAATGTACATGCAGTGTCTTTTGGGATTGCTTGAATGACATAACTGTTTATAAAGACATGATTAGATATGTATCATTATTCTTCATTGCTGCTCAACCAACCAGTATTGCAGTACTCTCATTTTATGAAATGGCAAAGATACTTACTCATCTTTATTACTATTGTTGTTAATATTGTAGTGTGCAAGTGCACCGGGTAGATACCCTTGCCTGGGGAACAGCAAAACAACACAGTTATATGATATCTGCTGAAATACAAAAAAAAAACATTTAATATCTAAATTGTCACAGACTGTTTCTCACCATTTTAATCATGGGCTAAGTTATCTAAGGAAACTGAAAGAGCACAGATTTTAATCTCCTAAATATTTACAATAAGCAATATATCACAATCTTAAAAACTTAATTTATTAAGAGGGAGTGAAGAAAATTAGATGACGGCAAGTATCTGTGCTTAGTTAATCCTACACAAATTATCAAAGGAAAAAACCCAAACGGACACAAAATAGTAAATTTGACATACCTGTTTTCCCCTTTGTCCATCGGTCCAGGGTCCTCACTGGTGTCTTGCACTACCACACTAGGAACAATTGTATGGGAGTGATGGGTCTCAATCACTCCTACCTTCATGGTCAAGTTTGTCTTACCTTGGGTAATTGAGGAAGACTGATTTAAAAAGGATCAAGTCATTTCACAACTAGCAGAAGTTACAAGCAATTTTTTTTTTTTTTAAGATGAATCCTTTATATGCTTTCTTCACCCAAAACCAACAACAGTATTTTCAGTTTTTTCTCTCCCATGACATTCCCACCAGACAAGAAAGGGCACTGTGGGTGCTTCAGTGTGCTGAATGACCAGGCAACTGCTGCTAAAGAAAATGTTCAACACACCTCTCTCTTAGAGGAGGCATAAATTTAGGTCTTTCTCCTGAGCCTAATCACATACTTTGAAAACATTTAGACAATTGTGTTAGAAATGTCTACCGCTGTTTCATCAGGGTTTGAACCAAAGACTGAAAACATTGTATCAAGATGGATAAACAGATTCATGCACAGGTGACATCCTGAAAACCAGACTAGGAAGCATCTACTGGTTGTACGTCCAAAGGAATCTCAGTATGTCTGATACCTGAAAGTTATACTGTGTTGAGAGCAAAGAGTAGGTTCTGTAACTAAGAAGTTAAGACTGGTGTAGCAGAGTCTCCTTACTCATATAGCAGATAGATAGAAATGTTAGTGGCTGTTCATGTCTGTTTTGTTCATTTCAATATTAAAAAATTGAAAATGTTGTAGAGAACTGTCCTGGTTTTGGCTGGGATAGTTAATTGTCTTCCTAGAAGCTGCTATAGTGTTATGTTTTGGGTTCAGTATGAGAAGAATGTTGATAACACACTAATATTTTCCATTGTTGCTAGGAATGTTTAGACTAAGTCAAGGACTTTTCAGCTTCTCATGCCCAGCCAGCAAGAAGGCTGGAGGGGCACAAGACATTGGGATGGGACACAGCCAACAGGGTATTCCATACCATGTGACATCACATCTAGTATATAAACTGGGGGGAGTGGGGCTGGGGGGAATTGCTGCTCAGTGACTAACTGGGCGTCAGTCGGCAGGTGGTGAGCAATTGCATTGTGCATCACTTGTATATTCCAATATTATTATTATTATTATTGTCATTTTATTATTGTTATTATTATCATTATTAGTTTCTTCCTTTCTGTTCTATTAAACTGTTCTTATCTCAACCCACGAGTTTTACTTTTTTTAACCGATCCTGTTCCCCCATCCCACTGGGGGGGCGGGCGGGGGGAGTAAGTGAGCAGCTGCGTGGTGCTTAGTTGCTGGGTGGGGTTAAACCATGTACATAACTAATGTAGTGCATTCTAGTGCACAGTCTTTCCAGCACCAGAGTAATTAATTTCTGCTCTCATTTTTCGCCACTGTTCTTACAATTTTGTCCGTTATATCTTGGCATCAGTGAGACTGCCAACTCTTCAGGCATGAATTGTGTCTACAAGTGTGATCTGCTCTTGACAGGGCCATTTAGATAGGATTATAAAATAGATGCTATCCACTACAGTAACAATATCCCCGTGCATGTGAAATTGGAGTATAGAGATGCCTGTAAGCCACAAATTGACAAGTGAGTGGCTGTACCACTGATACGTGATGTCAAATGCCATAGAATAAATCAGTCTTAAAGAAAGTACTTCCATTCTCTAGTCAAACACACTGCAAAAGAGAATGATGATACAGCTGCCACATTACTGCCAGACTTACCTGACTTTCCTTATTAGTCAGTGAAACTAAAAATATTCTTGTACAAGAAATAGGAGAGGAAACCCGTATTTCCAGCAGTCACCAGACATGAATGAATGACACATGGTGCAAAAAATAATACAGCAATATACAACATTCTACAAAACAGAAAGACGAAGGTTGAAGATTAAGATGTTTTCTTCCATCAATAGTCCTAAATATAGTCCAACATTGCTGGTCAGTCTTTAAATGCTTAAGAGCAAGGATCAGGTCTAAGATGTCTCATAAAAAGATTCTAAATTTCTAAGACATAGTAAACATTAGGTTAGATTCACCAGGAGCCTTCAAGCTGTAACAGGGTTTCCACTGACTTACTCCAAGGATAAATTGTGTTTGAAAGTGTGGAGATTGAAAGTATGCCAGGTTGAATTAAGCAGCTTTATGTCTGTTTACAGGTGCTCTGAAAGCTCTGCTAATGCTGGCACACAAAATTCCATCCTGATTTAACCTATATCCTCCACGGAGCCACACTGAAGTCCACAGAGCTCACAAATAATGGTGCAAAATAAAGCTGTGTCCAACCACTTCCAAACACTCAGCACCAGACAAATGCCAATATGTTCATCTCAAGGGAAATCATTCCTCCACCCAAGTGGGTGAACCAGTCACTTCATATTAGGACTCCCAGTACCAGCATTTCTACGTAGGCCCTTGTTTTTCATGTTTATCTTTGTTCATTGAGTCTTCTTCAGTTTCAAGAGCAAAAAACCCCATTGTTGACTGTGCTATTCAGACTTACTAATTTGCAGATGTACTAGAGGTTAAAGATGATAAGTGTGGTAAAATAGGACATGTCCAAAAATCCACACCCATCCAGACTGCATAGCCTGGAGATCAGGGAAAAATCTATGATGTCCTCTACATTCCCCTATTCTTCAGGCAAAGAGGGTTTTCTGTGCATTTTTGCAAATAAACAGATTCCTCTCGCTCTGTTAGTGTCTATTGTAAGTGGAACCACTGTGGGGTGCTTTCTGTTCTGCTGAAGGAGCCGTGGCAGCCTTGCGTAGGACTTGCTGGGAAAGAGGGGCTGCCATTTGGGGCAGGACTGGAGATTTCATCTTACTGAGGCACAGGAAGCATTAAGTGGCATAGAAATTGGAAGTATTTACTACCCTGTAGTCTCAAAATACTGAATCTGAGTGTCAGGCTCAGGTGACTGCTGCACCAGGTTGTTTCCCTTGTCAATCAGTCAGGACATGTAGCACAAGAATATCTACAAATTCTATTAGTCTCAAAGCAAATTGTGGGGAGTTTTGAGATTCTTGAGTCTAAGACACAGAAATGCTAATTGCTAGTGGATTAGGGACTGTGGTCACCTGGTTACAGCATTTGTGTGGCAAAACCCTGACACTGGGAACAGTAGAAAATATCCTGTTAAAATCAATGGGTTCAGAACTCACCTTAATGCATTTTTTAAATTGTATTATAGAGATTTTTCAGACAATATTTCAGATGGTTTTTACTAAATTGTATCACGACCATGTTTCCTATTCTGTAGTCACACATATTTTTCTTAAACTGATACATTGTCACAAATTGTTACACTGCTTTCATTTTAATAGCCCAATATTCATATTCGCAGTATCATATTTAGGTAGTAAGTTTGAAAAGTAATACAGATAAATGCTTGCTTTAGAGATATTGTAGATTTTTACCATATTGTTTTTACTGTATCATCACAAATAGTTTGCTTTTACTATCTTGGATTTTTAAATCTGACTAATATTATAAACAACTGAGTTTTCAACCATTATATTAATTACTATACATCAAAATCTCTAGGGCTGCAAGAAAGTGAAGGCAGTATTATCCTTTTACAGGTCTGTAGTGAATGGAAGATCAACTTCCATCTCTTCTACTCCTTTATTTTACCTATTTCTCACTTTCTTACTGGCCCACCATATTCACTTCTCTAGTCACTATTTTTAGAGAGAAAATGCTTCAAGTAAGGATATCCTGGAACAGAATTTGGTGTCATGTAAAGATCTACTTTTTTTCTTTACAAAAGGCAGCAGTAAATCTTCATTAACGTTAAAACTGCAGTGTGTTACAATAAAATCTCTTTTCTAAGATGCAAAAAGAGTCCTTAGCAGTTCTGCAATAAGCAGTTTCATCAGTGTGCATGCTTACCTTGGGAATGTAATCTGCTGCTTCCAATAGCGATTTCAGTCCTTTAAATCAGTGACGTTTCCTTACTACATAAGCAGAGCCACCATGAAAAGCTAAATATAATCAACATTTCATACATAAATCCCTTATTGATCAATTTCTCAACCAGACAGTCCCATGTGCAGTTCTCTGAATTATTCCCAGGAAAGGACATGGGTATTAGAAGGGGATTTCCTTGAGCTAGTGATGGATTTTGAGATTTAGTGAGAGATGAAAGTGACAGTGGCAGTCACTATTATCCCTCACCTGAGCAGAAGCTTACTAGCTGTATCAACACGCACAAGAAGAGACAAATATTGGAGTGCACTCTGCCTTGCAACTAAAAAAAATATTATTGTAAATTACTATATATTCAGTATTGTCTGCTGTCCTGTTTTCTTAATATTGCAGATGCTGTTACTTAGTAACAGGTCTTTACTAGAACAGATAAAACACCATAAATAGAAATTTCCTTTTTATCTTAATGTGTTTATCATATTCCTGAATAATAGGAAATACCATTTTAAACTACTGAAAGTTCTTAACTAACCTAACATAACTTTTACATTCCTGTTTCGATGCTTAAAAAAGCCTATGAATTGTGAATATATATTTAGTGGAAAATGCCACGATGATGAAGTTTTAAGACACTGAACTAATCTTCAAGTTTGGTATGGATTATGACTTTGCAAAATGATTTGTAAAGTAGCTGCAGCCATCCTCCATTAGAAATGTGCAATGGTTCATCGCAGTGGCCACGCAATCAGGAAAGCCCCAAGAGCATCCTAGTGTACTTTGAAAGAGAAGATGTTGAGGTATTTGCATACCTCAGCTTTCTTGTTTCACTGCTGGGTTCCACGAGAATGAGGAAAATTAAGTTCTCAGGAGCCTGAGTGATTGATTTTTTAATCTGGCACATTTTACATGGCCCATTTTGGGGGAAAAAAAAAAAAAAAGGCATTGCTGAGCATGAAATCCAGTGCAGAAAAAGAGTGCAAAGCAGCAAAAAGAGTGAATGTTCAAATTTGAAATGGTATCTCTGTCACAACTGAGACATAGCTAAAGTTACTGAATTACTTTTTAACTTTGCTTCACAACAAGCAGAATCCAGGAAAGCAGTCCAGCCCCTGGGACCCCAGGATTAAGACAGATTTGTTTCCTTAACCAAGAGCAGGAAGAAGCAGTGCCACTGGCATTCATACGAACTAACTTAAATTTTGCAGCCCAGGTGACTGAGTGGTCATTCATAAGTGTATTGACAGGTTGTAGATTTAATCACAAACCCAAAATGATGCTCGGAGTCACAGGTCAGCCTCCTGACCAGAGAAACAAATTAGACACATCTGCTGCTATGACTTTCTAACCCTCAAGACAGTCAGTCCATTTTCTAGGAAAAAGAATACACATTTGAAATTTAAAGAATAAAAAATGTTTTAAATAAAACAGGAATGAGCAACAAGGAAATGCATAACATTATGCACAGTGGAACCCAGATATATAAATCTACAGTAAGGTAACCAACATAACAAATGGACGAAGAAGTGAATAATCTTCTAAGTTCTGGCATATGTTTCACTGTTGTTTTTGAAGGGCTGAAATACAATTCCTATCCTAAAATCATAGATATGAAAGCAATCTCTGAAGATCACTGCATCCAGCTAGCATTGAATCAGGATCAGTTTTACCTCTGTCATTCTCATGGGGTTTTGCCTGGTTTGCAGTCTGAAAGGTCTCAATGTTCAATGCTGAGCAGTGATTTTGTGACTATGTAGTGGCACTGAGTGTCTGGGACATATGCCTTGTTGGGTGTCACATGAACATCAAAGTACTTGTGAACTCCTGCATTTGGTGCATGCTTTTGTTCAAAAGTTTTAGATGACCAGCCAAGCCAGGCAAGTCTATGTTGTGTCTCTCAAGCCAGTATGAACTACAAAGGAGATGATACACCTTTTTACTGTGGTGGAAAACAGTAATTTTCTTTTAAAATAAGCAGTCCTGTAAAGCAACTCTAACTTATGTTTTCTTATCTGTTTTACCATAGAGTTTTTCAAAGAAGTTCTCAAACAGAGGAAGATGAGTCCTACTGGGCCAGACCAGTTCCTTGTCTGACAGTGGCCAGGACCTCACTTACCTGCAAGGAAGTTTGCAGGACAAGTTCTGGGTGAGCTCAACACAGTGATCTCAATTTTGCCCTCCTTTAAAAGCCAATTACCTAGTTGTCATTGACTTCATTGACAATTACATTAGTTTAGCATCAATACTTTTTCACTGATATTTTTCGTTTCAGGCCATATTCCAGTGAAGTAACCTTGACTGATGGGAGAATGACCGCACTAATGGATTATTGTTTCAGTAGGGCAACTTTAATCTATTTTTGCATCTTGCTTTGTCATCATCTGTAATTCTTCTCAATCCTATTAAAGCTACCTCTAGTTTCAGACACCCATAACCAAAACACTAGATATATTATACATATGTATTAATTTATAAATAAGCAGGTTTTAATGGCACAACGTTGCTTTTCAGCTTACTGTGTTGTAGCTGTGTACACAGATGGGTGTTTGGATTGGGAACACAGTTTTGGCAGGCTTATTTTCTGCAAATACTGTGCTGTCTTTTCTAGCTCTGATTGGATTTCAGCAATGAATGTCAAGTCAGAAGTGCTATAGCTGAGAAGGCTCCAGGGCTTCTGGTTTATTTAATACTCTTTTGTGTAGACTGGTGTTACAGGGAATTGAAGCACAATGGACCCCAACGTGGCGTGGTGACTGGAAAACCATCAGTGCAAACAGTATCTCCACCAGTAGGTGGTACTGTATTTTTACTTTAGCATTAAATGCGTGCTTGATGGAGAGGGAAGAAGTAGGAGAAATTTAAGATGTGTGTTAGACTCCCATATGCAGATAAGGCTGGAATTGGAAAGCACTGGACAGACTGCAAGCCTTCCGTGGATGTGAGCGCTACCAGGCACACAGTACAGCACCGCACAGTGTGCTAAAAGACTATGTCAAAGCCTTTTACCAGCATCTTCCAGGTCCAGACCCTAGTTTTTACATGACTACTCTGAGCAGGGATCAGCACTTCTGAAATGTCCATGGCCATGACAAGCCCTGTGTCTGGCCATGCACAGCAGTTATTTGTGTGCCCTAAGCTGAACCTGCAATGAGGCTATCCTTGTGCCACCCAGATTGGGGTGGCTTGAGATGTCTCTTCACCTCCCAACCTGGAACCTGCAAGGAACAGAGGGACTGGCCCACCAGAAAACTCTCTGGAAAAAACCTAGGACTTCATTCAATATTATCATTGGGATAAAGAATAAGTGTGGTTACCCTGCAGGAGTGACAGTAGCTCTGAACAGTGAGTTAGGATTTCTGTTTGGCAGAATTTTATTTCAAGCTAAAATAACATAGGAAATCTGGGTTGGTTGCACAGAATAATGATGTATGTTTACACATACAAAGGTGATTCAACTGAGCTTAACTCTACTTAAAAGAAAAACATCAATATATGATATTGTCACTGATAAGAGTGGTAGAAAATGCACTGTAGTTAAAATAAGCTTGATATATCTAGCTTTGCTTGTCTTACATTCATTGTAGTACAGTAGGAGTTATGGTGACACTATCTGGGAATTTTTAAAGCAACATGTATAGGATTAATCTCTTTACAGCAAGTACAGCAATCTAATCATACTGAACTGCAATCTAGAGGCACCATTTTTTGTCTCAGTTGAAGTTAATCCCTTTCCATGTTGCTCCTGCAGGTCTACTCTAAAGCACCAGCATTTGGGGCAGGTCGAGTTCCCATGGTCAGAGCTCCGCTCTCAAATCTAGCTCAGTAATTTTTGTGTGGCTGCAAGCCAGGACAGGTAATAAACCTGTCTGTAGCTGCCATATTGAACGGAGCTCATGTTTGGACCCTGTCGGGTAGCAGTGACTGCAGGCAGAGAAGAGTAATGCAGAACAGGGAAGCTGAGCAATGATAACAGGGCTTCAAAATGCCATAGGTAGCTTTCCTAAATAATAATAATTAAAAAAAGATAGATCTTGCTTCACGTCTGCACCTGGACTAGCTGCATAGTGAACAGTTTTTCTCACTGTGGTGAAACCCATTGTCATCATCTTCAGTATTTACAATAATATAATTAAATACTGCATAACAACACATATAGGGAACTCAATGTATATGTATATGAGAAAAAGAAATCTCAACAAAATTAAAGAATTTATGACAAAGCCAAGAAGTCACGCAAACATTGTTTAATTAAGTCATTCATGGCTAACACAGAGGCAAGATGGGTTATATTAAGGCACAAAAATGCGATTTCCAATTACTATTTTATTTATGAATGTAAAAGTATAAAGTTGGCTATCTATTCAGTGCTTGAATTTGTATTGAAAACCAACAGTTAAAGTCAGCACCTGCTTAACAGTCAGTTTTAGCAAATCTTTCATTCATTGCAAAAGTAACGGAATTTTAACATAACTTCTCTCTTGCATTTTCCATACATTTAATAGAAAAAGTTAGTACAATAACCGAGGAACACATAGCAGGGTTTCATAACATTCTTACTTCTCTTTTGGAGAAATGGGAACTGCCACAATGTTGCTTTGACTGTTAGTACATGCATATTGTTACTTCACACACGAAAAGGCTGATCTGTGCTTAGCCGTAGCTGGCACAGTTCCACTGAAATAAGTGGAGCTGTGCTGAATTGCATTAGCCGATGATCCAGGCATTGCTCTAAATCAGTCATAGGTGCTGTTTTGAATGGTAAACTACCATCTTTTTCCCCTTTATGTCAGATGATAAGGTTGTATATCAAGACTTTATTTTCTTTGCCTTTTGACCTTCACATGTCATCCAAAATAAAGAAAAATATATCATGTTGATAAATTACTTTTATGTAGTTTATTTCTTTCTGGCATTGTCTCAGATTTCTTTGAAATAAGTTAAGTACGCAAAGTACTAATCATCAGTGAAGTATACCCACTCCTTTCTGTAATTATAGATTGCACATTCTTTACATCTGTCCATTGATGTGGATTGTTAGCTACAAGTTTTTTTGTGAATTCATATTTTTTCTCAGAAAAAAGAGTTTCATAGTGTTTTCACAGTTTATTGCAGATTTAAGAACACGAAGCATGAGCTATATAAAGATTTTCAACCAAGAAACAGTAAGTGTATAGAATCATTTAGGTTGGAAAAGACCCTTAAGATCATCCACTCCAACTGTAAACCTGCACTGCCAAGTCCACCACTAAACCATGTCCCTAAGCACCAATCTACACGTCATTTAAATATCTCCAGGGATGGTGCCTCAACCACTTCCCTGGGCAGCCTGTTCCAGTGCTTGACAACCCTTTCAGTGAAGAAATTTTTCCAACTATCCATCTAAGCCTCCCCTGGCACAACTTGAGGCCATTTCCTTGCATCCTATCTCCAGCCACCTGACAGAAGAGACCAGCACCCACCTCACTACAGCCTCCTTTCAGGTAGTTGTAGAGAGCAATAAGGTCTCCCCTCAGCCTCCTATTTTCTAGACTAAACAGCCCCAGCTCCCTCAGCTGCTCCTCATAAGACTTGTGCTCTAGACCCTTCACCAGCTCCGTTGCCCTTCTCTGGACACGCTCCAGCACCTCCATGTCTTTCCTGTAGTGAGGGGCCCAAAACTGAACACAGGACTCAAGGTGCTACCTCACCAGTGCCGAGTACAGGGGAACAACCACCTCCCTGCTCCTGCTGGCCACACTATTTCTGATACAGGCCAGGATGCCGCTGGCCTTCTTGGCCACCTGGGAACACTGCTGCCTCATATTCAGCTGGCTGTCGACCAATCTGTATCTCAGATTCAATGTTTTACTTATTAATTAAAAAGACTTTGATGTCCATGGTCTGCTAAAGGAGTTGGCCCGTGCAGAGGCAGATCCACAGAAGCGGTAACCATATTGTTTCTCAGTATTCTTGTTCTGGGTACCACAACACAGTGAAGCACTGACCAGCAAGATCTGTGCTGAGGAAAGAGGTGGTCTTTGGCAGCTCACCCTCTCCCACCCTCTTGGCTGCTTCAGCAGGCCGTTGCGGTTGTTACCACCTCCCTTCTTCTCTGCAGATCTGCCAACTGAGTCGCTTGCAAGATTGGCACTTCCTGCGCTTCAGTCAAATAGCAGGAAGCTGCAAAAATTAACACATTTTGTTAGAAACAGGGGTGCGAACACGCCGAGTTGACGGATCTGAGGGGGCACAGAACAAAAATAGGACTTGGGAGCAGACTGCAGACATGTATCTGTCCGTATATGTGGTTTTATCCTATGGGCATGCTTATGTTGTACAATAAGATGGAAGGTTGCTCCCAAATTTTCAGATTGTGCTTTAAAATTTTAATTTAACTGTTTTAAATACTATTTAAAATTATTGCTCTTTTCTAGAAGTAACCTGTGTTTTAGAAAGATTAAAGCAGAGAAGTCAAACTCTTTTTATAAGGCAGCCTGCACTTGGTTCAGGCCACCTTCCATAGAAGTTCTTATAATGTAGACATTTGTCCTGGTTTCAGCTGGGATAGAGTTAACTGTCTTCCTAGTAGCTGGTACAGTGCTATGTTTTGAGTTCAGTATGTGAAGAATGTTGATAACACTGATGTTTTCAGTTGTTGCTAAGTAATGTTTAGTCTAGAGTCAAGGATTTTTCAGCTTCTCATGCCCAGCCAGCGAGAAAGCTGGAGGGGCACAAGAAGTTGGCACAGGACACAGCCAGGGCACCTGACCCAAACTGGCCAATGGGGGGTATTCCATACCATGGGACGTCCCATCTAGTATAGGAACTGGGGGGAGTGGGGGCGGGACGATTATCGCTCGGGGACTCACTGGGCATCGATTGGCGGGCAGGTGGTGAACAATTGCACTGTGCATCATTTGTATGTTCCGATCCTTTTATTATTGCTGTTGTAAATTTATTAGTGTTACCGTTATCATTATTAGTTTATTCTTTTCTGTTCTATTAAACCGCTGTTATCTCAACCCACAAGTTTTACTTCTTTTCCCGATTTTCTCCCCCATCCCACTGGGTGGGGGGAGTGAGTGAGCGGCTGCGTGGTGCTTAGTTGCTGGCTGGTGTTAAACCACGTCAACATTGTAAAGATAAAGTGCATAGGTAATTAAACGCACAAAAACAAATGCAATGCTTTTCTCCTAACATACAGAGTACTGGTTATGTTACAAAATAAATACAGAAATAAAAATGAGACTAAGGCATCGAAACTGATCTCTTGGTTTAACCCTGGGACTGCAAAGTCAAGAGTGCCTAAGGCAGGGAAAACTGATACTGTCACCATATTTCACCAGTCTGCACCAGAGTTAAAACTTTTCAAAACCCCGGATGAGTAATTTAGGTGCTGTGCTGCAAAGCATGGTTACAACTCCGCTGTTCTCAAGCCAGCCTGTCCCCGTGGTGCTCTGTGGAGGTGTGTTCAATCCACCGCTCGGTTTGGTTCCAGTTTGGGAAGTTCTTGTGCACGCTAAAGGTCCTCAGACCATCCCGGGAAGTTTGCGGGACAACGCTAGGTTAGCATGTAATGGTTTATTAAGCCATACATTTTGTAAATGTGTTTCACTTAACCCGTGTTAAAAACAAGGGCTTAGCCTTCTACCTCGAAGCTATCGATTAGGTAATAAAGATAATTGTTTCTTATGACACCCTGGAGCCCGTTCAACCACAGGGAGTCATCGGAGGGTCAGTATCACCAGGCGCTGCCCTAGTTGTGCGAAGCTGGGATGCTCTGGCCGGGGCATCCCCCCGCCTGCCTGCAGAGCCAGCGGTCAAAGCTAGCGCGGGCAGCCCATCACACCCGTTCCGTGGTTGCACATTAAAACTGCTCACCTCTTCTCCCAGGTGCGAAGGGGAGGGAAATCAAATCTATGGAAACCTGCGGTAGGCACAAATACCGCCCGGGTACCCCCGGAGAGAGCTCCTTCCTTTGGATTCAGCGTTCGGCTGGGGTGGCAGAAGTCGCCCGGTGCGAACCGGCGCTTCCTAACGGCTTGCTTACACGAAGCAAAACCCGTTCGGGGTGCCTGCTGCAGCCCTGCCTGCCCGTTCCCCCTCAGGACGCGCCCGCGGGCCGCGGCGGGGGTGCCACCTCCACCTCCTCCCGCTGCCAGCCCGGGGGCCGCGGG
>NW_010972875.1:6440376-6511075 GCF_000737465.1 Haliaeetus leucocephalus
CTGTAGCCCCCTCCCCGCCCTCGCTGCCCCTGCGCCCGAACCGCGGGAGCGGCTGGCGTGACTCCTGCATACGTAAGACTTTGCTCCGCCGTGACGTCAGGCAGTTGCTTTCCGAGAAGTGTGGCGCCGGGGAGGCTCCTGCGCTTCTGAACCCTCCCTTCGGCATCTTTCGTGCGTTTTTAGGAATAGGGGTGTGTCGGGGAACGATCCCTTGCCGCTTCCCGGTACATCCGCTTTTGGCCCCGGTAGCCAGGTCTTGGCAAAAGGGGGCTTGGTATTTCCCGGGTGGCGGAGGCAGCCGTTCCGTGTTGCTGCCAGGTGTGAGCTGACTCCTGAGCGCAATAAGAACGGTCAAATTACGTGTCTAGTCAAAGCAAATAGTTTTCCAGATGACTTAGGACCAGTATCTTCAGTGGTGGGATAAAAACTAAACTGGCCGTCGCTAATGAACCGCAGGGTACGTTAGTCCTAGGCTTTTGCAGGACTGCAAAAGGACGGCAAGCTAAACTTGCTACAAGGAGCGTGTAGTACCAAGCTGGCTGATCTACCCGACTCGGACAGAGAATGTTTAGGTGTTCGAGAGAACATTTTCGGGTTTAGCTGAATTGTAAAAACACTTTAGAAGTTACAACAGTCGCCACCTGAACTCAGACTGGTTTCCTGTTGCTATCAGCCTTGAGTCAGAGCTCAGAGAGTTTATTTCTGCAAGGAGGGGTTCTGCTGACAGGTTCACATTTGTTGATGTTTGGCAGTGGGAGGTGAAACTTGCTTAGCTACAGAAGCTGGGTGCTGAGCAAGCCAGGCGGCCTCAGAGATTTGTCACCTTCCTCAGTCCTTCCAGGTAATCGTCAGACTGTTCACAGTGGGCAATAAAGTAATAGTAATTCCTGGATCAGCTTCCTCTTACCATCTCTCAGGTGGTTCTTTGATCGGTGGTGTGACGTACCACTTTGCGTGCAAGTGGAACAAATGACACGTTTTTTAAAATTGGAAAAAGCTTCTCAGCACAATAGACAGAGATCGCAACCATTCAAAATTACTCTTCTCAGCTGGCAGGCGGAACAGGTGAAAAATGCAACGTGTCTTTGTAAATGTGAGCAAAGATTGTATTTCAGAAAGGAGAGAAACATCCTGGGGTAGTCACTGAATGACTTACTACAGATGGCACGATTACATTTTCATTGTTCAGTGTCATAAAGTCTGCTGGGGAATGGAAAACTTAAGAATCAGTAGAAAAAGTAGCAGTAGTGTCATATGGAAGGGAATAAGCCTGCCATTCATCTCCAGCTAAATGAAAGTACACCACTCACAAGAAGTCGGAGAAGAGTGTTATTTTCTTCACTGTAGAAACCCAACACACTGATAGAAAGCTGTCTTTACCATTGCAAGTAGCTAAAAGACCATACTTACCAGGAGTTTTTATCCTCAAGCTTTCTTTTAACTGAAGGCAAGAAATGTTGCTGCTTCTCACATAAAGCCTGTAGTAGCTGAGTGGTGGTGGCACCACTGCCACCAGTCTGGTTTAGCATCATGATAAGGTGTTGAGAGCTAGGCAGTTTCATTCACTGGCAACTCTCTGCTTTTTGCCTTGCTCGGCTATGTGATGGTTAAAGGACTTCTCTGTAATCTTCTTTCGTAATTTAATCTGTAATAATTATGTCAAAACTTCAGTGTATGCAATTTTCTTCTTTTAAGACTATGCTAATACTTTAGAATTTTAAAATACTTTCGGATACAGTTGCAAATTCCATTTCTTTTACATTATCCAATTGCAACTTCTAGTAATGATAAGATGGCAAAATACTATCTATCCTACATGCTATGCAAAAGTAATTTCAAGTAGATGTGAGTCTTAAGATTTTAATCTTCAGCTGCAGGATATGGACATATCCATCTTGTGGGACCATTTTTATAAAGTTTGGCTTAACAATACAAAACAACTCCTGTTATATAGAAGCTCTCTTGGCAAACAAGGCAGTGTGATTGCACAGCCTGAAAATCAAATGATAACTTCCTGTAGTGTGTTTATTGTACAGTATGGCACAGGAAAACCGGGAGCAGATACTCATTCTAGTTCCTTACTTGTAAAGGATGGTGTCTCCCAGTGTTAGTATCAACATTGTCAGCTGCAAATGAACATACGCTGTCAAATTTCATACTGTTTTTAATACTTTTTCTATTTTAAATATTCCTTCCTAAACAGTATTAGGTGAATTATCCAAGGCTGCTTATTGTTAATTGTTCAGTGAAGTACTTTTGACAGAACATTAATATTTCCAGAGCTTAGGTATGAACAGACACAGTGGCACATCCTTTTCTACCAAGTGTCCAAGTGTTTTTTTAGTTGGGGGGGAAAAAAAAAAAAAAAGTGAGTGTATTACTGATGGTGCCACCCAGCAGGATGAATCCTTCATGTGTCATTTTAATTAGAGGGAACCATGGAAAGCAAAATTATTTGTTGCATCCAATGCTTTATATGAATCACAATGGATTGAGCTTTTGTACTTCCGCATCAGCTGTTTCATATTTTAACGTGTCTTCACAATAAAACCTTTCTTTCCAAAAAGGTTGTCCTTAAAAGCTGTTCCAGCCTAGATTCTCTAATCCATGCTGATTGCATGCTGCAGTCTACCATGAGAAACTGTGAAACATCTGCTTAGACTACTGTAAGCCCTGTTGCAGCATTGCTGCCTGTCCCCTGCTTCCCAGTGCAAAGCAACAACTCCTTTTGTTCTTGGAAATGCAATACCTCTTCTTTCTTTAAAAAAACATGTTTAGGCTGATGGCAATGATGTCATTCCCGCAGGCTGTCATCGTAGTGATGCTGATAAGGCTTGGCTGGCTGAGAGTGTGGAGCCTCAGTCTTAACTCAGGATCACCCGGCTCTGCGGCTGTTTGGCAGGGATAGCCAGGGGGACTGTCCCTTGCAGGCTGTGGTCTTCCTCCAGCTCAGCGTAGCGTTGTTGAGGTTCGATGAAAATTTCTGTGAGCTGTGATGAGGCCTCCACCTCAAAATTTTATGAGTTGTTAAAGAAGATCTGGCTTACACAGCAGTCACTGAACAATCTTAATAGTACATATTAGTGCCCATATGTAGCAAGAGTTTGCTCCCTATACAGATTTTTTTTTTCCTTCTCTTTTTTATTTGTTGTTTCCAGATCTCAGCTACAGATATAAAAGCAGAAGCCTGGAATAGTAGCAGGCTTACTCTAGCAGGCAAAGTCTGAAATCATGGACTTGGCTGTATGTTTGTGTTTTGGGGATGTGGTCTCTGCACAATACAAAAGAACCCTTTCTTCTTGAGGTTTCAGGTTAGCTTTTATGATTTCAAGGTGAATTTTGAGTTACACCAAAGATAGTATTTTATTGTTGCACTCCTTGGTATTGCCCTAATCGCTTGACTAAGCTGATGTAGTGCAAAATATATGTGTATATATATATGTATATAAAATAAGGCATGCACCTGTGAATGATGGGTGGATAATGACCTGGGGCAGCACTGTGTATGTTATGAGGATTTTGTGAGTTATTTGCACGGTCAGAAGTGATAAGTGCTCTGGAAACATGTGGAAAGGAGTGAGCAGAGCAAGGACGGGGCTCCTTCAGAGCTGTGCCTTGTTCGTGAATCACTTGTCCTCCTTTTTCTCCTCCCAGGTGCTGTGCTCTCTTTTCCTTGCCATGACTCCTGCCAAGCATGGTGTCAGATCATCAACGTGTCTGAATCACGCTCTTCTCTCCTTGCCTCTATGGACGGGACTCTCAATGAAACGAACCAGAGCATTTCCACTCCTGCTGGAAGCAAATACCGGCTCTACATTGGCTTGGCTTTGGCAATAGGTTCCAGTATCTTTATTGGTGCTAGTTTCATACTGAAGAAGAAAGGGCTTTTGAAACTGGCAGACAAAGGAGTCCCCCGAGCTGGTAAGTGATGCTGTCTGCCTTGCTCCTGCTGGGGATGCAAACGCCTCTTGTAACTTGGCAAAATCAAGGTTTGAGTTAACAGATCACACGTTTAAAACTGTTGTAGGTGAAAACTGTCATACTTTAACAGTGATCAGAAGTCCTGTCTTGGCTACGGGTGGAAATACAGTATTATTTCTCTGTGTGTGATTGCAGGGACTGGGATTTCAGAATTCCTAGGGCCACAGGGGCAGTGGTGGGTATTAAATCTAGCAAACTGGTGATATTTCCTCCCTGACAGCAGTTAGGTACCAATTGAAATTCTCCATTCATCTTACCCTTCAAAGTCCCTTTCTCTCTCTTTTTTCCATCTTTTTCCTCCCTCATTTGAGATGGAAAGTCTTAAGATGGTAACTAGGTTCAGAGTTTGGGTTGTTGTTTTTTTTTTAAAAAAAGGAAGTGCAATGAGCTGTAGAAGGATACTTATTAGAAAAGTTTCTACAGTTAGTACAACTACTCTTTCATCAGAGTCAACAGATGAAGAGCAAGAAAGAGACCATTGGACTAATCTCATCATTCCCTTTGCATGGATTTAAATATACAGCATTAGCAGGTTTTCTTTTGTTTGTTGTGTTTATTGCAATATACTGTTGCAGAGAATTTGGTTATTTGAAACAAATGTGTTACTGAACGTTCAATATACTTATATTTTATGTCAAAAAAATTAATGCATGCAGTGGCTTTTTTCTTTCTAATTTCTCTCAATTTAAAGTATAAGCCGAGTCAAACTGCAGCTGACCGTGTATGAATATGTTGGATCTGACCTGGGAGAGCACTTTGAAGCATTTCTTAAACTCACAAACAATCTTCATGGACATTTTACTTTTGCTTGGAACTTTCCCTTTAGTCAAGTATCATTTTTCGGAATTCAAGCCACAAAACAGTAGGGTGATTAATAAAAATGTCAGTCAAAATCTAACTAAATAGTCTTCATGTCTCATCCAGATAACATGCTCTTTCAGTACTTTATATGACTAGAGGCAAATGTGAAGCTGTAGTTAGTTTATTATAATAAGGTGATCTCTTTCTTCTAATACGAGATTATTTTTTCTGCTTTCAGGACAGGGTGGATATTCTTATTTGAAGGAATGGCTTTGGTGGGCTGGACTGCTTTCAAGTAAGTCACCTCTTTCCTTTCAACCTATATGTAAATGCAACATAAAGCAGATGATTGTTTTAAATAGATATATTCCCTGATTTTTCACTCCCCTCACTTAAAAGAAATGTCTTTGCAATCACCTTTATGACAGAAGCCATTCTGATATTCCATCTCTCAAATATTGTGTTTGCTTTTTGCAGAATAACAACCTTTTCTTTAATATCCAGCCGAAAGCAACAGGATTGAATCTGTCCAGCTTCTAGGAGTACTTAGGGGAAAAGTATTTGGCTTTCTTCAGCCTTTATTATTTCCAGAGGAGGTTAGATAATTTTGAAAGGAAAATTTGCATATATAGTGTAGAAAAAAGATTTTGGTTTATATTTGCTATCATACAAAATATTTATTTTTATATTCCTTTTATTCCTCCCCCCCACCTCAACCTGATCCAAATGTTCTTTCTTCTGCAGTGGGATTAGGAGAAGCTGCAAATTTTGCTGCCTATGCCTTTGCACCTGCAACCTTAGTTACCCCCTTGGGTGCACTGAGTGTTCTCATAAGGTTAGTACAGATTGGGAGCAAACCTTGACAAATGAACCATTCACTGTGTGACGGAAAAATACTGTCTTTGGCTGAAAGTGGAGAATTTTAGTAAGAGAACTGAAAAGCAATATATGGACAAAAAATGCTTTTTGTTCCTCAGTGGAAAGATCACTTTCTTATTTAGAACTGAATTTTCTGGGTAGAGGGAATGAGAAGTCTTGTTCCCAAAACTAACATATATGCTTTCTCAACAGCCTTCCACCTATATTATGAAGCATTTCTTATCCATGTATGCCAGGTATACTGCTGATGTACAGTGGTAGAAGGCTGTAACTTATCTTTTCCTAGAGAAGTGAAACTGTCTTAAAGTCTTATCCTGTTCTTCAGTTATGAAAAAACTTCAAAAGAAAATACAGTATTTCTCCATTAAAATGTTTTCAAAAAAAGTTCTTTTTTATAGGAGCATAATTTCATATTAAGCCACACTTAGGAAGCATTTTGGGTTTGTCTGGTCTTTTCCAAGTCCTTCTGGAAAGAAGGCAAAGAAACTTTTAGCCTTTTTAATATCCACAGTTAACATTTGTGGTTGTTTTGAAATATGAATGCCCTTCAAACACTCATTATTTCCAATGTATGAGGAAACAAATAACTTTGAAGTACTTAAGCACATACAGCTATCACAGAAGCAGAAAAGACATGAATTATGCTTACAACAAATGTTCTGAGAAATAATTTATTAGCAAAATGGAATTATTGTATTTTAAATGTAAAACTCTTATTGTTTAGACCTGAGTATACTATATGAAACATTGTGTTTAAAACCAGCCTGGGCCATGTAAAAAAAGCTGCCTGGCAGAGAAAGACCTGGGGGTGCTGGTCAACAGCCAGCTGAATATGAGCCAGCAGTGTGCCCAGGTGGCCAAGAAGGCCAGTGGCATCCTGGCCTGTATCAGAAATAGTGTGGCCAGCAGGAGCAGGGAGGTGGTTGTTCCCCTGTACTGGGCACTGGTCAGGCCGCACCTCGAGTCCTGTGTTCAGTTTTGGGCCCCTCACTACAGGAAAGACACTGAGGTGCCGGAGCATGTCCAGAGAAGGGCAACGGAGCTGGTGAGGGGCCTGGAGCACAAGTCTTATGAGGGAACTGGGGCTGTTTAGTCTGGAGAAGAGGAGGCTGAGGGGAGACCTTATCGCTCTCTACAACTACCTGAAGGGGGTTGTAGTGAGGTGGGTGCTGGTCTCTTCTGTCAGGTGGCTGGAGACAGGACGGGAGGAAATGGCCTCAGGCTGCGGCAGGGGAGGTTTAGGTTGGACATTAGGAAAAATTTATTTACTGAGAGGGTTGTCAGACATTGGAATAGGCTGCCCAGGGAAGTGGTTGAGTCACCATCCCTGGAGGTATTCAAAAAGCGAGTAGACGGGGTCCTCTAGGACATGGTTTAGTGGGCATGGTTAATGGTTGGACTCGATCTTAAAGGTCTTTTCCAACCTAAATGATTCTATGATTCTATTCTATGCTTCTATGTATCTTTTTTTTTTTTTAAAGATGCTTGCAGTAATCTAACTGTTAAAAATGAAGCCATTCCATCATAGCAAAACCAGTGTAACTCTGTCACCTACAGATATGCTGGGATCAGCATATAGGTCGATGCAGACTAACTGGCTGCCTGGCTGCTGCTTTGCAAAACAGCCTGAGTTTTAACGCCCTCTCCTTTGATGTGGGTAGCAATCTTTCCAATTTTCATGAAACAGAGAGGTCGTGAGAACTTCATGTCAGTGAGCTCATTACCCTTGTGTGAAAAAATAGCTGTAATTCGATCAGTGGGTTGAAAAACTATTTGTGAGCACATCCACACGCCATTAAGCCTGTGTCTGTGCCTAAGGTTATGCTCTAGCTGGCTGATCGTGTGCCCTGTGAGGTGGCCTCATTTGGGCCAGGTTATTATCCTTAGGTTAAATCTTGAACCTCTTGGAGAGCCTGGGGTCAGTCCTCTTCAAAGGGGGAGATGTGCCTTCTCTGTGTTTTTGGGGGAGTCCTGGCAAGCCAGGAAGAAACTGTGCCTGGGTGGGAGAGCCCAGGGAGAGATGAGGAACAGTTTCCAAAACTTGTGTACATTGGTTTTAATAGCAAATGAAGTGCTTTAAACCATTTTTGGAAGAAAGTAACAGTTTGTGTGGTCCATCTACAGGTGTGTGAGAGCACATACCCTGAGCCAGGCAATCAGTAATGAGAAGTTCCTTGAGCAATTTGGACCCTTTACAACCTGGAGAGGAGGGATCAGGGTTGCTAACCCCCCTAAAACCTGACCTGACCTTCTTCGTCCTGACCAACCTACTTGCAAAACTCCATAAAATTTGGTTGTTTCAGGCTGGTTTCCCATATATCCAAATTCAAAAGAGGTTTTGAATTTGAATTACTTTGAATTAGCATGTTACACAGACAGATTTTGAATGTCTAGCGTGGTGGTGGAGATGAACCTTTTATTTATATTTTGCCAAACAGTGCTATATTGTCATCCTATTTTTTAAACGAGAAGCTGAATATTCATGGAAAGCTGGGCTGTGTACTGAGCATTTTGGGGTCAACGGTCATGGTTATTCACGCCCCTGAGGAGGAGGAGGTCACCTCACTAGATGAGATGGAAAGAAAGCTGCAAGATCCAGGTCTGTATGCAGTTGCAATGAACTTGTGCTACAGTTCATAGAGTTCATTCGGGACACTGAATAACTTCTAACATGTACGTAGTCTTGTATTTTCTCTCATGCACGTTACTCTTCTTCCCTTTCTTCTTTCTTACAGCGTTTGTTACGTTTGCTGTTCTCCTGACAGTTGTTGCCCTCGTGCTGATATTTATTGTGGCTCCAAGGAGAGGTCAGACAAATATACTGATCTACGTTTTAATTTGCTCACTCATTGGTGCCTTCTCTGTCTCATCTGTGAAAGGCTTGGGCATTGCCATCAAACAAATGTTGGAGCAGAAACCAGTTTATCGACATCCATTGGTTTATGTTTTGGTGGGCATCTTAGTGCTCTCAGTCAGCACTCAGATCAACTATCTCAACAAAGCGTTGGACGTGTTCAATACATCTCTAGTGACACCTATTTATTACGTGTGTTTCACCACAACAGTTGCGACATGCTCCATTATCCTGTTCAAGGAGTGGAGTAGTCTGGACCTGGGTGATATCATTGGAACCCTGAGTGGATTCTGCAGTATCATCATTGGCATTTTTCTATTGCACGCTTTCAAAAATACTAATATCACCTGGAGTCAGTTGATGTCCAGTGTTGCCAAAGAACCATCATTAGCACACCGTGAATATGAAACCTGTCACACTTTACTGGAGACCATGGAAGACCCAGCTTTGGCGTATGAGGAGGACAACATTTTATTCAGTCAATGAAACTCTCAAGCGGCATTCATCATTGAAGCACCATGAATTGCAGACTCAGCCCACCTGTGTCTACCAGAATGCTGCTCTTTTCCGCAATCCTCTGGAAAACCATCTGTAAGGCCAGTTAAGTGTGGGCCACTCCTCTGTGTGCCAGCTGTTACTACCAAGTAATGAATGGAAGTGTTCAATAATTTACATGACAAACAGAAAAGTGATTGTATGTTAAGTAATGAAAAACCTTGTCTTTTTTTGTGCAGCATCTCCTATTGGAGAATTTTAGCAGGGAAGAGTGGTCTTTGTAAGTTATGTTTACAAAGTGCAATTTTCCCATCATGATAAAAGACAATCCTTGTTGAAGTGACAAGCACTCTGCTATTATCTTACTGCTGGCCTTAATATTTCAGGCTTTCTTTATATTTTCATAATTTATTGCCAAGCAAACTTGTAGATACTCTACATGAAGGATATTCATTGGAGGTATAATATGAAGAAACCAGTGTTTAACCCTTTTAGCTTTTAAAATAAAGTTTTATGCAAGATCTATTCACTTTTGATCACCTACCAATGAATCTCGTATAGATTTCACCAAAAAAAATTATGAAATATGGTTCTTGGTAACCAGTCTCCTTCAAAATCCATTTTTTAACAGCAAAGTCTTAGTGCTTCTACCTGAGGAATCCTGAGTGGATTGCAAATCCCTGAATATGCATGTACCTTTTTATTTCAGAACTATGACCAAGTTACAGTTTAAGAAAAAGCATATTCATTAGAGGCCTGAAAACAGTTGCTATTGGCTTAAAAAATTACATAAGATGAAAGAATAAAGCATTCAAAGGCAGAAGAAAACCAGAATGTGTAATTAAGAATGTCCACTCTGTTTTATACTACTCTGAGGCTTAAGAAGGGACTTCACTTCTTTCTGTACTTCTTCCTAATATTGCCATCTATTCATCAAAACCCATTTAAGCTTTTCAAAATTTTTTCTCATTTTCCAGAAAGGTATCATTGTTTCTTAATTGCAAAACAGTCCTGTTATTTTATATTCCGTTATAAAAGCAAAATCCATTTTCCAATTGTAGCACTATTTCTAAAAATACTGGGTAAAGGCTGCAAACAAGGACTGAGAAACACCAAAACATCTTTTGTTTTAGTTTGACCTTTTCATCTTTTCTAAAAATGAGTATTCACCTCTATTAGATGTTTTAGCTATTAATCTACCGTAGGCCTTGAAGGTTAGGATCTGTACAACAGTATGCTCCTCAGTTGTGGTCACTGATCTTTATTTCACAAAAACACCTTGCACAGTCCATGTTTTACTCATTACACTCCCCTTTGTTGCCACTTTGTGAGCAAGAAAGTAGTTTCAGCAATCAGATGTGTGGGTCATGACAAGCTCGTTAGAAAGGTAGCATTTCCAATTCTTGGGTTTTTAAGTGTGAGTCCAGGACCTTTGCCAGAGGATGCTAGCATTTCAGCAATTAAAAACTGATTTTAGTCAGCTGAGATTTATATGCCAAGCAGAACCTCCTCATGAAGCAGGCTGTATATTCTCTAACATTCAAAGAGTGTAGTAAAAGTGGATACTTTGGATGGATAGCGAATTGTTCCGTGAATGAAAGCTCATAATTTAGCTGTAAGAACAAAAGGGTTGCTGCTGGTATTTTATATATGTGTGTGTTGGGCAAGCTTTCAGTACTTCCTTTTTGAAAGGCATTCATAAAACATCTCACTTATTAATTATTTTTAATGATGCTTTAGAAGCTATCAAAAACTAGAAATTAACACTAGTGATACTAACTTGAAGTAATTCCTAAATTCCAAGCACCTTTTTTTTTTTTTTCACTAAGCTACGTTTGTAGTTGACATACCTACAGGAAGAGGTAGAAGTTGTATCAGTCACTTGCACCTTATTTCTAAACCCTCATTTTTACAATGAAGAGCAAATGTGATACTGAAAAGTGTGTCCGGTTCTTCTTATAAAATATTGCAGGTAATGGCTGATTTAAAAAGAAGCCCAGAAGATGTCATTAGGCAATGGGTATTCAGGTTATCACCTGTGATTACCTCATTTGAGAAGTATTTTCAATAGTGCAGGAGACGGCAGCAATGTTACCCCAGCAAGAGTCATTTTCACAGAAAAAGTACCTGCCTTGAAAATATAATGGCCACGTATACAGCTTTGGAATATTTTTTCAGCTTCCCAAGTGATGAGACTTGCAGCAATTCTTTGCTGTTAAAACACATGTGTTTAAAAGGCTTCAGAGAAGAAAATACATAAATAGGGTTTCATTACTTCTTAGTTAATGTAATGTAGAGAATACTTTGGCTTTATTGGCCAGATTCAAGCTACAAAATCTTTATAGTTAAAACCAGGTAATACAAATATTAAAAAGACTAAAAATGGAGTTTTCTTTACAGTTTGCCCTTTAACAAAAGCTTGCATTGCTTTTCACTGTGAGTTACTCATACAATTTAAAGAATAACTGAAGAAAATATTGATTGAGCCTAAAAAGAGAAAAAGAAATCCTTTTGCATAGTTTGTGGCCCCTCTGTTTGCTTATACAGTCATCACTGTAGTGTGACCAAATGGGTTATTTGTATGAAAAAGCAACCAGTCCAATTCTTGAATGGATGCATGTTGGCATTTTTTTTTAAGGTATGTAGTAATACTTTCTTTGCAAAGGATCTGGACTCTTTTTATACCAACTCCTGGCAGTCAGTTAACTTGTACCAAGCAAAAATTCTGTATTTTCTACTGGACCTACATATCTGCTTTTATACATAAATAACGTCTAGTATAAAAATAATGTTATTTTCTTACAATGTCAGAAAACCAAGTTAATGCTTATTTTCATGGTGTACAGGAAGTCTATCATGTTAAGAAGTAAATTATCGATAATCTTTTTGTATAAAAAACATTTGCTATAAGGGATGTTATTTTTGAAAATGTTTACATTTAGTTATTAATTTGGAATGATTTTAAATTTTAGTGAAATTATGCTAATATTTATATTGTAATAAATTATTCATGGATTATGTACTAAATGATCTGTGCTTTTTTAAACAAGGGATTAAAAGAGTGTAATTAATATTTCTGGTAAGCATTTAAACACTATCTATCTGATAGATCCAAGGAGAATAATCTTGGGGTTAGCACCTGGTCCTGTGCACACGTAAGTGGATTCTAGATGAAGAAGGTCTGGCTTATGTCTTTGCACTTCATGTGCATCTGACCTGATCATGACCTTCTTTAAGTAGCTTTGACTTTTACTAGTTTTTCTGATAGGAAAGAGAATTTTCTACTCCCCTAGAGAAGCCACGTGTGAAACTACTATATATTCACCTTGAGCTAAAAAAACTGTGATGTTATTATGGAACTGGAAGGAAGAGTATGAGGAGATCAAGAGGTTTTAGCTTCACTTACAGAATTATCCAATTTGTCCAGATGTGTTATTTTTTACCCTGGTGTTCTGTAGAAAGCATTGGCAAGGAACATTTAGTGCTGATGATTAGTAGCTAAAAGACATGGATTTTGAGGGCGAAAAATAATGGGCAAGTGAAAATGCCTTCCCTTCTAAACTAGGGAAGAAAACCCAAGGCTGATGTGTTAGGGATCTCTTTCTCATGGCCAGTCTCAGTGGAGAGTATTTCAGTGAGTTGTCAGGTTTTCCAGGCAGTGAAATGAAGGACATTATCTAAAGTAGTGTTTTGGAAAGTAGGGCGAGTGGTTAAGAACCAGAACAAAGAAAACCTCAGAGGCAATACATTGCTAACTAAATTATGGCTTTTAAATGCTGATACAAAACAAATCTTGGCAGCTACTCATTACTAGCGTACATTAGGACAAATTAATGGGCAATTAAATTCATTACATAGCTGCACTGACTAAATGTAGGTAGGTCAAGAAGACTTGGATAGGTTAAATAATCTGCAGGGAGGTTGGAAGGAAGTACATAGGTTATTAGTTTCTATAGAAACCTGTTCTACCATCTTCCTTTACCTGCCTTCCTAGCCACACCTAAAACAGCCATGCTATAAAAAATTTTCATCCCAAAGAGTACTGATTCAAACCATCAACCTCTTTACTCATCACGGTTGCATCCTGGAGCTATATGGGGAATTATATACTTCTAGCAAATGCTATTCTCTTGCTGTTTAAATTCCAGCAAAACAAAACTGGCAAGTGTGTTAGAAAATACTCTTTTAGCAGAGTGGGTTTCCTGTACCTGACTCCTTTCTGGCAGGTTTTAAAATGGTGCCGAGGTCCAGAACAGGACGAGGAGGCTGAGTGGGAGCCAGGCTGGTGGTACAAGGGAGGGGTGGTGGTGGTGGTGATGTGTGTCCGTGTGTCTGCAGGGCCCCCCTCTTTGGAAAACTTTGGTGGCAGGCTAAGTTGGTCTGTAATTGATCTGCAATTGCTTGTCAGGAGTACTTTTGACAACGGAATTTCATTTTCTGAAAATACAGTCCGGTTTGTCAACAATACAGCTTTTTTTATAGAAGAGAGATATATCCTAAGCAGCTGGTGCACAGAAGCTGGGAATTCTGCCTTTTTTCCTCCCATCCATAATACTGACTTGCTGCAAGTTTTCTGATGTTTGATCAGGAAACATCACCTGAATGTTTACAAATGCTGAGTACTAATACAGCCTTTGACCAGACATTCCATGTATGGAGGTGTTATAGTGTGTCCTTCTAACCTTTACTACTCTTCCAGGTCTCTCTTTTATCACCCAAATGTTTTAAAAAAACCCAGCTAACAGACATCTGTTTGCCCACATGTGCCTCTTTATGGTCAGTGACATGGGTGGCACTTGCTGTTCACCCATATAAGTACTTTCATTTTTGCCTGTTTCAATACGGTTAGAGTTTGAGCTGAGCTCAGAGACACCGTGAGGACTAAGGTGGCCTACTTAGTCTTTATTTATGGGTGTAGCTGTTCTGGTAAGTAAATACACTGTAGGTACCTGACCTTTGTCCTGTAGATGTTTCCTGTTGCTGATTAAGCACTGGTTTCACTGACTCTGAAGCATATTCTAGTGCTTTTTCATTTATTTACTGTCAGCCTGACGATAGCAGCTGTTAAATTTATCTGCGTCAGTTTTAGTAACAGCCTACTCATACTTTTCCCAAAGCAGCCTATAGAAAGATTATATTGAGAAGCTGAAGCCTGGTAGGGAAGCATTATTGCCTCCTTATATTAGACCAACATGTTTCAAGCATGGATGCATATTCACCATGGGACAACTCAGTGAAACAGGCAAGAGCAGGGTGCTTTGAGTACATAAATCTAATGGACCTGCTTTTTATTGCATGGTACTGTAGTGTATTACATATTAACTTGCAGTAATAAATGTGGCAAAACCAGTTTTACAAGAGCTATTAACAAAGATTCCTCACACATTATTCGATGTCCTCATGTACATTTATATTGCAGAGATGGTTTGAATTTCACATTTGTGTGCATCATCTGCTGAAAAGCCTTGTACTTCTGTGGCCTGGGCATAAAGTGTGGTGAGCTCGATGTGTGTATTGTGTTGTATAGAGCTGTAGTTACTCATAGGTCTGATAAGGATTTCAATGCTCATAAATAAGTTGATTATAAAAGTAAAAAGTGATATCAGTTGGTGGCAATTCCTGTAGCAGATTATATGAAACGATAAGGATATCATGCTTCAGTTGAAGTAGAAATGCCTTAAAAGTGTGTTTGAAGATACTCCCAAATGTTCAAACAATAGGACTTAACAACTTCCTTTCCCAAGGGATGATAACTATCAAAATACTCTTGCAGTAAGGATGACTGATTAATGCCAGGAGTGAATTTGACCCAGAGATGCCATCATCTTCTGGAAATTCAAAACTTGGTATGTTTGATATGTTCAATTTTATTGTTACAGTTATTTTATAAATTTGGAAATGAAAAATTAAATTGTGCAGAACTCAATCATTCTTTAGCTAGTGTGCTTTACATATTTTGTTTACAAAGTGGTATAAAAATCAATATTATGATGTGTTTACCTATAAATAATTCACAATTCAATCACACGTTTTAAAGAACCTATTTATTCGTAATGATCTGACTATTTTATATTAAACAGTTACGAACTTCATCTGCCTTTTCTTCTCTATAATATATTTGTATTGACCACAATTATGATTTAAAATTAAAAGTGAATAATAACATAAGAAGTAGGGTTAAAGGCATTGTCCATGTCAGGTATCACAGGGTCCATGTGAGCTAGACTAATTCAAAGCACTTCATTTTACTGTCAGGTTCCAGCTTTAACTTGTCTATCAACCATTCTGGGCACTGGCACGGGGAGGACCAAGGCAAGCATGGGAGTTTGAGTAAGCAGCAGCAGGTGAGGAATGGGAGATAATACTGGAAAATTGTGGGAGAGGTTTGGATAAAATAATCCTTACTCTCCTTTTATACAGAATTGGTAGAGAAGACACCCTGACCCACCATGCAGGGTGGGTCTTCAGGGATGCTCAGTCTTTCCAACTGCTCAGATGTGACTTGGGAGCTGCTAAATGATGACTGCTCCCTTTGCCTGCCTTTATCCACAGCAGTGGGTATGGGCACATGCGCGGGCACTGCTCCGGCAGCTGGTCCATTAACTTGCCACCCCTTCTGAAACACTGCTCCAATTCTTTGGTGCTGGATGCTTTGCGGCGCAAAAGGGCTTGCCTTTAAAAATTACCTAGTTAGAGCTTTATCAGAGGTTCTTCCACAATTTTTGCTGCTGCCAGTCAGTATTCCCCACTGCATGAGTCACAGTAAGTACCAAATAATTTAATACTATCATTGCAGGAATTAGTGTAGCTCTGACCAAAAGAATAAATAAAAAGGCCTATAAGGTGAGTAAGCTTAGTTATTTCTTTTCAGACAGGAGATTTTTCTCCCTAATCACGAAAGCAAAGCCTTGAGAGTCCTGAATCAGCCTCCTGAGGTATCTTTCTCAAATAAGTAAAAATCAGGCCAAGCCCAAACAGCTGCTTCAATATGTAGGATGCTGGTACTGCGATTTAAGTAAAGCCTGCTGTAAAAGGCTGAGGTTTTCTCTACTAGCTACATTATTGACATGCTTCATGCTAACCTTTCAGTAAACATATTGTTATAAAATCTCTGATTATCCCATCTCTGTTATATCTGTGAGGGTCTCTATTAACTCTGCAAAAGTAGGACGTCCTTCAGGTTTCTGAAAGGAAAAGCAGAGGATAAATTTATATTAGCAGATTGGTCAATTATAGTACCAGACTTCAGAAGATGGTTACAAGTATATATGAGCTACCACTTAAAAATTACATTTTATTTTATTAATACAGAAGAAAAGATCAAGTTTATCATTTGAGGGAAAAAAAACCCTGTTCTTCATGACACCAGCAGCATGAGCACAGCCACTTTTCCAAGCATTCCTAAAACTTCTTTATTTCAATTCAGGACCATAATTCCTATAGGATTTCTCCTCTACAATGGATCACTGGAAAGCCCTACCTCTCAGGAAACCATGATACTCAGGAATGTTTCTTGGTTTGTTGAAAAAGTATCTTCCCTGCTGTATCATTTGATGTACTGCAACTCAGTATGGAACAAACTGCTGGCTGATGGCAGACAGAAGAGAGAACTTACTCCCCATCCTCTCTGTGCTGGCTGGCACCCCAGTGGATGTTTGCAGTAAACAAGCAAGCTAGATGCCGTTTAGATTTCAGTCTCTTAAGCTTTTTTTTACTCAGGGTCTAAAAACTTCATGTAGAGTTAAAAGATGGGCAAGAAAGGAGAGGTAGGATAAAGGAGACAATGGTAGCAACAACGTTCCCCAGCTACTCTTGCTGTATGCCTGCCTATTTATATGAAAGTGTTGCACACAAAGCTCTTCTGAAAGTACTTTTTATCTAAGAATTAAAGATTCATTTCCTGTAGACACTAGAGAAGGAGGGACCTTAAGGGATTACTCAGATGGAGGAGCTGATTAAATCAATGTTTGAATACCAATATAGAAAGAAATAGGTGCAGGAGAAATGGAGAAAGACTATCAAGTACTAAATCAGAGTGGAGAGGGTGAAAGGGATGCAGTCTAGGAGCTTTTTAGTGATGTACAGAGGTAGTGATGTACACCTGAAAAATGGGGTTTAAAATCCACATTTAGTGGGCATACGCGCTTTGCATATGAATGTGTTAAGGTTATCATTCAGAGCAGAGCTAGAGAAAGCTAGGCATGATACAGAGGTGTGAAAAGGGTATTACATTTGACACAGTAGAGAAGCGAGACAATAGTGGCATATTCAAAACCAGGGATGGTCTATGCCTATTGTACTGATGATGTGCTTTATATTTATTAGCTGCAACAGTCAAGAGAAACAGAGGCTTGTAAACCTAGGTGTGATTTGTGAAAAGCATAGTGAGAGATACTGAGGATGCCACAGATGTGAAATAAGGATTTAATGCCTCAATTTTTTAAGGTTGCTTTTAGATCCACATTACGAATTAACAATAAAGTAATATCACAGGAAAAAAAGAGAAACAAACCTCATGCCAGCAGCTGTACATGACTTTGTACACAGTATGTGATGCCAAATATGGTCGATAAAGTCGGTTACCCTGAGAAATCTCACGGACAACTTCAGAATTTGACTTACTTTCAAAAGGCATTTTGCCTTCTGTGAAAACTTCCCACATCAGTACACCTAGAAGTGAACAAAAATATTTAGGACAAAACAAAAAACCCCAAACCCACAAGCTATTTAACAACATTCGAAGAACAAAAACCAACTCTTGACTTTTTGTGTATTGAAAAATGCGTGAAAATATGGGCAACCTGAGCTGAATGGAGACAACCAAAAACATTTTCAACTAATATAATTCTGCTCTCTTTTAAGTCAACTAACGTGGTGGTCCATGAAATTGAGACGAATATACATATGGCTAATGGGGACTTACCAAGAATGCACATTTCAGTCAAAATCTAATTTTTAGGCACAGAGCCTTTCTATTGAAAAACATACTTGTTCAATATAGGCAAGATTTGAAGAATGGGAAGGACTAAAGCTTAAGATAGGTAGCATGAGTGAAAAGTTACACTATCCTAAATCACATCATTAGTTTTAGGGAAGCATGGTATGTTGCATGTTCACCCAACCAACTCACCAAATGACCAGACATCTGATTTGCTGCTATATTTTTTGAAATGGAAGACTTCAGGAGATGACCATTTGATTGGAAACTTGGCACCTGAAGAGCTGATATATTCATCATCGATGACATACCTAAAGAATGACAGGAAACAGCATATATTTGAATGACAGTTCAAGAGCAAGCAGTTCTGGAGACATTTCCACAGATGGTTTATAATTCCATAAAAATACAGTGTCATTTTAGAAACAAGGAAATGGTATCACTAATTTAGTACAAATGCACACAGATACCCACACTGGAAGCTATGTACTTAAAGAGATTTCTGTTTAAATGAATGATTTGAATTGTTCATGAGAAGTATGTTGGAATAAAAGATTTTAATACCATCTGTAAGACTGACAAGATGGATGTTATTGTCATCGTCCAGGTATATATTGATAGGACACAACCCTTCACTGTGGGCAGGAAAACCAGCAGCAGTAATTATTGTCTCTTTTTAAAAGAGTCTACCTTTTCAACCACTTGTTGTACCCAAACGCTACTGGTAGAGAGCTGCAATTCCAAACTGCCCAACTTCACAGATGTAGTATCTGGCACATTGTTACAGAAGCAACGCAGAAAGCAATGTTCACCACATACAAGACAAGCTCTTGCAGTGCACTGGAAGAGTAATTTTCTTTGCCCAAGCTCATAGGAGCCAACCTCCCACATAAGATGAAATTATGTGCCCAATGCAAGCATTTATAGGCCAACATTTTAAAAGGCTGCTAGACTGACCCCTGCATACATACAAGCTCCGTGCACATTTTCCCAGTATTAATGTTCCTAAGCAGACGACAGATGCGCACTGCACAACATTTGTTCTCACAGAAGGCATAAAGCATTGGCACCTTTTAAAGGAGGTCACATTGAGAGAAATCATCTCTTTTTCTCCCTTTCTTATTTTGGTGCAGGCACAGAAAGGTGAGAGGTTATTGGATAAGGAACATACTAAATACCAGTAGAAAATAACCAGTAGTGGCAGTTGTGTGAGCTCTGAATAATCAGATTCTGTTCCTGTCACCTCTCCATGGTTTCCCAGGGAGAGTGAGTGCCTGTCCTAGAGCCACACCACTGGTGTCCACTTCTTGGCAACAGTGAGCCATTCAGGTCCATTATACTCAGACTGGACCCTGACAGCCCGTTGGTCTCTCACTGTGTTTTTGGGTGCATTTGGATGAGTCCAGACCCCTGACACTGACCTTACCCTTTTGAGGAGCAGTGCAACCAGTGGGCACTGCCATGGTATAGGACAGCCTTTTGAAAAACAAGTATTTAGTTAGGAACTGCTGGGGTGTTGTAATCCTTAGGTTAGAAAGAGGAGGCAAAACCAAAGGGAAAGGTGAGGAGCATGGCTGTGCTCGTCTGATGACTTGCAGCTGCAAGGTGAACGTCACCACCACCTCCTGCTCAGAGCCATGTGCTGCCTTTCAAGCTCATCTGCCTCCCAAGTGAGCCGATTCAGTCTACGAATCCAGCAGAAAAACCAGCCAGTAAAACACAGACGTGGAGAGCTTTGTATTGGGCTTGCAAGGGGAATGAAGGAAAGAGTGAGACAACCCCTTTGGGTAGCAGTCGGTCATTCGGTCACCTCAGCTGTAACATATAGCACACCCTCTGGGGGAGGCCTGTGAGGGCAGAGTTACCTTCCTCTGGCCCGTGCTTGCCGGAGCGCGTTGTGGTCTCTTTCCCCATCTTTGGCTAGTCCTCTCATTAAGCAGAAAAACCACTTCCCTGCTAGAGCAGCGCACGTCGCGCTTCCTGCCCGCCCTGCCAGCCCTCCCTGCCTCCCGCCTGGCCTACTCAGCCGCCGCCGCCTCTAAAGGTCAGCACCAGCGCCCAGATCTGTCCCCAGGGACTTTCTGGCCTCCCGCTCCTCAAACAAAGTTGGGGAACTTGTTTCTTCGAGCTTCTGGCAGCCCTGCGCACCCTGGGCATTTCTCTGTCCGTACACACCTCTGAAGTTTACCTGGTACTTTGTTCACCTGTCTGACACTCACCAATAGCAAGAGAAGGCCACGACATCCAGTTCATGGTACAACAGTTAAACAACGTTACAATTTTCATCAGAATTCAAAAATTGACCACAGTGGGATTCCCCAAACCAGTGAAGGAAGCGGTGAGGTTAACTCAAGGTCATGCTGCAGCTGACTGAGACTAGGGACTCACGAAACCTGCGCCAACGGCCTCGTACCTTGCCATGCCGAAGTCGGATACTTTAACGATGTGCTCCGCGTTGACTAAACAGTTTCTTGCAGCCTGGGGAAAATGTGAGAAACATACCCGACATCTGTGCTAAAGCATTTTAAGAAAATACAACAGCTGATTATTTTTGTTTCAGCTCATACCGTTTATATTCTAAAAGGAGATGAGTGTCGCCCTCAAAAATGTAAGAGAATTTCTGGCTCTGACTCTGTGAACATATTTCGCTACTGTGTAGTTACACAAACATAGCATATATCAGCTTAAATGCTTGTAGTATGAGTTGCAATATTTTTACATATTCCTGCAAGGTGAAAGAAATTTTAGGCTGCAGAAGTCTAGTTATCCAACCAGGTTATTTTCCTAACATTAGGAAAATGTCATTATGTAGCATTAGGACACTCAATGTGAATTTTTAAAAATGTTCTGTGACTTTTTCATTACAGAAATCAGGAACTCCTTGGAAATTTTCAAGATTTTACATTTCTTCAGGCAGCTAGGGAGGAGAGCAGGAAGATTTCTTCTCTGCATCCAAATGTGAGCATTGGAAAAAAAGCAGAGAGTAAAGAAACAAGCTCCTTTCCTATGATTCCCTGTCTATGAGGGATAGGGCAGAAAAGCCACCCAGATATCCCAGCATCAAGGTAAGGCAGTGGGGAGCAGAAAAAATGTAGATAGAAAAAAATTTTGTTAAAAAAAAAAATCCTAATTGTTGCTTACCTTTTGTATTGCTATGATTTTGGTTGTGTTGTGATCACTCCATAATACTCTCTTATTGGGATGTCCTAACACTAGCCTGCTCCATGCTAATATCCCAATTTTCTCTGACCTCTCAAGTGGTTTTTCCAGCTGGAAAAACTTCTCTCAAGTACTTTTTCCAGCTGTCCATGGACAAAAGAACAGATGAAAAGTTTTGGTTTACAGCCAGGAAAACACTGTTGGCTTATTAGATCCTCCAGGACTGAAGTCTTACAGGACACATCAGTGTCCCATAAAATGCAGTGGCATGTTCTATACTGCCAATTTTTGTCAAGAACCTCAGAAAACCTATTGTACTTACTAAATCACGGTGAATAAAGCTATTTCTTTCCAGGTATTCCATCCCTTCGCACACATCCTGGCACATGCTCAGCAGCACGTCTCTGCTGAGTTTCCCTCGCCTTTGCTGAAGGTAATTGAGCAGGCAGCCGTTTTCCATGAATTCAGTCACAACGTAGAGAGGTTTGTGATGTGTGCACACTCCGTAAAGCTGGACCAGCTTTGGGTGGGAGAGTTTCCTGTTTAAAATTGCATTTTAGACAGGCTAGCATTTGTCTTTGGTAGGTAACTAGACCTTTGATTCTCATGATGGTTTTGAAAAATACTTTCAGTACTCAATAAACAGTATTCAATTCATCTGGTCTCAGAGTTGTCCCACTATCTAGCACATTTCTGCCTGCAATTTCCTCCAAAAAGTTCACTCTTTGAATTCGTAATTGTTCATCAGTTACATAAACACACTAAATTCAAAGCTTGATTCAAATGATGTGAAATGGAAAGGTCTAGTTATGCCTGACTTTCAGGCAGAGCACATGACCCTGCAAGGGTTTTTGTCTTCTGGGCTGTGCCAAGACCTGCTCTGGATACTTCCCTAATGTGCAAAATTAGCAGAAATGGTAATATAGTTTCTCAAAAGCTTTAGTTAGGTATGAGCTCTGCCAGTGGTCCTAGAGGCACTGAACTACAGATGAAAGAATAGTTGTAGGAGTACATTTATTTATCAGCACATTTACTCCTCATGGAGCTCCACAGCACAAAGTAGTGCACGCTCTAAAGAAAGAGTCTGGCGATGAGCACAGCAAGCATCTGCATCAGTCCGATTCAGATCTTTCTATCAGCCTTTTTGTCCTGCACATCCACCATTCCCATCAAACTGGTCTGTTTTAAATGGAATTAGGCTATATTTATTTCTTGGTCATCTCAATATCAACTGCCAAGTGTAATACTTTTCGTACTTACATCATCACTTTGGCCTCCTCAATGAAATCATCTTCAGACATTGCACCTTCATTGATGGTTTTGATGGCAACCTTGATGGTTGCTTTCCATTTACCGAGCTGAACAACTCCAAACTGCCCACGACCAAGTTCTTTCATGAATGTCAGTTCAGATGGGTTTAATTCCCACTCCTCTATAAAAGCAACCCGATATGTTACAATAGTCAGGCCAGCTTTCCTAAACCGTGCTTCAGGAGACATGCCTTGCTATTTGCAGTTAATGCATGCATCGAAACAGCACGATTGTTCCTCAGCTATAGCATGAGTTTTAAATACCTGAAAATTTCCACATGCTCATATAAGTTTATATGTGAAAGTTATTTTACAGCTTGTAGAATGTGATTAGTGTTTAAATTGCTTAATGTAGGAAAGTCTGAGGCTTGAGGATAAGGTAAGTGTTTAGCTTTGATTGCATATGAGAACTTTTCTGTCATTATCATATGTGATGTTTTTAACTCTGAACCAGTTCCAGAGGGATAGCATAGCTACAGAAATAGTTACTGTCTGCCCCTATTGTAATAACCACAATAGTTCTACCCTTCAGAAATATTAAGCCTTGAGATTCATGGGAACATGAAAGATACTCAATTTTGGAGGTTCCTATTATAGGCCAGATGGTATGAAATTCCTGATCTATATACATAAACATGGCATTTATTGCTTGTTTTCTGTAATACTATGTAAGATTCCATTCTTATTTCTAAAACTTGCAGAACTGACAAAGAAAATCTTCCCCATAAATAATATTAATTTCTAAGCATTTAAATAAATCAAATAGACTTTGAAAAGCTAATAAATGTATATTTGAGTCTTAGGCCCACTTAGAGAAGTCCAGACAGCTCTGTGAAATGCACTGGTGGTTGTAACAGAAGCACAAGAGTCGCTGAACAGGACTTGAGTTAGGCATCTCGTTTGGTACTGACACCTTACCCGGAAAAGCGTGTCTGTTTCTGGTGAATATGCGGCTGTTTATGTGTTTCTTATTACCAGGAAATTTTATGGATACAACTTAATTATTAGCTGGGTGAATGCGATCTAAATTCTTGCCTAGGCAGATAACTAAATCTCCACCAAAAGAAGATAAAAAATTTACCATAACTCAATGCTGCTGTTGCTGATGAAGAACATCCAGCTGATCCAACTGGATGTCGGAGGCGAGTGATAAGACCTGTAGGGGACAAGGCAACAATATTCTGTTGACCACTTACTCCATTTTAAAGTATGCTGTATCATACCTCTTCTCAAACAAAAATATTTGGAATCTGATGTACATTTCTTATTTCTTGAGGTTACTTTTCCTTACAGCTTGTTCAGATAAAATGCTACAGTGAGAAGAAATGGAAGACTATTCAATAGGGCCCTGACTACAGAAGTATCCATACTTTCATACAACCAAAAGTGATACTCTGTTTGTACAATGTTAGTGATCTTAAATAAAGGAGTACTACAATACTATATCACCCACCTAAGTGGTCTCTTCCAGCATGATTTCTCAGGATTGTTTCCCATTGCAAGAAATGTTTTTGTGTTTGTCATTCATTTTCTTTGAATTCATGAGCCAACAGTACCAGTGAGTACATCCCTCATCAAGGACTCCCTGCGTTTGTTCATTCTTTGGTTACTTTCAGGTCCTTTTCTACTTCATTTGTTTCCTACAATCTTCCTCCCTGTCCCTTCCCATGTCTTCCTTCCTCACTAGTGTGAGGGATCTCTGTGTGTTTTCCCATCTCCACTCATTCAGGGTAAAAACATTTTATATTGTATTAAAATAATGGCCAGAACCAAGGTGAAGGGTATTTTTTAATGGTAAAAATTATAAAAGGCTGCCGTCAGTCAACAATTAGAAGTGGCTAATTCTGGTAGGCTGCAAACTAGTGTTAGAGAGTCCTTGTGCCCCCTAATTCTGCCTTTGATTGTTTGTGGGGTGGGGTTTTTTTTGCCAAAATCAGTAGAACGCTGCCTGCTGATGCACAGCATAGCTCCTGCTTTCATTAAATTGCATGCATGCAAGTCCTGTTGTAGACAAGGCAACAATTAAGACCAAATTTCATACAGGACCCATTCAGTCACATATGAACATGTAGATGAGTTTGACAGTTTCACTTCCTCCATGGTACATGCACACTACAGCTATGACTTTGACAGAAAGGATCATGGCATATTTGAATTCATTAGCAATAGAAAAACTTCTGTCTCTTTTTATAAGGAAAGTATTAGGGAAGAGTGATTTTCAGTCTCTCAAAGTCCTGAGGAGCTTCAAATCATCAGCTGTAAAACCTTATCAGCTTGTATGCATTACCTGCAGCATTGTGTTGATGATACTCGATGAGTTCAGGAACAGATGAAAAGAGATAGTTCTCTGCTACATAATATTGTCCCGAGTGATTTTTCTTAATTTGATAATGTCGAATATCTCCACTATGACTTCTGAAATCAACAAAGGATTATAGTTTTAGTAAAAGTAATTTATACTATAAATCTGATTAAGTTTCACTTTGAAAGAAAGCACAGAAAAATCTGAAAATTCAGGATACAATTCTCAACTTAAAATGGCTGTGTGTAGCTGGGATACTGTTTCAGGGAAAAAAAAAAAAAGAGACTCCTTGAATGGATCTTTCTTCCAGCTTTGGGAGATATTGCACAATAGTTTTTATTGCACAACTATTTACTCCTGTATCATTGCATCCATAAGAAATAGCCATAGTGTTTAACAGATATTCCTCCTAATTCATCACTTATTTGAATCTAAGCTTTTAAAATTAAAACGCTCTTCATTACCTGAGTTTCCCCCCAAAAGTTAAAAACATATTCACATACAGTGTGAGATTAAATTCTCTGTTCTGCTTCTCCAAAGCCTCGTCATTGGAGCTTTTGTTTTTTGATACATTTGCTTTTCTGTATTTCTCCACATTATCTGTCTTGCTTTCTGTATATTTTGCTGCCCATCTACCCCTGCTTTCTGTGAGACTCAAAATGAAGAAGTTAAGTTTGCATTTCAGGCTGGGGGTGGCTGCTGAAGGTTGGTACCCTACCGCAGTCGTGGGCCTGTGCCCCACACAGGAGTGGTGGGGAGGGCTTGCCCACCTTTCTGAGGAGGGGAGGGAGGGAGGAAGAGGGTGGTGGTAGCAGTGATGCTTTTGCCTTGCTTCTCTCACCTCTGGCTTGCTCTAAGAAGGCAAGAAGGAAAGCAGATGCTGCTGATGCAGGAGGATGTAGGAGGGCTGAAGGAGGGGGATATAAGGCAGCTTGGGATGGCATAAGTCAGTGCTGTAGGTGATTGCTACTGGTGTGGGGGAAAAGCGAGTCCTGTGGCAGTCCGCCGGCAAAAGAAGTAAGACTGCACAGTGAGGAGGTGAGGTGATTTTAGGAGAAAAACAGGAGACATTTGGGGACAGCAGAGTCTGGGATTAATTTACAGTGCGCAGAGCCTGCAGAGAAGGGAAGCAGTTTGGTGCGGTGGCCAAAGGCTGTGGCAGCGTGGTGTGGCAGCCATGGCACTTCACGTAGAAAGAGAGACAAGAAGATGCGAATGTAAGGTCTTATCGCCTGCATTATGTGGATGGGATGCATGGCTTTCACAGCAGATTATTTGAGGAGGATTTCAATGAGTGCAGTTAATCTTGTCTTGGCAGGACATTTGCACCCTGGCTCCCAGCTCCACTGCCCACTGTCATCTTTTTGGCACACATTGTAATTAACTCTGCATGAACAGCACTGCAGTGGTGCCCTGCTCTTGTGCACTGCATGTCCAACCTACCCACTTATCCTGAAGAGCCTGCAGGAAGTTTTTCCATCACCTCTTGATACAAACCCTAACCATTCAGAGCAACTCACCCTTTAGCCCGCGAATACATGGACAGCGTAAGAAGTCCCTGTTGGCTTGAATCTCTGACAACAAATGAGCCTTCTTTGGACTGAAAAGAAATCCAAGTAGAGTTATTTTCTGCTTTTGAGCTTGCATAATCCTCCATCAAGATAGGACTCGCAGCTGATTACCAAGTTCTGTGGGATACCTATGACTATTTGGGAGGGGGATAAAGCAGTGGAGAATGGGAATTGATAGCCAGGTACATAGCAGAGCAAAATTACCCAAGGGAAAATACTAAGTGCCAGGCAGTTTCTTGGAGACAAATAATTTAGGTGCATTATAGTCTTCAGTGTGAAGTAGTGAAAATGCTTTGATTTATTAAAAAATCAAATTGTACAAATCACTAGAAAAAAATACTATAAAACAGTTCTATCTGAGATGTTCTTCTCTGGTCTGTCTTGTCCAAACCTTGTGTTAGTCCTTGAACAAAGACGTAATAAGTTAACTGAGTTAGGCACTTTGGTAAACTGATAGGGAGTAGAACGCAGTACAGATTGTTTGCTCTATACATAAGAAAGATGCAGGGGTTTTGTTAAGCTCTTCTAACCTCACTAATTTACTCGCTACATGGATTTCAGTCTTCAATATTTCATATAAATGATGAGCACAGTAAACTGCATGTAATTTGATTTATCTAGTATGGAAAATCTACCTAGAATTTGCTAGGGCTACAACTTAAAACTCTGTGAAGTCTGGATAGTCTGCACTGTACGCTTACCCCAGAAAGCCTTTTTATTTTAAAGTACTTTCTCTCTTACTGTGTACCAAACAGATTTGGATTTGACTATGGTAACACTCTTGATGTGTCTACTGATAGACCTTGCTAGATATCGTTAGCTCTCTATATAAACTCAGTTACCTTCTGGCGCAAGAGAAGTTCTGCCTGGCTTCTATTTATGTTTTTGCAGTACCACCTGCAACAAGGAGAAAACATATCCTTTAATTTCAGCCAGTAAAAATTGTTTGGTCTGTTTCACAAAAGTAATCCATCTTAATAGTTGCACTATTCCCAGTCCAAAAACCTGAATAGAACTATCGTTGTATATAAAAGTCTCTTAATTTGGAGCGACTTTATTAGACCACTGTAAACGTGACAACTTTTTTCCCCATTCACTGTGATTAAATATGAGTTCAAACAAAAGAAAGACCAGGAAACAGTTACGTCAAACTGTGATGAAATTTACAGTCCCGGATGCTGTGTCAAGCCTCTCTTCTCTAGAATTTTGCAGAATTTTACTCTTCTCTCCAGTAAACTAGGTTGAAGTAATTGGAATTAGCATCTATTCAATTAATTACATGTTCACAACAGGAAAAGATCAGAATATAAAAACATTATGTAGTAAGCCTACAGAAATAGGAAACATCTGGATTCTGACAGTATGATTTATGAAAATGAATGTTGCTGAAGTGTTCAGTGTTTGTAACTTCACATTACACTCTCTGAGCAAATATTTCCAAATCAAAATGGTTAATTCATTCTAAGACTAATGTTTTGTAACAAAAAAAGAGCTTTCAATAAACCCCTGTTCATGTCTAATAAAGATTGAAGGATCAAGCACTGAAATGTGTTGCTGCAATCCATTTTTTTAAAAAGAAAGCGCAATTATAATTTTCAAGGGTACTTACTCATATGTTTCTAAATTACTTTTCTTGTTCTCAGTAACATAGTTGCTGGGAATTAGACCTTCATTCCTGAAACAACATATTGGGGATAATGTTATAGTATGGTATAAAATATTAATGGGATTCAGATATACCTCTTCCTTTTGTTGAATTACAAAGGTTCCTTATGCTATTGGCTATGTCATTAGATACTGAATCCCAATGTGGGAATTGAAGAGAAGTCTGAGCTCTTTCATGCCAGGCACAATCTTTCTGTCCCACAACTGTGGATGGCTACTGAAATGAACAAGTCAGCTGGGATAGGTATTTATGGAGTGCTGAGAGCAGCATGTTAATGACAATTCTCAAGTCAAATCAAAAGAAAATTTAGAAAAAAAATATATTTCTTCCAATTCAGAAGCCAGCCTCTTCATTTCTGGCCTATACAAAGCTTTTATATGAAGAAGTATAAAGTGTGTGCTTGCATGTATATACAAAATAATAATCAGTGTACTCTCGCTGCAAATATGAGTTAAGAAAAAGCATTTTAAAGTATTTAAAGGTGAAATCTGAATGAAAAGGAGACAGTTATTACATAACATATAACCGTTCCCAACATCAGAGTACAGGATACACTGAAGAAAATGCAAAGAAGAAAAGGGAATTACATGAAACAAACATAAACATGGAAAGGATCCTAACTGAAGTTGTCTAGCTCTCTAAAGCATCCAGGAATTTTGGATCAGGTATTTTGTTTCAGGCACATGTCTTAATAATCTCTGTGGTCTTTATGAAGTGTTTGCACATATACACTGCATTGAAAAGCACTTGAAATATGGAAAGCTGGATTTGCACATGGCTCAGAGCCCAGTAACTCACATGGTCCTCAAATGCCCTTATGTTGCTCAGGAGATTACTGAGTCTAGGACTTAACTCTGAATTCCAAACAGATTCTAGATTCCCCACCCATTTCTGGGGTGCCAAACACTGCTGAAAGCCTGCCCAGTCAGCACATGTGCCTCATGAACACTTTCAAACCCGCCCCTAAAATGTTGCATGTGTCTCGTTCTCTTTGCCTGCTTTCGCAGGGGTTGTTTTAGGCTTTTTTTTTTCTGCGTAGGGAGATTGAAAGTGATGCCCACTCTCTTACCCATGTTGGTCTCTTGCCTTCCACCAGTGGGGATCATACTGTTCAAGGATAATGTATTCTTCTGACTTCTTGAGTGGTAAATCTGAGGGTCCTCTGGCAAAAAAGTCATAGAGTGCAATAACTCTGGGTTTTTTTGTGTAGTCTTCCAAGACGCCGGCAGGTAGAGGAGGTAACGGCTTGTTCTTTAACTGCAATTGCCTCTTACGCTAGTGAAAAACAAGTATCTTTCATAATTAGTCTTTTCTCCCTACTATTGCTTGCTTAATTCCCCCACTATTAAACCATGTCAGTAACTAAAAGGAACTCATTGTGGTCATTACTTCCCCTTGTAAAGCACTAACACCTCATCACTTGTAAAATAGCAAGACTTACATTTGAGCAGTTTGATGTAGAAACCAAAATTATAATGGAAAGTACGGTGAAAAATAAACAAGCCATCTACCTAATCTACATGGTACGAGTGCTGGGACAACTCCTCAGCTGGTGTAAAAGCAGAGCAGCATTGAAATCAGTGGAGTTACAATGTCTAGAAATTCGGCCATTTAACCAGAGAATTAACATGGAGGGTGCTGCAGATTTTCTTAGCAAATCGGCAGGAACATAATAATTTTCTTTTGCATCAGGTTAGGTTCTAGCTTTGCACTTAGTTATGCTTTGAAAACTCAGATTAATTCAACTTAGATATAGTAAAACTGAGATGGACATTTCACATGCTGGCTGAGCAAGGTGACCTTGCATCTGCCCAACAGGGCAGTCCCACCCTTCCCATCTCCATCACCCAAATCCAAAAGTGGGAGAAGGAACAACCTTGTCCATGACAGCGAGCCTGGGAAAACTCACTGTGACCCTGTATTTACATCACTATGAATCTTTGGATGCCTCTACTCTGTAGTTTTTATGCAATGAAGAGCCTTCCATGCTCAAGAGCTAGTTACTCTTCTGCTCGTTCTGGTACTGAGCCACTGTATGGCACATCACCCCAATTCTCTCTTTTCACCTGCCAAAACATTACTTACCCTGCACTTCCAAGTGGATGCATAGGAAACACCTAATTGTGAGGCCGAGTACTGGGTCATGAGGCCAGTATCAGGGTCCAGGTTCATTTTTGTTCTCATTGCTCTGATTTTGAAAAACATGAAGTATTTGTGTGAATACATACCTACAAATATTCACATAAGAACATTCATGGATATATATGCCTGCCTTCATTAGGGTTATGCAGGTTAGAGTGTCTTGAAACTTCTGTATAATTAGCAGTTCTACTGAAAACAGAGATTTTAGGATGTCCATTATGTGTAGATATTTTGATCATCTTAATTGCTGAAAAGCTTAAGAATTTCACATACCTTTTTTGCACTGCGCAGCAGCAGCAGCAGCAGCAGAAAACAGACTGGATGGTGTGATCTGTGAACAAGAACATTTTCCATATTTGCAGTGTTCCTGTTTGTTCATTCACAAAACTTACAGAACTAAGGACTACTGTATGTGCTTAGCCCCATTATTAGCTCTGTGAGATATCTAGCAAATCATTAAGGCTGAATTTGCAGCCACCAAAGACAGCAGAGCTTTCCTACCACCCTACCTATTTGTTCTCACTGTCTCCTTTACAATGTCTTAGCAATTATGAGGCATGTGATGAGTTAAATCAGCTCGCTCAATCAGCAAAAATAAAGAAAGAGATCTTGTCAGCCAGATCAGTACCAATCTGACTGATCACACCACTCTGTACAAGCTCTAACCAGTGCAATGAAGGGGATGAGAACATCATCAGGGACAGGAGGTGGAGAACTGTACCCTTCAGCACTGACATATTTTTTAGATCATTCAAGGTAAATATAAAACCACACTTGCATGACAAGCTTTTTCTTATTGTGAGGTTTATTAAAGGCAACACACTACATTCAGTTCTTTGAATTAATACTGATTTTCCAGTTTTTCTTGCAGCCATTAATATAATATACGCATTAGCCCAGGTTTAAAGTGCTAACAAAAGATGTACTTTACACTTACGTGCCAAGTGGTTGATAATCCTGAGAAAAATACATTGGACACATCATCACATACATCATACATTTAGAGAGAAATCAATCCAATATATCTTGCATGAGCAGCAGAGAGGATGTGGTATTAAATAGGTTGGAAGGCATTAAGATTTGAGCAAGGTAAATAAATGGTTGACATCCGCCCTGGTCCGCTTCTACTCGGGCCGAGACCTACTTTCTCCAATTTGTGCTCCCACGGCAGTTTGAGCCAAGCTGTGGCAGCTACGGTCCCGTCCGCTTTCCCTCTGCACTGTTGTTCATCTCATCTCCAACTGAGCGAGACAGGATGCTAAACCGGCAGGGAATCGCACTCTGCTGGGTCGTCTCCCTGAACCGTCTCACCATCAAGCATCACTGGTGAGCAGGTGGGAGGGCAGCAGCACCAGCGTGACGGGCTCAGGCTCTCGGGTGCGAAGTACAGTCTCTTAGGAAGCATGAGAGACAGGCGTGTAAAGGCAAGGCTCCCCTCACGTTCAGCTGCACTGACAGAAAATAAACTTTATATCCCACTCCACTGTATCCTATTTTTCTCTGCCACAGAGGTCATAGTATGAAAAGAGGCCTTAGGAACTTATTTGAAATAGGCTTCCTGAGGTCTCGGTATTTTACGGCTTTATATTTCACATGGTATTTCTTTCTACAGTCCCACCAGTCCCTTCCACTTCATTTGTTTTTCCCTCATGGAATTCTGGCTTGTTGATCCTAATGACTTAATCCAGCCTGGAATAAATAGGATGTCCCTTCTGCTGTCCTGTGAAACTTTTTGCCAATGCCCGTTACCAACATTTCAGCCAAGTGTGCTGAGAGTATGCATCCTAGCTCTCAAAACATTAAGCAACCTTACTACACAATGAAAATGTAATTATTTTCTCTATGAAGGCACATAATTTAGCAAATCTTGCACTAATAGAAGCAGAGAGAATGACAGAATGATAAGACCAAAAGTAGCGGTTAGTAGGAAGAGACCTGTCTCAGAAGTGTTTTGGTTAGACTATTTATCTTGAAAGTCATGAGGCAATTTCCCTTAGACTGTTGCATCCTGTGAAGAACCTATCATGTGGGAAGCTGGCGAGCCTACATTAATCAGAAGTCTCTATCAACTGTTTGATAAAAGTTTCCACTGACAGCTATGCAAAATGCAGCAATTACAAATACACAAGCCAGCTGACACAGACAACTTTCCTTAAAGAAACCAGGCTGAAAAGATATGGGCAATGCAACTTATTTGCTGCATAATTTTCCAGTGTACATTGACTTGTCCCTCAGCTGTTTAAAACTGTGTTTCATAAACGGTGAACACCATGGATGAAAAAATTCTTGGGTTTCTTTTACTTCAGCCAGTGCCATGAAGTTTAATCAATGTTTATAAAGTATTTAGTGATGCGCAAAAGGGAATATGACATTTGAAAGTTGGTCTGTTTCTTCTGATTAAACCATACAGTCTAATTAAATATATTATTCCTCATCAGATAATTTAGTCTCCTTATAGAACACTTACCAGAAATATTTAGAAGCAGCACTGCAGCGCTTCAATGTAACGCTAGAATGATCTTCTAATATGATTTTAAAGATTTGGCTGTTACCACAAAAGCGAAGGGTTCAGGCTCATGTTGTGGACATGTAATTCTGTCTTGCTTTTCTTTTTGAGCCCAGTGATTTGAACAAATTTATAGTGTAAGCTCAGGAATCCTTTTTGCCTTCAGTGAATTTCAGACTTGCTCTGTTGATAGATGCCTTTTGTGCTTGACACACATCCCCCCTTTACTGTGCTGAAAGCACTTAGCAATAAATGAATGTATGTGATGTTTTTAAAAATATCCCAAGTATATACAATATTAAATATTTACTTCCTTGTCCTGTCCGTAAAACCACAGAAAAGGTATAGGTTAAAGCTGTAATTATGATGCTTCCTGGGACATGTGCTTCATCTGGTGAGTGGTTTTTCCAAGGGTAGAGCGTCTAACCCATTAAAGATCACAAAACATGACCAAGTTCTGCAGTCTAAAAGTTAAGGCTCAGATTAGAGTAAGACCATGGGCCAGATAAGCCTGTGCTGTGCTGAACTGAACTGCTGGGTCCAGAGGAGCAGCACAAACTTTGCACAGTTCTGCCAAATTTGCTTTGCCTCATTCTCCTTATTGGAGTATTTTAAGTGTCAAACCAAGCCTATCAATCCAGCAGGTATTTACCATCCTAAAGAGCAGCATTTCCTGCTCTTTGAAAACAAACCAATCTTTACACATCTGTTTGTCAGCAACCTCGCCGCTTCTGAAATTCTTTTGTCCATGCATTATTCCTAGAGCACTTGTGGAATGAATTCAGTAGAAATTAATACAAGCGTAAACTAATGCAGTGCAAACTGGTAATTTCTGTTCAGAAATTTGTCAAGTCTGTCAGGAAACATTACCGAGGAACATAGACAGAGAAAGGCCTTCAGTTTTGCAGAGCTAAGTCCTGCTTTAGCTAAATTGAATTAAGTCAGGAAGTTTTGACCTGATGGATTGGAATTTCAGCATCTCAGGCAAAGACCTATGTATTGATCTGTGCATTTTACATTCTCTCTAGTCTGGTAAGCTTCTTGCACAACACTTTTTCCTCACCTTGATTAAATTTTTTTTTTTTTTTTGAGTTCCTAACTCACTACAGAAAGACCCAAAGCTGCTCTGTGATGCTGTTTTAGAAAGACTTGGCCAACACTGCAAATTGTGAAAGCTTTGATACACTGAATGAATAATTTGATTAAACTGGCTCGCATCTCCACCTTCTGCTAGAGGGCAAGGACGATGTTTACACCGAGAGCTGTGCCACGGCAATGCTCACTGCAGTGCTACAGGAAGCCGGCATTTCCTGCCTGAAGCTTCTCACAGCTACACACACCATCCTGAGACTCGGGCTCTTCCTTCCTTTCTTTTTTTCTTCTATTCAACAGCCATCAGACAAACTAAGAAATAATAATAATTTTTAAAACCCTGCATTTTAATGCAAAAAAAAAAAAAAAGAAAAAGAAAAAAACCACTGCACTATCTTTTAAAATGCAAATAAATTGAAAATAGATTCTTAGAATTTACTCATCATTTTAAATATTTCTTCTTGATTTTCCTTTCTGCTATGCCCTAACTCAAATCACTGAAATCAATGGAACTATTCTATCCGATTTCCCTCCATTTTGGACCAAGGACCTTTTCTTAAGCAAAACACTCTGGATTTGTCAAAGGGCGCTAGCCACATACATGTTAGCAGGCCTTGACTCCCTGGTCCCTAACTCAAGTAACCACGCTGAAGAGTTCATAACTTAAAAACTAGTTAGTGATGGTATCAGTGAGAGTTGTGCTTCAGCAAGGAAGTCACACTTTGGATTCCGTATTTTGAAGAGAACAGAGACACCAATAAGATTTACCATGTTAGGAATGACAGACTGCTTGGACAGGACACAGGAAAGAAATATAGACTAACAGAAAGAACTATTCCATAATTTTGAATAATAAATTATTTTTTAAGTCTGTTAAAATAAAGTGCTCATGGATCTATCATTATTTTTGTGTCCCACTTTTCTGTTTCCTACCTAACCAAAAATTTTCCCCAAAATTCCAGAAAAAGTGGTCAAATCTCACTTCTTTTAAACCTACAGGAAGGAAGGTTTCTCCAGAATCCACAGCCCAACTAGATCTTTCAGCCCACATTTCCCCGAGTTCTATCAAAACGTAAGCTATCAAAACACATTTGGCTTTGATCCTCAGGGTAAGTTATCATGGAGCAATTAAAGCCAATATCTTAAAACCTAGGTTTAAATCAAACAAAATGAGTATTTGAGTTGTTGAATATAGAATATGCTGAATCTTCCTTCTTCAGTTGTGTGAAGAATTTAATTTCTCCAATTTCTGATGAAAACTTGCAACCTCAGATGAAGTTCAGCCAATTCTACAAATAATTTAACACAGGAACAAAAAAAAAAGTAGCCCGTTCCACTGATTATGTTTTTTTCTTTCTGGAAATGATTATATTAGGAAGAAGACACTTGTTTTTAAAGTAGTGTCATGTTATCTCCCTGGTGACAGGTTAACAAATATGAATCCCAACACTAGCACAGAGCCATGATAGCCTATTAAATTATGATGCCCAAAATTAGCATGCACAGTTTTGAAACAAGAAAAGATATCATGGCAAGAGAAGCATGTGGATGAGGTGGAAATACTAGGAAACTGGTGTGGAAGCCAGCCTGACAAATACTCAGCCTAAAAATTTGCAGCTGACATTTTGATAACCAGCTTAGCGGCCTGAAAACAAATTTATCTGTGCACAACAGAGCAGATGGGATGCTAGAGGAAGAAGAAAAAAAGATTGGTCAATTGTCAGGAACAGCCATTTGCTTGAGAACCTGAAAGATAGTCCCACAAAAACAGAGAAGGCGTAGTGAAAACACACAAGTCCTTTGAGATGGTCCATTCCTGCCAATAACTGACCTGATAAAGTTCCACAACACCCAGCAGTATGCTTTGGGTTGATAACATTGTCTGTATAGGTGGCCAATTCACCCACCTTTATATCTGCAATATTCCTCCTATCTTCAGTTATAACTCTGATTTGCAGCCTTGGAGAAGTAGTATCAAAGATAAAAGCAACAAGTTTGAGATTTTTATAACTTGCATTTTATCATTCTATTACTTCATAGGTTTCTTGGCTTGAGTTTCTTTTTCTGATTCACTGTTTCTCAAAGTACTATTAATTTTGAAAGTGCTGTAGTCCATGTCCTAAGACTTGCACTCTTCTAAAATGTTTTGCAAGAAGTTCTTGCTCTTGCAGTGGGGCAGCAGATTAACTGTGTTCAGCACTACAAACTTGGCTTCACCCATCAAACCCAGATCTTTACTGTAATACATGGTATGCCTCCTGATCTGGTATGTCTGTCAGTTTTCAACAGTACTAGAAAAAAATCAATGATCTAGCAGAAAGTCACAGTACATTTTGCTTCTAAAAATACTCTAGAAGCCAAGCTTTCCATGTTTCACATGTGCAAGCTGAGGCTTTCTGTCTTTCCTGCAAGTTAATTCTGCTCTGGAGAAAAGACAGCTCTAGTTCTACCAAACTTTTTACTCATGTCTACACTGTACATACTTTTAAGGACAGTATGTGGGAATATCTCCCTATCTGTATGTAGAAGTAGTTACTTTGCTGAATCCATCATACAATGGATTCGTATTTGTGCAGTAATTTTGAAAGTCAAGACAAGCAGTCTGAACAGAGATCACCTGAGCAGTGCAAGAGAAAGCTGGTTGGTATTTTTATGGCAATATTTAAATAGCTCATTTGCCAAATACACTACTACTGCACAAAACAAAACTCCAAGATCAAAATATGCAGCCCAGTTTACTTACAGGTAGAAAGAATCATGTCTGGTTGTCCACTTATATTTAATTGGAAATGCAAACCTTTCTTCATCAGTTGTGCCAGTAAAAGAGCCCTAGCTGAGCTCTTCACTCTAATATGAAACATGGCAAACCACAAAAACTGCTTGACCCCACCTACTTACCTTTTTTTTAAAAAAAAAGCCCCAAACAGATTAGATACTAATCGCAATATTGTTTAAAAAAAAAAAGTAAAAAAAGTCTGCTTTCTAGTATCAAACACACATTTTACAGAAAAAAATTACTAAACTGTAATCAGTAGGGCTAAGCATTTCTTAAAAAAAAAAAAAGGAAAAAAAGTACAGCAGATGTAAATCATAGCATTTGGTTCTGTTTTTCTGAATTTTTGACCCCAACATTTGAAAAAATTCAGTTATAATAAAAAGGGGAAGAAGGACTGAAGCTGCTTAAGGATGAGTGATCTCATCTAGAAGAAATGATGGTGCAACATTTCAACTTGCCTTTGAAGACATCAGGAGAGCCAGCAAGAGAACTGCCTCCAGAGCAGTTCTGATCCTTTCCAAAATTAGCCATCTAAGGCTACATTAAAAAAAAAAAAAAAAAAGCATTCATCTAGAAACTAGGTGCCTCTCAGTTCCTGACATCCTAAGTATCAAACCCAATAGCAGGTATGCAGAAATTATCCTCAGATACTGGGAAGAGGCAGGTGAAGGGGTCAAATTCAAAGCACCTACCCTGCTGAGGAAACTGCTGCCAAAAGTCCGCATAGTTACGGTGTGTTTTATCATCCAAATTAATGATAAATATTTAATTATTGTAAAGAAATAGGCTTAAGGTTCATTGGAAACTATTAATCTCCTGATTTTCCTATGCTTCATTTGTCTTTTAAGGGAAACATTACTTATTACTGTAGAATTCTTCATGATATATTGTTGAAAGTGTTGGCAATGCCTTACTTCGCAGGGTCTCCACTGAGAAACTGGGGTGCAAAGAGCAGTTCGGGAAGGAAAAATGAGCTTGGCTTACCTTAGGTCTTCCACATTCCTTTTTCTACTGCAGGTAGAAACCCCTAGATTTTCCCCTTTAACAATATATGCTGTTGGTACTGATTGGTTTGGACTCAACACTTTGACAGGTCGGTTTGCATAGTTGCGATAATCTTCCGAGACTTTGTCATGAAGAAAAAGGAAATAGCCACGTAAGCCTTTTCTGTCAACCTGTAACTCTTCAGTGGAATAGCATGAGAAAAGGAAAGCACTTCTTCCAAGAAACAAGAGGCTTCCTCCTTTTGAACGTAAACATATAGGCAAAGCAGAGCAGGGATCTAAGCATCTCCAAAATTGATTACAGAAATACTCAAATGCAACAATGATGGAATGTATTAAGCTAACTATAGTTACCTTTAATAGTTAGAAATAAACTTCACCATACTCCTCTCTGCCTGCTTGCAAAAAAATTTAAAAAAAGGTTTTGTGCAATCTATTTTCTATTACACATGGCACAAGAGCACAAGTAACAAAAGAAAAAGAAAACATGTAATAGAGTTACTCAGGAGGTGGCTACAGCAAAACTGAAGTGCAAATACTCCTCATATCCACTGGTACAAAGTTTGATTAATTGAAACAGGCTTCAGCAAGGCTGTGGAGACATTAGCCTCTAGCAGAGGGGACAGGGCATGTAACTTCTAAAGAGAGTTCAGGCATTTCTGCACTGAACATTTCATCATGTCCAAATTCATTTAAATATATATTCATACAACTATATATATTTAGTATGGAGTGTGTATACACACAGATATACACACACACAGACTATAACACCACCATATTCACATGAACAAGAAGTTTGGCTTATGATGCACTGACAGTAAATTATTGGCAACACATTAGTTGGTTCCAAACAATAGTTAACATTCAGTTTATTTACATACACGTGTAGTATGACATTTTCTGTTAGGAACAGAAAGGTTAGATCACTGTACATACAGATGACAGTCAGAAAGACGAGCCCTCCTTAAACGCTCTTGAGAGTTTCTTTCATTTACAACCCCATGTATCGAGTTATGTATGTAAGTGAAGGTAGGACAAACTTGTGCTTGAAAATTTCAAGAAGAAAACACACTTTATATAAATAAATGCATGGAATTTATATATTTACAATACATACAGCATATAAATTATTTTATAATTAATCCAAAACAAGGTACTATTGTACACTGACAGCCAGTTGTGCTGAATCTTGGACTTATTTTTCACAAGTAACTTCAAGACTAACTGTGGGAGGTCTCTGGTTGACCCAACAACCTAGAATGGCTTGGGGCATATCACAGCTCAGTTCTGAAGCAAAGCTTTTTGAGTGTTACACTAAATTGAGGACTGTGCTGTTAACAACCTACTTACTATGTGCAAATGAGAGGCATGTTTTGTGCTCTTGATGTGTCATAAAACACCCATCAACCAAGAAAAATAAAGTTTCTGGAGAATCTCTGTGAACATCTCAATGTCAGTAAATAGCCATTTATAGACACCTTCAACTCTTAAGCATGCAAATCACTGCTAATACTACTGCCTGTGTAAAGAGAAACACAGAAACGTGGACTGTATGTACATGAATGCAACCCACTAAATGCAAATTAGGCTCCTGGGTTTTGCCTACATTCTCTCTCTTCCTCCATAAAGAGCTCAACTTGCCAGCTATGCAATGCTGACTTTTCAGAGAAAACATAGAGACTGCTAGTATTGCTGAAGATACTGTGCTTGTTTCCCAACATCATTTAAAACTCTGTGCTGGAGTGGATCAGATGTTACAGGTTCCCCATGCTGTTTAGCAGCATCCAGCAGCTTACAGGATCAAGCCTTTTAAAAGAAATGGTGAAGCCACATCTCTGGAAAGCTGCTTCTTTTCTGTACTTGTGCTGCTGTTGTCTTTTTTCAGAAAGCATCTTCACCCTCTGCAATATCAATGATTTTGTGAAGCAAGTCTTCAAAAGTCGGGCGTCCCTCTGGTTTCTAAAAATAAAAAGCACGCACAGCTGTGATCAGAAAGCAGTAAAGTTGTGTTGATTTTGATAAATTATTAGTCTTGATATCATTCTATGGCTATAAATATACCATTTCATTAGCTGCGACATGCAAAAAGATTTCATTGTGTGAATTTTGAATGTGTTGCTTCATCTCAGTAAGCGTCACCTTTTTTTTTTTTCCTACACTTTGAAAAAGCATAAATAGGTGTTGCTGGACTACACTCTTCATAATAATTCATTATTTTGCATAATGCTACACTTCTTCATTTTTCTTCCTCATTCCCACCTCTCCCAAAGAATTGCTCCAATCTTTCTTTACGCAAGTTGTTCATGCTCCTAAGAATTTTGAGTGTCATTCTCTGAAACCTCTTTTACTTCTACTTTATTTTTTGGACTCCGAAATGAGACTACATCAGACTTACACAACGGCCTCCTTTATCTACTCTGTTCTCCATAGAGATCCTTCTGTGTCATAACATCCTGTTTGTTTTTTTTTTAGTTACAGCAATAAACTGAGATAATCTCTTTGCTGACCTTCCTGACACAGTTAATTTAGCATCTTCTGAATGTCTGGGTTAACTTGCACTTTTCCTCCATTTATCAGCCTCTTTAGATTTGTATCACCTGCTGAATTTTGAAGCCTCAGTATTCACTTCCCTCTACAAATCATTAATAAATTTATTAAACAAGGACTGAGGTACCTACAGTTAATCATATTTTATGACAGACTGACAGTATCTTGCCCTTACTTGTGTCCTGTTTGTGATTTGCAAAGATTCTTTCTCTCCCATGTGATGACTGCTTAGATTTTTATGGTTAAGAACCCCTGATGAAATCAGTAAATTTTTAATCAATTCATTGATGCTCATGTAAGTCCTATAAATAAATATTAACATTCAAAGAGCATTAACAAATAACTTATTATCTTCTAGGTAATTTATTATTCCATTTTAATGACCATTTCAAGCAGGTTACCAAGTACAAACAAAATTTAATGATCTGTAGTTTCCTAGCTCCTGTGAATAGCTTTTTTGAACTACAGACTTATTTGTCATTCTGTGGCCCTCCAGGGCACTGTTGTTTCTGATGTTTTTTCCACTGCATAAACCAACTGGTTTGTAAGTTTTAGACATCCACCAGTTGGTTTGATGACTAATTGCTCTCTGTTCCAGCACCTTGTCCTCCAAGACAAGCATCAGACAGTATGTCATCTCTATTACTGGAAAAGAGCAGTTTTTTCCCAGCACCCCTTGTGGCAAAGACTAACTAGAAATAAATCATGTAGCTCTTCCCATTCTTGGTTTCCTCAATTTCTCTCTCAAAATTAGAGGCCTCTATTAAATGCACCTATCCTCTTAGAGACTTTCCGCTTCAATACTACAAAAACAGTTTTATACTGATTTAGTTGATAGCATTGAGTTTGGGTCTGCTGCCTGTCCTGGTTTCAGCTGGGACAGAGTTAATTGTCTTCCTAGTAGCTGGTAAGGTGCTATGTTTTGAGTTCAGTATGCCAAGAATGTTGATAACACTGATGTTTTCAGTTGTTGCTAAGTAGTGTTTAGACTAAAGTCAAGGATTTTTCAGCTTCTCATGCCCAGCCAGCGAGAAAGCTGGAGGGGCACAAGAAGTTGGCACAGGACACAGCCAGGGCAGCTGGCCCAAACTGGCCAACAGGGTATTCCATACCATGGGACGTCCCATCTAGTATAGGAACTGGGGGGACTGGGGGCGGGGAATCGCCGCTCGGGGACTAGCTGGGCATCAGTCAGCGGGTGGTGAGCAATTGCACTGTGCATCAATTGTATATTTCAATCCTTTTGTTATTATTGCTGTTGTCTTTTTATTATTGTTATCATCATCATTATCAGTTTCTTCTTTTCTGTTCTATTAAACTGTTCTTATCTCAACCCACGAGTTTTACTTCTTTTCCTGATTTTCTCCCCCATCCCACTGGGTGGGGGGAAAGTGAGTGAGAGGCTGTGTGGTGCTTAGATGCTGGCTGGGATTAAACCACGACACTGCCCCTTTGACCTCTGTGAAAATTGTACAGTCAGTATCTTTCTGGGTTAGGAGGATTAATAGTACCATGTATTTTTAACTTTCTTTATAAACCTTGGGATTTGTATTTAGATTCAACTGCAGTTAATCTATATTTCCTATATAATTTATAATCAGGTAATAAAGCATTCCTTTAAAAATATTTTCAGTCATTTTGGCATGTTTCTGTAACGATTAATAAACTGAGGCAATATAAAATCAGATTCTCCACCTCTGGGCCATTCTGACTGAATTTTTTTTGCTAGCAGTATTTGTATGCAGATATAATTGTGACCAGCACAGATTTACCAATTATTTTATTTTGTTACTAAATGCCTTTGCATACTGAATCTGACAGTCTGTCTATTTCATTGAAATTTCCTTGGTGGTTTTTCTTATCACAGCTCTAGTTCAGTTGCAAACCAGGGGGAGATCTTTGCTTTAGCAATAAAGACGTGAATAGCTGAGAGAGCTGGATACAGTCAGAATGCTGCAAGAGACATTAATTGCTGTTGCTAGATTGACCTTTTTTTCAATTCAAAGACAAAAAAATAAAAAAAGTATATACCTCCTGCCAGCACATCATCATTGTTTCATACACCTGCTTGCAGGCTAGTTTGGGCCGATACAAACGATGTCCTTGGCTAACCATTGTTACCACTTCATAGTTGGAGCTTTTTTCAAAGGGCATTTTTCCTTCTGTAAATACTTCCCACATTAAAACACCTTAAAAAAAAAAAAAAAAGATTACGAAAATAAGCGAATAATTTCTTAATAATATATGTTTATTTTGAGCCTTGGGCTCAGGATTTCTGATAGATAAAGAGTTTGAGATCCATGTTCTAAAAAGTGTTCACATCTGTCATTGCTGAAAACATCTTATTCTAGTAGCATAGGTTTTAATAAATAACAGTTCTAAAGGTCTCTGTGGAACTTTATGCAAGCATAAAACCATGGCAAATGGTTTCTCTGAGCTTCTTCTCAGATCTCTTCATATGTCTGAATCTTTCCTAATAACTGGAGCTTAACTGCTATCGATAAAATGTAAAAATAGTGCTTTCTTTCAATGATGAATGTCTTACCAAAGGACCAGACATCTGACTTGCTGCTGAATCGGCTATAATTAAAAACTTCAGGGGGGCACCATTTCACCGGGAATTTAGCCCCCGAGGAGCTTGTGTATTGATCATCAAGGACATACCTAAAAAAAAAAAAAAAAAAAAGAAAAACATTATATCCTTCAGTCAGCCTCCAAGCCTGCAACTCATAATTTAGATTTGGATTTTAATATTAGAAGCTCATATTGCCACCTAATGGCCATGATTGTTAGCATCACACGATAAAAAAAGCTTCTCTGGGGCAGTACTAAGGTTTCAGTCAAGACCCAGTTCATTTTTCTGATTACCTCAGAGTCTTCTCTTGTGACTATTAGCTATACAACACAGGTCTAGGCCACCCACAAGTTAAATGTCTGTATTACAAAAGAAAATGATGCAAAAGCATAGATTTCTCGCTCTGTTTCTCACCAGCCAGTCTGAATTCAGATGTCAGGGGACATGCAAGCTCAGTAGCACAGAAAGGTGGCAAAAGCCAAGAAGAGCATGGTCAAACCACAGTGCTTTAAGACCTCCCTTACAAGCGCTGCTCCCCACTCCCTGCCTCACCCACGCGTCACCCACCTGATGTAGCACCCGTGGGTTGCTAACATTGCTAACGAGGGCAGGAAATTAACCCTTCTCCAGGTCTCAGCACCTCTCAGCACTTCGGCTAGCGAGATGCAACTTTGAACCACCTACCTCAAGAGGATTCCAAACTCACTGAACAGCCTCTTTCTACCATTTATTTACCAAAATACAGATTAACAACTATTATCTCTGCAGCATGAGCTCTGCTGTCCGAGACACAAGCTCTAATGTGCCCCCTGCATCACTGCAAGATTAAAATTTGCAGGATTTTCACAGATGCTACAGAAGTTGCTAGTAGAAGACCAGTCAGACCACAGAGTCAGTTTAAAGCCAGTCCTCTCATGGTAAACACTAGACACACTTACCTCGTTAGAGAATAAACTGCCTAGTTTTGATTTTCCAGAATTAAAATGAGTAAGGTAATCCACACAAGACCATAGAATGAGCAAGCTTTAAAGGCACTGGAAAAAAAATGAACCATACGATGCTCCCTAGAGAGGTCAAAAAAGATAATTTTTGCCTGTATTTTGCTGGGCATGTGTTGCTTTATGGCTAAGTACAAGGGTTAGGTGAATTTTCCCAAATCCCCACAAGTATGTTTGCACACTCAGCCGTACCTTGTCATTCCAAAATCCGACACTTTGACCACTCCTGAGTCACTCACCAAGCAGTTCCTGGCAGCCTGCAAAGGGAATGGTTAGAGTTTGATGAAAAACTTGCAGTCTCTTGCAGACAAATTACAATGGTCTAACGAGGACTTTGTCCTCATTGCATAGCAAGTTCACCGATTTACAAAGTTCAGTGGTGTATTCTCATTATGCTCTGGAATAAAAAGTACATGTGCATTTGCTCTTGATAGTACTACTTTGACAACTAAACTATTTTGTAAAAAATCACCAGAAAAAAATTATCATTTTGAGGAATTCATGAGTGGTGAAAATGGCACCAGTAAAGAACAGACATAAGCTATCATTTCAGTGCAAATAGCTATCAACTCTTTATAAAAATTTCAGACTTTATTCCATTTTCTCAGAAGAGAGAAACTTCTCATCTTTTTCTGGATGGTGGAGCTTTAAAAACTCGCTTCAAACCTAAACAGCCAACTTAAACTACTTAGAACTTCCTGCAAGAACAAAAAGCAGTCATTTACAAACAGGCTGTATCAAAAAGGAATAAGTAAGCTCGAAAATAAAAACTTCTAAGAAGAGTATATTGCCTAATGGGATGTTACCAGGTCTCTGTGGATAAAGCTGTTTCTCTCCAGGTACTCCATTCCCTCACATACATCTTGGCACATAGTGAGCAGGACGTCTTTACTCAAAACTCCCCGCTTTTGTCTCAGGTAATTGAGAAGGCAGCCATGCTCCATGAACTCCGTCACGATGTAAATAGGTCTCCGTTGTGTGCACACACCATACAGCTGAACTAATTTAGGATGTGTTAGCTTCCTGAAAAGATTGAGATCGTGTCGTTATTACTTCCTCCGCCCAGTGCTAGCTCTCCAACCCACAAAACTGCAAAAAATACCACCTGCCCCAAATGTTTTATTTATAATCAGTATATGGCATCAGAGGCCTAGAACTGCCAGTAAGAGTGCCAAGCACACAACTCACATCATTACTTTAGCTTCTTCAATGAAATCCTCTTCATACATTGCACCTTCCCGAATTGCCTTGATGGCCACTTTATACTGCGCCCTCCATTTCCCAAGGCGCACTACGCCAAACAGACCGCTCCCCAGTTCTCTCATGAATGTCAGTTCCGAGGGATTAATTTCCCATTTCTCTATAAAACAAAACAAATGACAGCCCATGACTCCTGTATTAAGGAACCTACTGAACTGGCAGGTGATAAGGAAGAGGAAAGGGAAACTGGATTACTAGCAAGTTAGGGAATTTAGGGAGAAAACCTCTTAGAATTACCTTGAAAACTGAACACTTCTATACTTCACAAAACAAACACACTTTTAGGTAGACATGACCTTTAGGCAGCTCCTGACCAACACACAAGGCAAAACTCAAACCTTCTTGAGGCCAATAATTACGTACTGATATTGTCAGACTTGATTTCAACAAGCTGCCATCATAGAAAGTTGTGCCAATACATAGCAGCTGCTCACATCACCTGATGTGCCATGCTTAAAACAGGTTATTCCAAATTTATGTAAAAAAAAAAAGTAACCCCTCCACAAAGATCAAAGGGCCAAAGCTGAGTCAGAAGTCCGGAGGCTTATGAAGAGCCAAAGGCACAGCTCTTTAATCGGGCAGAGCTCAAGGTGTCCACAAAAGCATGGAGGAAGATGCCGAATTCCCCTGAAGCACCAGTGACACATTCTGCCTCTCCTCACTGCTGCCCTTGGCACCACATGCCTGCCACCAGCCGTGATGCCTTTGCATGCCGATCCTCTGAGCAAGGGCCTCCAAGGTACAACCTGGACCCACATAAGTTACTATAGCCAATCACAGCACAAAATTAGGTCTTTCAAAATTTTTAGAAAATATTGTAGCGTCTTAACATACATAAAATCATTAGAAAAGGTACATGTAGATGACGTAGATATGCGTAGATAACACGCAGTTACCATAGCTGAATCCTGCTGTTGTTGGTGCTGTCGTCTTCTTTGGGGTCACTGGGTAACGCAGCCTGGTAACGAGACCTGAGGTTCAATGATAATTCAAGAGACACAGTTTACTTCTGAAATAGCACCAGGCAGCAAATCAGCCACGTGTTCACTGCAAACTTCAACACTGATTAACAATAAGCTTATCGTTATATACAGCTTTGGCCATATTTTCTGCTATTGCATTGTGTTGACTATTAAAAGTGCCTACAAGAGGTACACAGGAGCACTCACTGCATTTAACTTGTTGCATCTTCTTTACTGGCGAGAGATGGATACAGATACATGCATACATATTTGGGCTTTACAGTTATGCTGGCACCAAGACGACTGAGGACCCCTTTCACAGATCAGAAAGATTACCTAAAACTCACAATGTTACTTTTGATCATTTCTGTTTCACACATACAAATCCCACCAGTTTCAGTTTATGTATATTTTTATAAATAAAATAAATGCTGCATGCTAGCTGAATATTCTCCTAAAATCTTGTCAGAACTTGATATGACAAAAGGAATGAAGCAATTAAAAATAAGTAGTCAAATCAGTTGTAATAAATGAAAGGCAGCTTTATGTTTTTGGAGCATATTTTCCAGAATATCATCAGGAAATGTTGGGTCATCTGAGCTTGGTATAAACATCTGGAAAATATAGCTCATGAGGGAAATTTATGCATAGACTTGACTTGAAAAAATATACTACATTAGTATCTGTGCCTTGAACCCAATTCCTGAATTCTCCCCATCCTATCATACAGTGGGAGGACACCAGCATCAGCCGTAGATCTGAAGACTCATCTTTAGGGATTTCCTGAAGAACACATTACTATTCTCCTCATCTGTTTGGTATATGGAAAGGTAAGATCATTTTAAGTGGTGGTGGCCTGCAGGTAAAATAAGCTAGTGCCTGGGAATACTCTGGGGAAGTACCATCCCTATCCATCTGCTGTGGGTTATAGCAGCTGTTGGAGACACAATGTGGAGCTGAAAGAATTTTTCATGACTCAATCCTGACAGCTGTTCTTCTGCTACTCTAGGGACAGTAGCATTACTTTTTATTTATTTATTTTTTACACAAAACTTTTCAAATTATTGTCTATATTGGAAAAAGGCAAAATGCAGTGTCTGATGACTTCCCTAAGAAATAAGGATCGATAAAAACCTAAAAACCTTCATAAAAAGCCCTAAAAACACCTCACACTCCTTTTCAAATCAACCCTAAGCAACAGGAAAAATCCAATTCACCTACCTGCTGCGTTATGTTTATGATACTCAATTATTTCTGGAATGGAGTTAAAGAGATGTTTTTCTGCGAGGTAGTACTGCTTCGGTGTCGTCACTGTTTCTTTTATATGGTAGTGTCTTATTCCTGATGAACCTTCTCTGGAAAAATAATAACAATAATAACAATTAGTAATAATACAACTTCATTTGTTGTGAATTTTTTAAGAGGATCACATTGACTAGGAAAAGGAAACCGAAAGGGCCAGCATGGGTGCCCACTGTCACACGTTTCAGGAACAGCTTGAATATCAAAGATCCCAAGCGCTGGTGACTCACCGTCATCTCAGCGCTCAGACCAAGTTGAAGATAAACCCACAAAAGGTTAATTTTCAGCCCAGCGAGCTCCCACACGCCAAGGCAAACACTTGGGCTGGCAAGAGGAAAGAGACCGAGCGGGGTGGGAGACCAAGACCTCCTCCTTTGGGTGGTTCAGGTCTACACTGGATTAAACCAAACATGACCTAACCATGGAGTCAAGAAGCTCATTTTAGTCACCCATCTTTTTTATCACAGCAGCCCTCATTGCTTTATTGAGCTCTCTCCTGGGGTTTCCTCCAGGCCATGGATTTGGACAAGACAAGGTGTGCAGAGCAGCCACAGAAACTCACCCTCCAAATTTTGTATAAAGGGAAACTGTATACAGGCCAGGCTGACTTGAGTCTCTCACCACAAAACCACCTTCTTTATCCTAAAATGCAAGCACATCGACAGTTTTGTACAAGTGGTTTTAAACTGCACGTCTCTTCTACTCGTTCTGTGATTTGCACATGCCAAAATAAGCCTTCACTTTAATAAAAGAAGCTACTTGACGCGAATTTTACAGTTAATACTGTAAGGCTGCTGTGCTCACCTCATTTCTGAGGAGCTGCTCTGCCTTGCTTCTGTTCAGGTTTCTGCTGTACCACCTGCAACACGACATCAGTAACCAAAACTTCTCCAAGGTGCGTGATTTACATAAAATGCTCGAAACAAAGTATTACAAAGCTACAGATTCAATAGTTTTATGGTAAGCGAAGGTCAAGAACTGAATCTTTGTTAATGTGCAAAAATCAGTCCCTATTACATTGTGCCGTTCTCCCATAAAAAATGCCCTGAAAAAAAACATCCAGCGAGACCCCACAGAAGCCAATAAAGTGCAGGTAATTGAACTAATTTTGTGGCAAAACCACTTCTCAAAGATGTGCAGGCTGATGGCAGTAGTTGCTCTGAACGGCAGCCCGAGGGCAGGCTGGCAGCCCCAGGGAAGCAGCTGCCCACACACCGGTCGAGCCACCTGCGGAGCTGCCTGCTAGACCGCCGTTTCGTTCAATAACTTCACGGTTCTGATTTTCCAGGGAGGACCCACCTACCAAAGAGGAGCTTGAAAGTGAATTAAATGTCACGGTTGCACATCCCCAAGGCTCGGTGCTGCACGGGCAGGTTAAAGCAGCCACAGAAGCACTGACATTTCAGCCAGCTGCAGCAAATAACATAAAAAGGAAAAACACGCAGCTTGCAAATGGCATGGTGCAATCATTTTGAGCTATGCTGTCACAGCGGTAACCAAGCAAGAAGGTGGCACGGCAGCCTCTGATCAAGTTCTGCTGTACCAGAGGTAGTGGTTTCTTGCAGTTGGTAGATGACCTGGAGTAATCCTCCCTGGACTGCGCAGTGACTCAGAATTATAGCCCCAAGGTGGTAAGGCACAAAGTGGCTGGACCAGATAAGGCAGCCCAGTTCCTTCCTTCCCTTTCTGCCAGCCCCACAGCCCAGCCCAGAGCAGGGCAGGGCTCTTAACAAGAGCCTCCAAGATGAGAAAGCAACAAAGAACAAGTAAATCCCTCTCGTAAAACTGAGGGCAAAATCCCAGAAGAAATTTGACCTTCTGTCAAAACACAGCAGTAGGAGCCATACGTGGCTGAGAGTAGTTTTGGAGCTACTAATGTGGTTTTGTAAACTGGTTTTAATTATTTCCTTACAGCTCCATTTTATCTGAAAGTCACGAGATATATCTTAAGTTCTCAGGCACAACGGTTTATGCTATAGTGACATTTGAATATCAAGAACAACAGGCTTGGAGACTACAGTGTTAAACATTATCCTGAAGTTCTTAAATAAATACTCCATAATTAAACATCAACTGGAAAAAGCTTTTACAGCTGATAAGTTATATGCATACACTGAGACTTAAAATGCACCGAGTGATATATTCTCTTGAAACTTAGAGCTGCCTTCCAAAATCTCTGTTCTGTTGTTTACTTTGAATTATTTCCACTATTTTGTGCTCTACTATCTCACTGCCACACACTTTGGATAGATATGTCACTTTAATATTAAAAAAACAATTCAGCACACTTATAATAGGTAAATTTCCTTTAAAGTTTCCCCTTGTCTATCAGAGAATTTGGGAGGGGGTTTTTTTGCTTTAATAGTAATAGCCTAAACACTACGTGCCTGATGGCCATCTCACTGACTTGACTCTACACTACAAATCACAGCAAAATTAGTGAGGAGAATCAGAACAAATATATGCCTATTTCAAATATTTAAGTTTCATCTCTGAGATCAATGCTATCATATGTAAGTAATTGCTTTCGAAACTTTAAAAATACATTGTCGTTCTTAAAGCATAGGTTTAATTTTATGATCTTCCAGATTGTAATTCAGATATTCACACTTACTCATACTGATCAAGGTTGTTGGACTTCTTTCCTGTTACATAGTTGCTTGGAATATATCCTTGTTTTCTAAAAAAAATATATAATATATCATCTGAGTGAAAACATGTAAAATTGCACGCCTAGAAGACACTGTTTCATTCTGCTAATCACCAGAGGTCCCTTGCTGTCATTTATTTATTACTGACCCACACACTCAACTGCTGATTATACAGAAACTAATTTTCCACGTCAACATTTCCATATTAACTTTCACTGCACCTAGAGAAGAGATACAGGCAGCAAAAGTGTCCAAGAAAACCAGCAGGAGGGGTGAAGAAGCATAACCCTCTGCTGCTCTGTCACTTCGGCGCTCGGAGGTCCCAGTCAGTCACTGGAAATACATATGGAGCCTGCCACGGCCTGATAACTCATCATTACCTCTAACATACTGCGACAGGGACCTGATAAATATTGAAGTATGGAAGCTTTCACCTTTAAAACCACAGGGAAAAATTTTAATCCAGGGAATGTAAAGTTGTAGTCATTAAGGCATCTCAGTGCCACTCTCTCTCAACTCATTCAAAGATTGCCCCTAATGATCCAGCTATTAAATAAGATGGTGATTATTCAAGTGTGGAAGTCAGATCCTGCTGAGCTGAGTGTTAACCATATTGCTCCCTAATGAGCCATTCCCCAGGGAAGCGGGAGTACTGTACCAGCCTAGCAAGGCTTTGCAGCCTGGCTGGTGCTTTAATTGGGAAACCATAAAGTCTGACAGGAAATATAACTGGAAAAGCTTCCAGTTCTGCAACAGCGTTTGCGCTCAGGCCCCAGAATTTATTAAGAACAGCACTTTTTAAAATTGGTTTCTATGTAGAAATACAGGTATGGATGAGATTTCAGGGCTGGGGTCCAAACTGGGGTCTAATACAGTTATTTGTTGACACACAGTCAATATGAACTACTACAACATGAAAATAGCCTTATGAACTTTATAATGAAAAATAAAGAACTCATGTTTACCCATATTTGTCTCTCGCCTTCCACCAGTGAAGGTCGTTCTTCTCAATCACTGTATATTCTTCACCTTTCTCTAATCTTAAATCATGATGTTCTGTAGGCTCAAAATCATACATTGCTACCACCATCTCCTCCTCTTCATTGCCATTTTCTTCAACTGGAGGAACAGGTGGCGGAGGCCTTCGCTGAAAACGACCCAACATGATTATCATCCCGCTCTGCTCCATTATTCCACCCCATCCACCCTTGCCATCACACCAGTGCAAACTAGCCGAGCATCCCACAGGCAAAAGCTGGGCTAGTTCCAGGTTGCCCCAGGAGTGAGCTGTGGTGGCCCGGGAAGGCAGCTGGGGTGATGGGCAGATGACCACCATGGGGCTGGCTCGCGCTGCAGCCCCGCAGCTGCCAGTAAAGGGCAATGCTGGCTGGCGTTTGCTTTTCGACCACCTCTCCCACCAGCAGTACAGACACAGCTAATAGGTGCAGCTAAATTTCAATGGGATTTTTTCCATCCTGAGATAGAGCATGATGCCTATGGAAATAGACCTTTGCTCCAGGATAGGGAAAGAATCTCTGGAAATTTAAACGCCATCTCAAAAAGCAGCAGTTATCTATTCAAAATTATAAAAGTTCTACCTACCGCACTTTTTTCTGGCATTGGAGAGGGCAATCTCATTACATCTAGAAACAAAGCACAGGAAGAGATTTGTGTCTATCCATTTAGCTATAAATTTAAAAACTAAATAAAAGGTTTAAATTTCAGATAAGGTTTTAATATCTTAACTAGCCTTCAGGATAGCTTAGAAAATCAGAAAGCAAAGACAGCTCCAATTAAGCATTAGGAAAATGTTGATTAAGTATTCTTGCAAAAGCATCCTAAATCAGCCAGCAGGCTACATTCACCACAAATTTGGCAATGTCTGTGCCACACCAGAGCATGCCACACAGACATCCTTGAATCAGCCCTCAGATACAGAAATATATGAGAAATAAAAAAGGGATAGAGATTAAAAAAATACATAAAAAGAAAGCAGTGCTCTTGTCACCATGATAATCTAAAGGTCTGTTCCTATTGACATCTGCTCTTCTAAAAAAAAATAGCACTCCTCCTTGCCCTTCCTTTGCTAAATAAGGCATGGAAGTTGTATGTATTTTTTAATTATTTCTCTCAAATCCAAAACTATTTTTTTTCCCGCACTGCTTTTTTCCGCACTTAAAAGGTTCAGCTATATGTCATGTTTTATTCTTGCTGGCCACAAGCCACTGTTTATTCAAGTCTTTTAATGCAACAAAATCCACAGGTCCCCACCATTGCCACTTAGGATGCCAACAAAAGAAATCATCTGGGCACCTCCGATTTCACTGGAAGTTAAGCAATGGCTCAATTTCTTTTTCTGCTATGGAATTTTCCTTAAATTGAGGACTAAATAATTACTGTTAGCATCTGCTGCTGAACAAGCAGAACCTGTGATTTGGATGCTGGAAGATGCGCATGCCTATGGAAGTCACGGTTCATCCAGGTTCAGCATACGGACGTTTACAAACCTTTAAGAAAATTCAGTCCTGTGTCTGTAAATACATTGAGCCTTCTTGTATCATTTTTATACTGGACGCAACACAGTTATTATTCTTTTATATGGGTATGTAGAAGTTGTTTATTAAAATTGAAGAGCTGGCAAGGATTTCTAGCTGAATCTTTTTCACCATCAGGATTTATATTCATTCTGAGGTAAACGCTCGGTCAAATAAGTTTCAGATGGGAAAAACAAACCAAGTGAAATTCAGCAACCTCAATGATTCCTTTCAGCTTTCTCTAAACATTTTTTGTGAGGACAATTTACTGGCTTTTATATTTTTTACAAAATGTTTGGAAATGAAACATTTTTATTTACTTTAGGCACAGCATCAGTGATTCACTCTGCTCTATAAATTTGCCTGATATCTAAGGCATTCAGGTGTGATGACAGGATCATATAAAAAAGCAGAAAAATATGCCAAAACAACTTCATGTGAAAACATATGTACTTACTGTTTTCAAAAAGATTGTATTTTTCACAGCCAGGTGCTAATTTTTCTGTCTGTCTGCAGCACTGATAAATTCCCTCTGTCCAGAATTTAGGATGATATTTCACCATTATATTGCTGTTGTTCTTTATTTCTACAAGAAGAAAAGGAGCATATATTGAAAGATTTAAAAAAAAAAAATCTGGAAGAGAGCCATTTTTAATAAATATTACAGTATCTTTGACAGGAGGCATAATCTTCACTTGTCCTTGCTTTAGCATTGCTTCCCTTAAGTACCTTCTTGCAAGTTTACATGGAGGTGATTCAATGATAGCAGAGGATGTTTTTAGGATAATGCATTACTTTATTCCAGAAGAGAGTGCTATACTCCCTGCCTAAACCAGCCACCCCAACAGGCCCTTGGTGCCTCCATGAAAGGAGACCCAGGCACCCACCCACACCCTGCAAATCAGTCCAGCAGCTGTGAAGGCCATGGGGGCTCTGCCTGCCCCTTTTCTTTTTATTACTGCTGCAAGTTACTCAATTTCCTCTACAAACAGTGTTCTGGAGGAAAAGATAGCTGAATTTTATTGCTATTCCATGGCACAATGCCTGTGTTTGGTCTGAAAGGCTCCTTACCCCTATCCTAAGGGCTTGCTGAGTTTCAGAGGTTATTCCTTGCCCTGTGGTCCCCAGCCCAGAAGTTACTTCTTATTACTTTACACAGCACCTGCAATTAATGTGAGCATTTGATGGTGGCAGAAAGCATCAAGAGGCTCTTGAGGGGGGAAATCAAAAAAATCTTTACTCACTATGATAGCATTAATCAGACCGCATCTCAGTGGAGATGCCTCCTGTCTTCTAAGTGATGCCATTAACTAGCTTGGATAAGCTTTTTGATGATTTACACATTGTGCAAAAACAAAGAGTCAAATTCTAATTGCAGCTGGCCTTCACAAATCAAATTATATCAGTCTGGGTGTTTGATACTCCCAGTACCTGTTATCACATGCTGTGTATGCAAACGATGACCTGACCCAGTGAAAAATAAAAATCAGTGGATATATGCAACAGAAGCTCTACCATTTTATTTTTCTAGCTTGTTGTGGTTTGACACCGGGAGCAGCTAGGCACCCATGCAGCCACTCGCCCACTCCCCCCACCCAGCAGGATGGGGTTGAGAATAGAAAGAACAAGAGGAGAAAACTTGTGGCTTGAGATAAAGACAGTTTAATAAGCAAAAGAAAGAAAAAAAACCCCAAAAGTGATGTAAAGGCAATTGCTCACCATCTCCCATAAGCAGACCAGTGCCCAGCCACGTCTCTGAGCAACGGCCAATATGGAAGCCAAAAAACCCCAACCCCTGTCCTCCTCTACCCCAGTTTTTAATTGATGAGCACAACGTCATATGGTCTGGAATATCCCTTTGGTCACTCCAGGTCCGCTGTCCCAGCTGTGTCACCTCCCAGCCTCTTGCCCACCCCCAGCCTACTCGCTGCAGGGCTGGAGGGGGAAACAGGCAAAGCCTCCGTGCTGTGCAAGCACTGCTCAGCAGCAACTAAAACACCGGTGTGTTTTCAACACTGTTTTGGCCACAAATCCAAAACACAGCACCAGGTTAACTCCAACCCAGCCAGATAGCTCAAGTAAAGGTATTTACATATGTCAGATGTTAAGTATGAGCAATTTCCATTACCTTCTTTCAGATTCCTCACCCACTGATCCCGGCTTTGTGCACTTGGTGCAAAAATATAAAGCGTATTAGCATCATATACAACCTGGAGGGGGAAAAGAAATAATCAAAATACATTCACCTGGTAACATTAATTTATTTATTCCTCAGGAAACAGAGGAAACAGAACAAGACAAATGACTCTTGCATTTGGCAAAATTAGTGTACTCGGGCACAAAATGCAGAAACTGGGAAAAGGTTATTAGGGTTTGCTACTCATATATAATGCTTTCAGTAGCATAAGGAAGGATTTTGTAATGGTATATTATCCTGAGAGCATTCCTTAAAATGTTTGCTTCACGCTTTGCTTTGTTCATTCTTCACTGTGTGTTTTCTAAAAACAGTTCTATTTAATTGCTAAAGCTATTTCATCATCAAACATTCTTTGTTCCCAGCCATTTCATACCTCCTTGTGATTCTGTACTGCTCCTGGGTTATTCCTGCCTTCTTTTTCTTCACTGCTTGTACTGGTGGAAGGCAAGTATTGCCCTGTGAGAAAGGGGCCAGGGTCCCCTTTCCGGCAGCGGAATTCACCCTCACTCCAACCATTCCCTCTATCATAAGCAGGCATAGCATCCGACCCCTCATATTTTTCTTTTTCCCCCTCTAAGCACTTCGTTTTCTGTGTTTAGTTCCATTCCATCCACAATGGAAGAAAATGCAACAAGTTTTATCTTGATTTTCTTATTCCTATACAATTTAATGGTAATTAAATTTAATTTAACGTGAAAGAATGAAGACAGGGAAAATGGGCTGCCAGCTAACCCGTTTTGGAAGAAGACCAGGACAAAGCACTTTCCAGTCAAAACCCAAGCAGAGAGGGTGGGGAAAAGAAAGACCAAGTGTATGAGCCACAGCTCTCAAGGGAGGCAACTGCAGGGGGAGCAGAGCTTGCTGAGCACGGATTTTAATCACTGATCCTGAACCACTCCACACACAGCCCCAGAGCGCCAGAGAATGGGCTCCGTACTTGGAAGCGACAGTAATTTCAAGCAAGTTACATCCAAATGGCTTGGCGCTGTTGAAAAGAGCACTGTAATTTATATATTTTATATAAAAGGAACATACCTGAAATGGATATTTATTTTGACAGGGAATAATACCATCGCTTCTTACAACTTCTACACATTTAATCCTTGAAATATCCACAGATCCTTTTCTGTACTTTTTCTATAAGAGAAAAGCAAAAAACATTATGTAAAATATAGCAAATTTATTTAATTCTCTTTTTTTCAGCAGAGACTTCTTGCTTTCTTTTCCACTTACGACCCTGATGTTGCTTTAACTGCAGAAGTCATTTGAAAAATGAGAGAGAGAGAGAGAGACAGAGCGTATAAAGATCTACACTGGTGAAAGCGCACAGAGTACAGTAAAATTGCTTAGTAAAAAGTACCACTTCTTCCTATGTAAAGTTTCCAATCAGCTGTAATCATAGGTTTAATCTACTCTTCTTTACAAAAAATAAACTTGAGTACAGATGAAGGAAGGCCTCCCCCCGCTGCTGATCTTAAATTATGATTAAACCTGGTGAGGGAAATAGGCACCAATGCATCATCTCATCTGTTCCCTCACTCTGTTGCTGAAGTGCTCCCACAATTTTGTGGCTACTGCCGTGTTTCACCAAGTTTCCAGAGAAACTGGGATGCTGCACAGGCAACACAAGTTCATGCTGAGGCAGGAAGCAGAAGACAGGGGTGAAACCCATCCCTGAGCCAAGCCGGGGTCTGTGTTGAAGGAAATTCTTTGACCAAGGCTAGCAGAAGCCCTGAAGAAGCAAGGTCAAAAGCACAGACATCTGAGAAGATTTGGCTCGCCTAAATTGATAATTATGAAGATTTTAAAGAAGGAAAGGAATGCCCATGGTGCTCAGCTGGTGCTGCCCAGAGTAACAATGCATGGCAAAACACTGCAGTTCAACGCTCCAGAGGGGAAGCTCCGTGGAAGAACAGCCTGCAACTGGAGGTGGCATGTACTGGGCTTTAGTCTACGTGTAAAAGCAGTAGGTAATAACAGTCCTCACACAAGTCCACACACGAGTGGACCTTTTTGAAGTGGCTGTTTCTGAAGGAATTCAAAACCATTTTCCTCTACCTGAAGCAGAAGAGGCTAAAAACGAAAGCCCAGCGCAGAAATTTACAACATGCTCTATTATGTGGCAAAGGGAAACACATGAACGATACACTTCTGAGAGCAAAATCATGATTAATCTACAGAGACTGTATAGGGCCACCTCTCACTTTTGGGAGAGCCGAGTCTCTAATAGGAGAGGAAGTTTCTACCAGAATCTGGAACAAAACAAAAATGGCAGCAGCTCAAGGCTGGTCCTGAATTAATCCACGTCAAAAATTTTGACTTGCCAAGCACATCCAATCCAGAGTGCAGCTTATGAAAGATGAACACTGTTCAGGCAACATGGAAATAATTAGTAATTAGTGAATTATTTGAGATACTACAATCCTTACTCAGCTGCCCTGTTCTCTCCTGAGGATGGAAATTTCAGCCCAAATAGTACAAGTCTGGCACAATTATAAGCAACTGAAAACACAGTCTTATAAACAGAAGCAAACAGCAACTTCAAACATAGCTGTCACGATTCCACCACCCTTGAAACACAATAGTTACTACCCATGGAAAACATGGAAGTTTTAAAAACACATTTAGTACTCTGTCTCTTATGTATATTGTTATGAAAAAAGCAGGCAGAGAAAACATGCATGAAAAATTCATGCACGTCATGGTCAGCATCAGGAAGAGTGACAGGAACTAAGTTCAGATAAAGCTGTAACTGTTATTTAACACCAGAAAAAACCAAACCAAACCAAAACAAGAAGCCCCAGTAAGGGGCTTTTTAAAATGGAGGGGGAATTAGGCATAGTAGTGAACCATTAAAAAAGTCAAATCATAAACATTACCATGAGCTCATGAGCTGTACTACAAAGCTGTATCATGTTATGCTGAAAAATAATTTGCACCTGGTATGCAACCTTGGATATTTTCATCAAAAAAAATCATTTTAAGTCTTCTGTTTCTTTTATGGTACCCCCCTTACCTGAACTTCGATTGCCTGAAGTAAAACATGCGGTCATGCAAATACCAAAAATTGAGTTACTGAAGTCTACAACACTTGGTACAGCAGCAAGTATTGCTTCTCCCTCTCTCTGTCACTGCGTGGCAAGCCTAGCAGCTTCAGGGCTGCTGGATTAGCCAATGCAGAACAGCAGGATGCAAACAAGACACGCTTTTTCACAAAGCACAGAATTCAACGCTCCACGTAACTGTGGTGAAGACACCTCTCCAGGTCTTTTTTTTTGCACAACAACATATAAAAAAGAAAAAATGCTTGCCACTTCTGTAATGTATCTAGCCAGCTTTCTGTGTCCAGTGGGGTACACACATATTGCTTGGATCCCATCTGTTGGTTAACTGAGGCTGTGGGACAGAGAGAGACAATATTCATTGGGTTCTTTTTATCCGGAATGACAGAAATTCTTTAGATGAACAGGCTTTATTACTTTCTCTGAATCCCTCTCTCCTCCAAGACTCGGAGATTTTCATGTCAATTCTGGCATTCAGTGAGTGCTCAAAAGGAGCATACATGTGCAGTAGGACAAAGGACAGGAATCCAACCAGATAACCAACTAACATTTGGGAAAAAAATAAAGCAAACCTCCTGATACATAGCACATCATGCTAGTAATCATATTTCCTAAGTTGTCCCCTTTCACAAATTAAGGTGGCTCCCTTTGCTTCACCATGAGATGCTAAATTAAGCCAATTCAAAGTTGACCCACCTTGCAATCCAATCCAGCAAATTAAGCCAAATGTGAGAGAAGATTTTTCTGTCTTTGTGTACTTTACAGATTAAAAAAAACTTATATATGTGAAATTAAATTCAAATATACTGCTCCAGACATGTTTCAGATTGCATCAGAAGCAACAGTTATTAATGACCAACAGCCTTCAAATGTCAGGTGTGCAGCTGTGTTTTAGCTCAGCATTTCTCACTATTAAACCACGGGGCACAGGAAGAGGAAGGAATGACTCAAGAAGAATGCTAAAAAGACCACTGCAATTCCTCTCACCTCCCTACTTCAGTGATTTCCCTTTACAGTGGGACACCTTGCATACCATCACTGTGTTGCATTTATTCTGCATACCAAACAGCTTGCTCTAGACCCAGGCATACGGCAGACATGAAATGCAAAATCAGGGGACAGCTCAAGCACTGAAGTAGTTGGGAAGTAGAGGTGCAGGCATGAGCCAGCCATGAGAAATCCACCCACAAGAAATCCACCCACAAGAAATCCACCCACAACCATTCTTTCCAACAAGTGACCTCTGCTACAAAGAGACAAAATTAGTACAATGGCTAATTATGCAACGTCAAACCATAGGAGACGGAGGGACATTCTTCACTGTTGTCTTTGGAGGTGGAAGATAGCTAACATAGTAGAAAAAGGTTAGGTTCACTGTAGAAGTAGTAGTATTTCACCCACACATTCACGCATGCTGCCTGAACTGGACGCAAGTATTCACAGAGGATATGGAAACCTCACAGGCCAGTGAACCCAAGGGACCTATTAAAGCTGGTCCACCCCTTTTCTGAAGATAGATATATGCCTCTAGAGGGAGGCCTATAGAAAGGAACATGGTTAGAACAGTAGTAAAGGTATAAAAATACTATATCGCAATAAGGATAACAAATAGATAAAAATACTATATCCCAGTAAGGATAACAGATAAAAATATGTGCTTCAAGTCACACTAAAGGTTGTGGTTTGTTTGGGTTTTGTTTTTTTAAAATGTATCTGCTTGCTGAAAATAACAAAAGGGAAGTGACTATACAGAAACTACTATAAAAGCTTCTCAAAATGCAAAATGCCATATGTACTTCATACTTGCCTATGCTTCAAAAACTTGATTTACTGTTTTAGAAGTCCTGCTCCTTGCTCACAGTGAGGATGGCCAGTCCAGGCAATAAGTCTTGTTTCCACGCAATGCAAAAAAATAAGCTATTCCTATTATTTAATGCATAACACTGTAATATCAAGAAGTTGTAACACTAGACCTACATTGTCAGATATGGAACAAATATATGATTACACAATCCCTTAAAAAAAGGAAAAAAAATCTTAGAATACAGGAAGACAAATATCTAAGTGTTAGATAAGTATACAATCAAACAGCTCATCCTCTGTACACTTGGAACTACTCCTCTGCTGAATATAGCTTAAGAAGCCCATATTCCCACTATCTGATGAAATGTTTCTTCAGTGTATTTCCTCTTTGCTGATGAAGATATTGTGTTGCTTACCTTCAGAACAGTGGGGTTGGGGGGTTAAACAATACAAAGGGCATTCCATTTGGAAAAAAACTCAATGAGAACACGCAGAAGTCAGCCAGGCTGTCAAGAAATAGCCAGATTTCATCTCACCCATGCTGTCTACCTCTCTCTTTGCTGTTCATACTATTTCTTTCTCCCATGCTTATCCCCATGTAGGAAGTCCTGAGGTCATCAGCATGTGACCCATGGAACTTGTGTTCTCACAAGTATAGAAGGTCTCAGCATTACTGACATCTCCTTTTATGGAGCTGCTCTGCAACTTTACAAAACCTCAGAAAAGCCTGGGTAACCCAACATCCCCTGTAGAGAACTTCTCTGGAAAGCTAAATGTAAGGGTGTTTTCATAGCTTTTTTTTTTTTTTTTTTCATTATTAAATAGCATTGCCATTTAGCAGTAAGAAGCACTGGATACTGCTGCAGTTCCCTCTTGAGAGGCATTTTCACCCAAGCAATTACTGATTATGCAAATATAATTACTGTAGCTAGGTGTTAGATGGCCACATTTTCCATCCCCTTATTTTCCAGTATGTCAGATATGCTGAAGAATGCCCTGCCTCCTTTCAATTCATTTTTTTAATGATTATTCTAAGACAAGCAAGTAGCAAGTATTTCTATTCACCCTTCCAAAATGGCTAGAATTGAGATAAAAAGTGAGAGGTGATTACTACTCTGATCTAGTCTGACCTGATCCAAGATATGACTCTTGGGAAGAATTTCAAGGGGAAAAAAAATACAAACTATAAGTAAGAAGGAGGAAGTTGTAAACGCTGTCCTGCAAATAGGAAACCGAGAACCCTTCACCATGGCCTGGCTGCTCAGCAGATGCCAACTACCACCACTGGAGAGACTGAAAAGCACAAAAAGAAATTCTCTGTAGTAGCACTGATACAACTTCCTAACCACGACTACAACGCATTATCTGTAATTTACTCTTCTCCCGCAACTGAGAGGCATTACAAGTTATGATACATTGCTGCAATCACATAAGGCAGCAACACAAGAGTAAAGGACAAAAAAATAAATCAGCCAGGCCTCCACCCATATTAGGCCCTAAATCACTTACCACCTTTCAGCTTTCAAAATAACTAGCACATAGCTTTGGGTTCTTTCAGACAAATCTTCTCTTCCTGGTTTTCTGTGAAGCCCTGACAGAGCTCTGAGTCTGGCCAGCCCAGTTGTTGCATTTCTGCCCTGTTTTCTCCCCTCTCAAGGCCATCACTCTGTCCGTAGGGTGAGTGACACCTTTTATTCAGCCACCCCTCTGATACAGCCTTATGCTGTCTGAACACGAGACTTGGACAACTCGAACCAAGAAGTCCACGGCCATCACAGGCGAGCTATCAGAGCGCCGGGACAGGACCCGAGAGGTCACCTAGCCGAGGCACCAGCTGCTTTACCTACTCTTTCAAGGATCAGATGATGGAGTCCATGACTACAGAGCTGAGGGGGTTTTTTGTCTTCGAAGATTCCCATGCATCACCAGTCCATCTCTCCACTTTAAACACTTGCTGCTCTACCAACCCTTCATCACAGTCCAGGCTTTTGGGAACCTCATCTTTCCCGCTGTTCTTGCCCTGAATCTTGCAGGCAGGTCCACATCTTCCTTGAAACTTATTGCCTGAACCCAGATGTAGCACTGCAGCTGATGCCTTATCGTCAAAGATTCACAGTCCCGTTTATTCATCCTAACGTAACTTTTGCCTTTTTCACAGCAACAGGGTATCATTGATGCATATCCAGCTTATGATTCACTATCCTATCACCCAGGTCCTGCTGGGGACAGCCTGGCACTTTGCTACTTACTCCCATTCTGTATTTGAACATTTCAGCATTCCTGCCTAAACTTTTACCTTTTGCACTTGTCTACGCTGAATCATATTCTAAAAAATAAAACAAACAAACCCACCACACACCTAATCCCAATATGCCACTTTGATTTCTAGATTTTTTTCCAAAATGCTTGCGGCTCAAAGTTTTATGTGACTTGAGAACTCAACAAGCTTCTATTTCAGCAACAATATCACTAGTGAAAATACTGACATGCAAGACAGGACACCCATTCAAGACAGTCTTTCACTCTGAAAACAAGCCACCAATGCCTATGGAACACTGTAGCATGTGTTCTGCAATCAGATTTACAAGAGGTTTATATAGGTCATTTCTAATGCTGACATCTGAAAAAGTCTCATACAGCAGTGTCAAAAACCCCTTACTGGAATGAAAAAACAGGGTATCTGCTGCTTCTCTGCAACCCATGGCACTTGTTACCCTGTAGCAGAAAGAACACAGCTAAGTCTGAGATTTCTTTTTTTTTTGGGGGGGGGGGGGGGATTAGGGGGGTTCTTGTCAAATCTTTTTTGGCTGATGTGCAGTTCTAGTATCTTCCAGGTACCTTCAACAAGCCTGTTTTTATTAGCACTTTTCTGGAAATTATCTTCATAGATTACAGTTTCTCAGCTTCTCCTCTGCACTCTTTTAAAACTAGGCCTTCTCCAGCCTTCCAGAATCTTACTTATCTTCCAGCTCTTCCTTCTTAGCACCTTTAAGACTCATCCACTCCTGTCTAGTCATAAGGTAAATATTCTCATCCATACCTTGTCAGTGTCTCAACAGCTACAACCTACACTTTTCAACTTCAACTATGTCTAATTTGTTCCATCTCATAAACATCAAAATTCTTCTAGAAAGATAATTACTGGAGATCCTCGTTTTACGTCAGATCTTTCTTTTGGTAGATGTTATAGGCAACAGGGAATCATCGCTGCAACATAACCAAGTTCTTCTACAACTTAAGCTTCTTTATGACTTGCTCTTTTCAAGTGAGTGTTCCCATGCATCTGTTAAAGCTGCCTCCATTCACATGAAGAGCTTTAAGTTACTTCTCCAATTTGAACAGCTTTCACTTGCACCTGCTTAAAATTTCCGCAGCTGTGCCCACAGTTATCTCTTCTCTTGGGTTTTCAGCCAATATTTGGGGTCTTCTGGATCATCATCAATACGGTAGTTCTGCCTATGAGCAAAAAATTTATCTTAAAAAATTATTTTCCTGAATCTGGGGGAAGGTGGGGGAACAGGAACAAACCAACCAGGCAGGATGGAGCTTCGTGGTTCCCAATGCCAGTATCTACTGCTTTCCAGTAAACCTTCTATCCAGACCCTGTCTATGAGATTTTTCTTCTCAGATTCTCTCAGCTGCTGTCCTCCTGACTTGTTTTAGCCCACAAGGCTTCTGGAGCCTTTGCTGCAGAGCAGTCTTCTCTTTCACAATCACCTTGATAGGTCAAAATGCTTACCAGCTTTATGTGCAGCTGTATTACGGACAATTATTCCTACTGTTTGATCTACCTAGAAGAAAACTGATTCCTTACTATATTTGCTCTGAGCAGTGGCTAGCTACAGACCTAGATCAACCCTCCTCGTCCCCAGGCTACCATACAAAAGAGGTGTAGGCATCTGAGCTGCAGTAAAACTTTTCCTCATTACTGTACTGTCTCATCACTGCTTTGCATCATGTTTCTACTCACTTGTTGGTGCATCTTATGCTTTGATAAGCAGCTCCTCAGAAGGTCTGAGTTTTTGCTCTAAGTGTTCACTGCTGTTGTGGAGGACTAGCAGCTATCACAAAATAATTAGATCAATGTAACATGGCGTATATAATTTTTACATCTGTGTATTTACTTGAAGCAAGACTCAGCTTCCCATGTTGCTCTTTCTCATCAGAGATGGATGTCTCACAATCCCATTACTCTAGCTGAGCAAAGAGATCTGTATATAGGAATAACAATGCAGTTATTGCTATAGGAATAACAATGCAGGTATTGCTATATCAACAAAAATGTCTAAGTTTGCTTGAAAAACTATAATCTGAAGAATATCCATTGGTCAGTCATCTACAGATTACCAAGTCACTTGCTAATTCTCTGTCTTGATTTCTATGTAATCAAGTGCAAAGAAAATAAGTTAATTTTAACCATTTTCCTAATGCTGCTAATCTGTAGAAGCAACGGTTGTAGTCATTATAGAGGTATTCTAGAATTAGAAAAGGTGGCTACTCATACTTTGAGTCAGCATTTAAATACAGATCTTGTGAAGAAGTTTGAAAAGCCCTCTATTCCATCATGCATTTTGACTCTTTAGTTTTTCATAAGAGGTACAAACACATTATTCTTTACAGGATGGATGTGACAGGCATCATTCTAGGTGGGATAACTTGTAAATACATCGTTGTACTTGCTCAGCAATACAATTTGTGCTGAAAATCACTGTTACAAGTTAATAATTACATCTTTAATTTTTTATATATAGATACATACCTAAAAGCACATATGTGTGTGCATTTTAGAATCCATTCATCCTGACTGCACTTTAAAATTTTTGATTCATTCTTTTTTTAACAATGCTGGGAAAAACTGTGCTTGATTGCATTAAAGATTGCTGAAGAGTAAGAGCTGAACTGATCTAAAGCCACAACCTCTCTTAGAGACAGTTGTGAAGGCATGTCCTCAGTAAGTACAGCTAAGGACTTCTACATGATTCATGTAAGAAATGTATATCAATTTCTGTTTCCTAGAGGGAAAACAGCAGCCAATTCGCAGTCCTCTTCCAGGTCTAGCTGGAATAAAGTTATTGTACAAATTTGCAAGTATCTTAAGAAAGCTTGATTGTCACTAGCTATGACTTGGAACAACAAAAAATAAATAAATAAAACAAAACAAAAAAGGCTGTGCCAATCTACTCATTTCAGAAGCTATTTATCTTACATTAGAAAATAAGAATAATCAGTGAAGTAATCGGAATCATTTTCATAATGAATTGTGCTTTCATTTATACAAAGAATTAAATCACCTGTGCAATGACTAAGGAAACCATACAAATCAGGGTAATTAAATAAGTTAAAAATAATGAAGGATAAGTACTATAAGAATAAGCAACAGTAGAATGGATACATATTAATCTTCTGTTTAAAAAAAAAAAGTAAGAAAAGTAACTAGCACAGCTTTTTGGAACTCTACAACGCTGTTATGCTCCAAAGGAAGTATTTGCACAAGACTAGCGTTGCAATGAAGCTACACAATGTTACCCTGAAACCTGCAGCTTTACAGTGGGCCCCAGAGCTTTTAAAGTTATTTTTCCTTCCTTAAAATATCACCACGGTAATTTCTGTAGCTTCTGTCTCCTCTCTATTCAAATTATAAGAGCCAAATACAACGCTTGCAGAAGAACTTTTTTCCTTAGGAACAGACTTGCAAAATTAGCAACCTCCAAGAACGTTCAAGGGGTTTTTTTCTGCTTTTTTTCATATAAATCCTAGTTGGCTTTTTGTTAGTTGTAACAGTTACTCTGTTTATGCAAGTCAGTTTTCACAGAAGTCTGATCCTGTTGGCAAACAGCACTACTGCCAGTGAAGGTAAGAGCACTCTGCACTTCCCAAGATCAGCTCATCAGAGAGCTGCCTTCTACTTGACTCCACAGAAGCAACCTTCTAAATAAGACTCTTAAATGTTTTCCCTCTGGGGCTATTATTTGCCTTCTCTGTGGAAGCAAATGGCTTCTGCATACTAATAAATAGGTAAGTACTGTGCCTACTCCAATATCTTCCACGCAGCCCCTCCAGACCTAACGGGGTATGGCAGCACAGACTCTCCCCCATTTTGTCCTCCCTTTAACGCCGCAGACTCCCATTCACGCAGACACATGTGGAGTAACCATGGGGACCAGGATTTAGCCTATACCTTTGAAAACACGAAATCCAATATAAATATTTTATTGCCGTAAACTAATCCATACAGCAGACATGAGCAAACAATAAGAATGCTAAAGCTTAAAGCATTTTCACATTCATACTCTCATATTCATCAGCTTCATACTCAAGGTCAGTACAAGTTTCTGTGGGCTGGAAAGGTTAATGCAAGCATGCCGCGCTGCGTGTGGGAGGACAGTAACCAAACCACACACATCGGCACACTTTCGAACTACAGAGTGTCACTGCTAAGCAAGCTGAGGCAGAGAAAAATACTACGGTGAAAGGGAATGCTCCACAGCTCCAATAAGTATGAGGATACTAACAGTCCACACACCGAGAACAATTTACAAAATAATGACCGGGTCTGTGCCAACTCTGTGGAAGCACCACACTCATGAGAAACATCAAATGTGAAATTTTTCAAACCAACAAACTAGCAGGACATCTCCCTTGCACAAACCAGCTCCTTTCAACCACTCCAGTGACAAGAAGTACTTTAACACCTACGTTTATTATCTTGCCTTCATCTCAAAGAATTTCCCTTACCTAAAATGCCATCTAGACCAAACACCTCTAGTCTGGTGGCACTTTTAGTTCAAGTGAGCTGCTCTGTCAGCATGAGCTAACTAAAACTTGTGTCAAGTACATGTTACCTGCTGTCATGACTATTCTGTAATGCAGCAGTAAGCCTGCCCCAGTCAGGGCCACCAGACTACCCTAACATCTTCTCACAGTTCAGAGGCATTTTCTCACCGTTCATTGGGAAAAATTCACAACAGTAAAATTTATTACCACACAAGGAGAAAGAAGATAAACCAAGAGCACTTGGCAGACCGCTCTGGTGGGCGCAGTAGCTTGAATGCTATTTCTGTGTGTTCTGTCCTGTTGGCTAACTCAAGAGGAATAAAAGATGCTGTTCTTTGCAGCAGGTAAGCCACTCTGCAAAGGAGCGTGGGGGGCACTTGCACCGTGGGATGCCAGCCACCAGGCACACTGGTAGAGCTGTAAAGTGAGTATTCCTTTCCATTACAACTGTTCAGCAGATATTTACGGAAGTATTTCCAATTCAGTGATAAGGTGGACTCCTACATAAACACTAAGGTTTGATTTTCCAAACAGAGTCAGCTGAAAGTGTGAATGTACCACACCTTTGAAAATAAACTCTAGAGTATTTTAAGTTGAATATACAAGATATGAGGCCACTTTTGACAGAAAATGGCCAAATGTACCTAGGGCCGTGCATACGTGAAGTTATTTCCACAAATGCCTCCTTGGACTTCAAATGTGCACTCCCTTCAAGATGAAATTAGCAATTTGGAAAAAGTCATGCCAAAACTTTAGCTAAATTTTTGCTGGTCAAAAATACAAAATAAAAAAATCCCAAATGAGATTTTTTTTTTTTAATTTCAAAATTTCTTACCTTTGCTTATTATTTTCCTACAGATTAGTATTTTTTTATTTCTTAGAAGAAAATAGTTCAGGAAAATGAACCACAGCATACCTTAAATAGCATGCTGAGCTTTCAAACCACACAAAATCGGAGATTTCCTAATAAAATATTTTATGCTAGTGTTTCCTCACTAGAACACTACATGCCTTTGCTATACAACCAGATTACCTGGAGAAGTTACACTGCAATCAATGCCTCCAGCAAGCATAGTGCAAGAGTCCTCAAGAGCAAGGGCCAGTTTGTGCAAAAATGCCTACTACCTCTCACTTCCAAACTGCTGTAGTTACTATTGTCTACGTAAACCTGTTTAAAGCTGGCTCAGTAAGTCTACAATGCCTGTTTGAGAACATTGTACATATCTTAAGACTTCCTGACTGTAGCATATTCAGTTTTATAGTACATCTCCATATTCAGAATAGGAAGATATTTTACTTCTTCCCTATTTTTATACATTGATGATCAGTACTCTGTGCTTGGAGGCTGGTTCAGTTATTTCTTACTACGATGAATTTTTGTCTTCATTACAAATGGAATCCATCACATTCAGATCTCATTAGCCACTTTCACAACGTTAAGGAAAAAAAGACAGAAAATACTCTTTCCAACAATGACAGCTTATAAACTGTTAAAGGCTTCATGCAACTTACAACATTAACTTAGCCTTTTAGATGTTTGTAATTACTGTTAACCCAATTTTGCACAATAGTGCAATAATGGCATTTCCCCAACATTTACACTTACTAATTCGCAGAATTTATGCCAAAAAAAGCCAAAACCAGAAGCCACCTCCAGCTTAAATAGAATATTCCTCTTCTCTGACAACATTAAAAATTCATCTCCATGATGCTTAAGACAAGTCAGTTCCTGATGTATCTTTATTTTCAAGCTTTTTAATGTTCATCTTTTTAACCAACCTTAAGATGATACATCTCCCATTTTTTTACCAAACAGCATAATGCCCAGAAGAAGGCAAGCCATAAAAGCCAAGGTCCTGTTGGCTTCCTACAAAAAATAAGCTTCCCATGACATTACTCATAATTGTAGAGCTTTGCACAGGTAACCTAAACCAGGACTCTCCTTCCTCAGGTTTCTGTGCTCTGAAACCAGTCTTGAAATTCAGCCTCTTTACTGATTCTGTAGTTATGCTTCATCGATAGTTCACACACCTCCTCCATGACCTACAGCCCAGCAATATTTTTAAGTGCAGAAGCTACATTCCTCCTTCTCATGGCAGCACCGCAGCTCCAGCTTCACTGTAGGCACTTTGTGCCATGACAGGGTGCCTGAGCTGCTTGAAAGCATGTATGAAAAGATTTAAATAGGTTATGAGCAAGTTTAAACAAGATTTCACCCTGTTGCTAGGAGTCATGCATGTGAAATAATCGTTTATTGCTCCAAGCAGGTATATGGCACTTTGTCAAGACATAGGACAGAAAAAATAGAGAAGAGCACTTCTATAATGTGCAGTTTCTGGTCAAAGAGCAAGTGATTCCTACCACCACCACCAGCTGCATCAAACAGGATCAATTAAATCTCTCAGCAGCATTTACAAGAACAACATTTGCTATGGTTGACTGCTTTCTATTGTCATAAATGTTCCACTTCTGTCACCAGACATACCAAGCATCTAATTCTGTCGCCTTATTTACAATCCTGACTTGCCCACACTTTCAGTATTGACTACTCTGGTTAATGAGATTTAATTTTGTTTTTAAAAAGAAGTGGTATGACTATTCATGTGACCACAAACCCTGGATTCTTCTTGAATTCTCTCTACTGAATTCCCATAGAAGTTAAAATGGAAAAAACAAGAAAATACTTCAGTTTGGCCAACGACCACACTGGGAATTACATACTTGCCTAGAGGAGCAGAACTCAGCCACCCTTGGCAGACTGCTACCACTGCAGTTATGTGATTAAAATGAGGGTGTGGGATCTTCTTGGCTTGGGATTTCTATGCTTATCTTACCAATCTGGACTTTGAATATTGCCAAGACTGCAATGAGATCGGTCTGTACCTATCCTTTCCTCTGTCATATCTTTAAATTCTACCAGTATACACAGTAGTCACATTTATTTCAGCAATAAATCCCCAACTGTTCAGAGAGACCAGAATAATTTTAATGTCCAATAACATTTTTGTCTTTTTATATAAATTACTTCAGCCAGAATATACAGCTGTCTTACCATACATACAAATTTATAGCCACCATCACTGGCTTAAAAAAAAAACCAAAAACCAAACAGCTGATAAAACCCCCAAATCTTTTCCATTTCAGTTGCCCAGTGACACAAAGGAATAACTACCACTGTGTCACAGAGATCTTAGTCACACAGTAATTTATTTTTTTCCAAATGGAGACCAAGTATTGCTGACAAATATTCAGTGTGCCCCTCTAAGATCAGAGTTCAATATTTTCAGACAACGTTGTTAATAGAATAAAATGCAGATTAACATTTAAAAGAATCTAAAGCGAGAGGAACGGAGAAAATGAAAAAAGTTTTGAGGTTGGAAAGTTGTGTTATGGCTGAGCCAGTCTAACAACCTGCTGATGTCAACAGTCAGAGCATCCTGTCCTCCTCCACCGCCTGGCACCACCTCTGGCACTTGTTAGATCCTGTACCGAGCTAACGCAGCTTGCTAACCCAGCAGAACACTAATCCAGCAAAAATAAAACCAGATCAAATATCTTTCTGCCGATCAGCAAGTTTTTTCAGAGCAGTATGATTTCTAAGAAGTGCCAGGACCAATTCAAGCAGATGGGGGAGGCCTGCAAGGCTAGCACAGGGATGAGATGGACCTGCCTGTTTCAGCAGCAAACTGCTAGGCTAGCGTAGGTGTAATGTATTTTTTCACATCAACTGCCCTTATCTTAGGCTGGAACATTTTAAATTACTGCCTCCACAGCTGAAGCCACTACGGGCAGCCCTGATCCATCTCACTGCAAATAAAACTGATAGTTTAACCCCCCTCACAGACAGATCCACCAGTCAGTCTCCCGGAAAGGTATTTTAGCTGGAGAATGTTAACGTGCAGGGGAAAGGTAAAGCTGGAAGTGGTAACTTCTTAAAGGGTCACAACTAGACCTGCAAAACCTGTTACATACATTTCTATTTGACCTGAATGTAAGCTGACACAGGATAAGCATGCAAGACATGTTTCAGAGGGCTTTTTAGCCCCCACCTATTTATTCTCTGGGGGAAAAAAGCATTCCAAAAAAAAAAAAAAAGGGCGGGGGGCATTCTAAAATAACTCCACAGTCAGTAAAAACATAGAAATTCATATTCCAAGGTGGATTGAAAACTAGTTGAAGAGAAGGTGGTGGTCAGAGGCACAAACTTGAGTTGGAGGCCAGTGACTACTGCTGTACCCCAGGGGTCAATACTGGGTCCAATCCTGTTCAACTTCTTCATTAATGACCGGGATAATGGAGCAGAGGGCACCCTCACCAAGATTGCTGGTAACACAAAACTGGGAGGAGTGGCTGATAGGCCAGAGGGTCATGCTGCCATCCAGAGGGACCTTGACAGGCTGGAGAAAAGGGCTGACAGGAGCCTCATGAACTTCAACCAGGAGAAGTGCAAAGTCCTGCACCTGGGGAGGAACAACCCCAAGCACCAGTATATGCTGGGGGCCACCCAGCCGGAAAGCAGCTTGGCCGAAAAGGGACCGGGGTTCCTGGTGGACAC
>NW_010972875.1:6511085-6511815 GCF_000737465.1 Haliaeetus leucocephalus
ATTTATGGATCAAAGGCCTGGATTCTGGCGAGGACCTAACAGTAACAGTGGATAACCACCCCAGCATAAACTCCCAAACAATGCCATACATAAAGAGCTAATGTAGTCTTTGAACATATGAGGGGAGAGTATTTCATAAAGCAAGGAAGTGACCCCATCCTTGTCCCCATACATAAGAATGCTGTAGAGTCATGTCTGGCAGCCTCAACACCCCAGCAGTCCTTGCAGTGTACCTAACACAACCCAAACACCACCGTGTGGCATTCACTGCCCCCAAGCTTGGTACCTCCTCAGCACACCCCACGGGTCTGAGCACCCCAGTCTCATTTCCCTTCTTCCCTCCCTGAGCCTGGTAAATGCTACTTGTCTGTGGTGTCATCCCCTGCAGACTCCAGTCCTCCTCCAGCCCACTTGCTGGTGTCCTTCTCCCCGGCAACTTCAGGCTCCAAAATGAAGCTGTTGAGTAGATGGATCCTGGGAAGAGGAAAAAAATGGTGAAGGGGTGGCACCACAGGCACTGTCTCACAGTGGCATGGGGAAGGGGGTGGGCAGAGCATTCCCACAATGCCAGCAGATGAAGTTTGGAGACCCAAACTGCTTAATTCCTTACACCTAAAGGTGTAAGAGTCTTGTAGATGGCATTTCCACGTTACTTTTTATATGAATATATATATATATTTATACAACACGAAAGGCTCAAGTGATATCCAGGTCACAGTTCATGTACCTC